>NC_137116.1:38713639-39028771 GCF_949357685.1 Gobio gobio | reverse complement strand
GAATGACAGACAATTACATGATTCTCTATACACTGTTAGACATTTATAAGAGATTTTACAGTAACTTACTGGCAACACTGTTGCCAGTAAGTTACTGTATTTGAGATTTACAGTACAATAACCGCATTTCAGTTTACAGTAACTACATGTTACTGTAATTTTGTAATACAGTACCGTTACTGTAAACCTTGGTTAACAGTGCATTAATCCTAATCCTATTCAATCATTAATACTTACTGAATTACATTAATTCTGACATTAATCTATCCTACAGAAGTAATCCAAACAGACACAATTATTATGAAATATAAAATTCTTTATTTAAAACATTTTAAGTGCTTTAACTTAAACATGTAAATGTGTGGAAAAAGTTCACTTTAAAACATCCTCGAATCACATCTTATTTTCAGAAAATCATGTATAAAAGTAATCAGAGTGCATTCAATATCACTTATTTTACATTTTATTTACATTTACATTTATGCATTTGGCAGACGCTTTTATCCAAATTCAAGAAACACATTTTACATTTTGTCAGTTCTTGTTTTCCCTGGGAATTGAACCCATGACCTTGCTAGCGCCCCACACTATTGTTTGAGCTACAATTTTAAAAACTCTGCAGAAAATAGTTGGTTGAAGAATACTGTAACTTTGGTGCAAAATACACGTATACATGAATAAAATATAAACAAAGAGCAAATTAATTCTGAAACAAGTTATCACAACACAACACAAACACAAGTTTCATGTCTGTACCGATCTGTGCCATCTTCCACATTGGATGATTTCAAACAGGAACCAGGATTCTGCTCCATTAAGAAGTTTCTGCTCCAAGAAGTCCCTCTAGATAAGAATGATATGAAGTTAGTCATACAATTTGAGTATACACAAACTTTTTACACTGTTGGAATTTAATAAAAAATAATAATCCCATTACAATTCATCATAATGGTAAAATAGTATTTTAGAGACAGTTAACACTTTGAGGTACACCTAGCTCAACGTATGCTGTCTAGTCTAATCCAGTCCTGCAATGCCTTCATGAAGATGTGAAATGAAATGTTCAGTTTTTGTTTTAGCTGGTGATTCAATGTTATTAATATTTTGAAGAATGTACTTTGTAGTGATGCTGAACCTGATTGCATATTAGAGAGGTTTCTCTGTTATTTAGCTTAACAAAATTGATATTGAGTAAAAAACTAAAGAAAACTGTTAGTACATAATAGTAGCAGCAGCACAAACTACATGCTCCAAAAAAGTAATATTACTGAATCACCTCAACATGATTTCACAAACTATTTAATCAAAAACAACAATGTAACCTTTTATTGCAGGTTGGATTACATGTATACTGCATTAGCTTTAGTAAGGTATCCTCAAACTTAATGCTGCATTCACACGGGGCGCCGGCATTAACGCTTCTCATTTACTTTGAATGGGTGACGTCATGCGTTGCTGAACTGAATTGTGGGTTCCGTCGCGTTGCGTCGCTTCACTCACGTTGCAAGCGGCAGAAGTTGAAAGGTGTGTTCGACATCGGCTGCGGCTGGATGCAACCAATCGGCGAGAGTAGCCGCGTGCAGGCGAGGAGGAGCTGCAAACGGAGACGTGAAGTCTGACACTTTCTGCTTCCCGCAGTGACGCTCTCGCTGTGTTTGCACACTTTATCAGCTGAAGTGAAATAAATGCAATATTTGTCAATACACAGATGTTTCAGAGACATTTTTTGTCATGTAATACTTTATGCACTGCTTAATACAGCGTGTGTTTGTACAAGAATAAAGTTAACATACAAGCCTAAACTATCAATGAAGTGGGGGTCTACGTTTTTCATCTGTTTTATTTTGATAAACATGACAATATAACATTGCGACTACATGAAAAGAGGTTTAACTGTTATAAAAAACAGATTTGTGCGCATTAGAGGAACTGAAGGTTTTAGAATAAACACGAAACACATGTGATCGCTGTCATGCGGAGAATGTGGCCAATCGTGGAACAGCTGTGTCATCATCAAAGTCTGTGCAGTCGCTCTGGAGAAACTGCACCGGCTGTATTAGTGGCTGCTCTCGAATTGCTCTCGCGGTACTTTGATGCCATCGTCACTGTAACGTGGAGTCAGCGCTTCCTCAAGTCAGACAAAATTTCTAACCGGCATGACGCCCTGTGTGAATACAGCGTAAGTGTCTGTGTACATTACATATCCTATTAAAAAAGTGTCTCACCTAGTCCAAGTTTCACCGTCCATTCAAACTCCATTAGGTGGCGAAGGAAGGATGACACTCTGTTGTTGATTACAGTTGTCTTCCTGTTAACAACTTCCCCGGTCTTCCGACTCACTCCGGTTTTGGTGGTGCATCTTGTTCCCTCCTCTGGGTTTTTCCTCACAAAAAAAACTTAAAGCAAGAGAAACTTAAGAGAATAAAGATATTTTAAATTTCATCACCCTTAGTGCCTTTGCTTTAAATGTTTTTGGTAACACTTTAGAATAATGGTCCGTCATTAAACGGATAGTTCACCAAAACAAAAGAAAAGTAAATTCTGTCATTTACTCGCCCAGTTGTTCTAAACCTTTTAAATAATGTTTGTAACCAGACAATTTTGAGGCACCATTCACTTCCATAGTAGGAAAGAATTACTATAGAAGTGAATGGTGCCTCAATCTGTTAGGTTACAAACATTCTTCATCTTCTTTTGTGTTCAGAAATGTATTAAGTATTAATGTATTATTCTAAAGTTTTGCCATGTTTTTTTTTCTGCCAAAATCATCCAAAAATTGTCCAGGACTGCTTAAATTCCAGAAAATAAAATTATATTCTGTCAGTCCTGGACAAACAGTTTTTGATTATTTTAGTATAATATAATTTATGAAAAAACATGGTACATGGCTAGTTACAGCTAAAAAGAGGTGGAAAAACTAAATAATTTTGTGATTCAGTTAAACAGACCCGACTAAAACATCCAAGAAAAACTTTGAATTAACAGTAATATGTGGAGAAACAAAGAGGACTAACGTTACTTACCGTTGTATGAGTTCCAGTGTCGCACAGCACAGGCAGGCTCGTGGTATTCTTATCTAAAATGTAAAATAAATAATGTCAATCCAAATTTAAACTTTGCTTGTTAACGACGTTATTTTTGCAACTAGTGGCCAACGTTAATTTACTAACTAACGTCGTCCTAATGTACGCTTAATATGCTCGATAAACAAAATCTTCATTGTATTGGTAAAGTTAATTCAATAAACTCACTAACGTTAAGTCTTTTTAAAAATAAAACGTTAGGTTTACGTTACCTCAGTTTTAGTACCAAAGCTGAAGCAAATGATAACCTAACGTTATGTAAAGTATGTTGTCCGGACTGTGAGCTCTCTCCTCGGGTAAAACTTACAACGCTGGCTGCACTGGTTCCTAATCTAATTCAATAAACTCATTTTTTTAAAATAAAACGTTAGGTTTACCTCAGTTTTTAGCAGCAAAGTTTAAGCAAATGATAACCTAACGTTATTAACGTTTCCTAATCTAACGTTTCCTAATCTAATTCACAATAAACTACTTTTTAAAAAAAAATAAAACGTTAGGTTTACCCATAGGGTTTACCTCAGTTTTTAGCACCAATGCTGACAAGCTAAAATTGGGGTGCAGACAACCGCGGCTAGTACAAATCACACTTACCTTGCTTGTTTGCCGTTCTCACGGGGGATGAAAAATCTTCGCAGGTGCTGGACACAGCTCATATGTTCTCTGGAACCGTGAGCTCTCTCCTCGGGTGAAACTTTCAACGCTGCACTGATGGTTCCTAATATAAATCTAAAGCAAATCCTGCCGATCCCAATTGTGCCAAAGAGGCCGTTGTGGTAAATACAGTATTATACTTTATTTTTAAAAAATACAGGAAATCACTGTATTTGGTGTTTGACGTCATAGAAAATTCCCATGATGCAACGGGAATTACAGTTATTTACTGTAAAGAGAATTTACAGTATTATACTGGGTGATATATAGTAAATAACTGTACAAATTACAGAAATGTCTAACAGTGTAGGGCACAGCTGATCGGTTCCTGCTGTATCAGTAGCCAGTGAGCTCGCTGATCAACCTTCAAATACTGCTCAACATTTTCTGGCACTTTCTGAAACCCTCCACCTTCCCCAGCTCCACCTGTATAGATATATGGGTAATTCATGTATGCTATATTGTACAGAAAGTTTTCATGTACATTTTGTTTCATTAAATACTGGCAAAATTTGAATCTAGATTATTTGTTGATAATTGGCTTCAATTTGAAGACTTTTGGTGAAGATGGTTTTCTTCTACCATGGACCCAAAAATGAAAATATGAACACATTTTTATAGTTGGCATTTCAGACATTTATTATTATTATCATATAATGTTTCTGGAAAGGCTCTCTGGATTATGCATATGATAACATGTTTATGAATAATAATGAAACATGACATGTATTATTAAAAACTACACTTACAGAGATTATAGCCATTTTAAAATGCAACCTTAATAAAAAAAAAAATCAAATTTGTGAATTAGAATTTAATAGGCATTTTTAAGTAAATTCTGAATAACATACCACTACACATTACTGTAATTTCTGGTGGTCATGATGATATGAAGTTTCTGATATGTCAACCCAAAACACGCAGCCTAACCAGTTTATCTGTATAATTATACAATCCCACACTGATATATCAAACAGTTTCTTGTTCAAAGATCTCAAAAGTCTGTAGGGAAACTGACATTCATTATGTCTCTTAAGGCGCATCCCCTGTGGCGTAGCTTTAAAATCGACTCTTAAGAAGAAGAGCCTTCAAATGCATAAACATATTCATATACACATGCACAAAGATGAGCTAAATCATTACAAACATGGGCACAGACGCTTTAAGGCGGTTCACACAAAACCAGTAGAGACAACATGAAATATACAACAGTAATTGACTAAAACGAAAGAAAGAAAGAAACTCAGTGTTTTGAAGTTTTAAAATTCATAATAACATGTGTCAGGTTCAGTACAAGAATCTAAATGTTGCCCTTTCACACAGAGCATTAATCCCATAAAAGTACCATAGAATTGCTACAGTGCCTTCTGTGTGAACGCAAACACATCCTGGGATGGGGACCTACCTAACATTGCTGGGATCAGTCCCGGAACGTGCCCTGTAAGGGGTGTGTCGTAGTGATGACATAGTTATCGTGGGACTCTTTGACCGGGGGTTTTAAATGCAGATCAATGTTCACGTTGCATGTTAACAAAGAAGAACGTTTGTGTTCTTCACATCCTGATGTCACATGTCTTTACAGGATGTGAACGCACGTTCATACTTAGAAAATCACTGGCAGTGTGAATAAACCAAAATCAAACAATGCCGGGACAAATCCTGGGACACATTATCAGTGTATTTTTCAGAATCTTTGTGTAAAAGGAATTATGGTTTCTTCTCTAATCAAACACACCTGAAGGTAGCATTAATCAATGTCTTTGGATTCATTTGAAAATCATATAGTGCAGGGTTAAATTTAATAGGAATAGGATTGACTATAACTGTCTATATCAAATTGTATCTCATATAGAAGTATCCTCCTGATAGAGAAAGAGATATTCTACCAATAGAGAAATGTAGCGAGAAAAGCACAAAGCCATTGTTGAACTTACTGTGTTATACTAGCAGTTCTAAAGATTTCATTTCGTTATCGATCTTTTGGATGGCTTTAATATATCACTGAATTCACCGTGCTTGTGTGTGTGTTGTAATAGTTGTGCACTCAGTTGTTTGTGCACTGCACTGTAATACACTGTAAGCAGATTGCTGGCAGGTATTATTAAACAATGCTGTGAACACACTCACATGTTCTCATATACTATTAACCTGTTTGACTGTTCATAAGACCAGATGCATAAAGCGACACATTGCTGACGGTAATGGGTTTTATGTGAATCTCGCTTTGTCGGTATGTTTGAAAACACATTCAAATTGAAAATATTTCTCAGCAATACAGACTAACACATTGCAAACTACTGCACTGAGGCAGAGAGAAAAAAAATGTCAAGAAGACCTAAAAATGTGAGGGTGCATGGCAATGTGTGGTGTTTATAAGCTTTTAGGTTGTGTTTTAGGGTCACTTTTATGTCCCAGGAGTTGATTTTTATTAAACCTAACATATTGAACTGTATTTTTTGTTATATGAAGGCCACAATAAACTAAAAAAAAAATGTATGTAAAGCACTTGCTTACCAGGGAGACAACAATGTCACTGAAGAGCATTAAATATGAGACGTGATGCATGAAGAAAACAATGGACAAAGTAAAGTAAATATCACAGGTGAACAGAATATTTGTTTATTGTGCATAATTTCCAAAATATGTAATTTAGTCAAATTATGAAAAAAGAAAATAATAATAATAATCGTACATGAATAAGTATTTTTGTATTTTAGGACATAAAATGCTAGCTATGAAAGTAGTCTAAGCAAAACAAAAGAGCCTTCCATTTCATTCCATAAATGTTCAACATGTAATTTCAACACAGAATATTATTCAACAAAATACATAATTTAACTGTCCACTTGAAAGGTACACGCTCCTCCAACACAGTCTCAAAAGGAATAATTTTTTTCATCCCAACAGTGTTGCTCTGTACACAGAATGTTCCGTAAAGGCTCTTTCAGACATCTTTGCTGACTGCGACAGTCCATATATAATTCTATTTTGTATGAGATTATTGGTACTATAAATGTATCCACCTGTTAACTTTCATACATGATCATGGTGGACAGGTATCTAATGTAAGTGTGCTTACTGCTGACATCTACATGTTGTATTATGTATGTTGAGCTCAGAGATCATACTGTAACTAAAAATATCTCCCCAGATGGCACTAGCATATTCCGCACATGCAATCCTATACTTTATTCAAGCATGTTATACAAACTTAATAGTGTGTGATCGAGCATGTTTTTTTTGTTTTTTTTTTGGTCTTGTGTATTATAGTAGTGTGTAATAATTAATATAATGTAATGTAATGTTATGTAATATAAATCTGTTGATGTATTTGTTGTCTAATATCTGCTTTGATTGGTCAAGTTGGACTGAAAGGTGATTCTGATGACATCTGATCTCCTCTGGAGATGCAACCATATAAACATCCCCAGAGACATATTTCACTTTTACAAGCGGATTTTTCCTCCCGCTTTGTGAGGGGGAGTTTCATGACATGGCTATTAAAGCCTGTGTCATTTTATGGCCATTTCAATCAGGCTCTATTTCAGAGGACAAATTGAGCTCCACCTCACAGCAGGGTTCACCAGATCCCCACACACATTGCAATTCATAGATTACAGATAATTTTTTACACACACACACACACACACACACACAGTATGTAAGCAAGAGAGAATTCGAGAGACCAGTCAATGAACAAAGTTAGAAATCTATAAATCTTAAGAGATACTGTACAAAGAATAAACAGATGAAAAATGACCACAATCATCCTCATTATCAGATGGATGCTGATAATGCTCTTTTAATGGTGTAGTTTTAGTTGGGTTTGTTCAGTTATATGTGTGTATATGTGTCTGCCAGAGCAAGTTTCACCAGCCGTGTGCTTTATTGCAGTCTGCATCAGTGGAGGCGTGTGTTAAAAACAGAGGCTAGATGGATTGGGAATATGGGCATCCCATTAAAAACCCTTTTAACCTGCTCTCTAGTGTTGTCCACTATACAATACCCTGCTCTACTGTAACAACTATAGCTCTCTCCACATGGACCACCAGAGTGGTTTTATCTCTTTCTTTCTTTTTCTTTTTTTCCTAAGCTGTTGAACTGCAAAATTTCCATTTTTGCAAAACTTTGACAAAGTTTAAATACAGTTAACACTGTAAAAACAACATTAAACAATATGAAAGTATTAACTTATTAAAGTTACAATTTACCTAATAGTTCAGCATGGTAATGAATATGACAATGTTGATATGTTTGGTCTTGGTGGAATAGATCTGCTACGCTGCTGCTACTTGCTATTGCCAATACACACACAACACGCTGCTGTGAGCAAGTAAGACATTATGTTGTTGTACAATACAGCATAAATGAATTACCCATAGCAGATCAATACATGTGGAGCTGGGGAACGTGGAGGGTTTCTGAAAGCATGCTACAACTGCTACAAAAAAAAGGCTGAGTAGTATTTGAAGGTTGAGCAGCGAGCATATTGGCTACTGATACAGCAAGAACCAATCAGCTGTGCCCTATAGAGAATCATGTGATTCTGGCAGATTGAGTTAACAGCACACAGTTTCTGCCAGTCTCATGTTAATCTTGAGTACCTATAGAGTAGTATTCCATCCTTGGTATATCTGAAGAGTCCTTAGTTTTATTTATAAAAGACAGATGTGCTGTACCAATTCTTTCCGAAAACAGCCGAGCTGGTGGGCGGAGCTAAAGAGACTCACTAAAACACACAAAAAATACATCATGGCATTAACCAAAGTAATAATAAGGATAACTTTCGATTCACTATACATTCATGTTGTTTACATTATATACACTTACGCGCCGATTGCCAACATAACACAGACATTTTATGCAGTTTTACTCACCGCCTGCGGTTTCTACTCGTGACCGGGAACAGAAAAACACACTTGTAGAACTCCATTGCTGCTCTGGAAAAAACAAACTGCACCCACTGTTTCCTTAACGTTGGGTTATTTGGGAAGCTGAACAGGGTTATCTTTCCCCCACAACCAAAAACACTCTTTAGTGACATTGTTGATTTCGTGGTCTAAAAACAAAATGGCAGCACTGACAACGGCTACCGTAACCCGAATGAAGCTCGTTGATGGACGTGCTCTTGCTCTCGCTCTGGTTGATATGGGCATGGGCTCATCCAGGAGAAGTGCCCATACAAGCAATTTCGTCCTTTATAGAGTCATACAGGGCCATACTCGGAAAAAAACAAACAAAAAAACATTACGAAACTTGCATAAACTTACATCTTGAAGGAGTGTATTTGGCACAAAGAGTCACTAACCCTAACTCAACCGTCATACGTCCAACTCGTTTTTTGACATTTTAGCCATGTTTAGCATGAGAATCCAACTCTTGGCATGAAATAGCATTAGACCCCCCCCCCCCCCCCCCCTTAAGGACCTATCAGCTTGCGCCACCTAGAGTTTTCATGACTGAACTTTGTATTTCTCACAAAAAAAGACTCATTTTTAAAATGCATTCAGTAGACCAAAGCATACCGTATTCATGTTGTTGTTGTTTTTGTGGAAAGTGCATTGTGTATGTATATGTAATTGTGTATCCTGGCTGTCACGACAGCCACTTCTGACCGGCCCATTAACCAAGAAAGGATGAGTCACTTTAAGAGGCTTTTAATCTGTGGGAGGGGCTGATCTCAGGCCATCATCCAATCACAGTCTGCACTTGTGCAGTTATTATATCCATTAGCGCAGATGATTATGAAGCCTTGATGAGAGGAAACGCCCTGCTGCTCTCGAGCACTGCAGACACCTGGAGCAGTTACACTACTGAGAGGGATAATGGAATTACACCTGCACCAGTGCACTCTCTCTTTCTTTCTCTCTCCCTCTCCCTCTTACTTTCTCCCTCTCTCTCTTGCTTTCTCTTCAGTCATTAAGAGATTGTTTCTCTATTAAAGTACAAGCCCATTGCTCCTTTGTTGTAGTGTCTATTGGAGCATGTATAAACCCGATTAAAGCGGGTTGGTTCTTATGAATCCTACTTTCCCTAATGAGTTCCACAGATATAATAGCCCTGTTTCAACACTTAGTGAGCTGCCTACCTAGACAGCATTTTAAAATGTATTTATATAACAGTTTATAAATAATACTAAAATAAAACTGTATACTGCATTCACAATCAGAAATTATCTGGTCTCATCCGTAACATTTACAGGTACAAAACATTTTTGCTGAAACGTACCATATGGACTTATTTAAATGTGAACATTATTACATATTTACAGCTAAAAAAAAATACTAATCTTTTATATCATAAAGATGTATATACCTAACCTTACCCCAATACCAAAACACTGTGATGTAATAGAGGATATAAAAGAGAATAGAAAACACATTGCACAGAAATGTGTAGGAAAATTACAATTTTAGTAACAATATAGCTTTAAAAAGATATTTTGAGCTGCTAATCACACACCTACCTCTAAACCTACCCATGATATGTAAAGTTATAAAGAAAAACATAACAGACAGTAATCACAATCATTTATTTATTGCAAAACTGTCAAAAGGGGTACCAAAAGTAGTCCAAATGACAATGTGTTGCAGTCTAAATCCTTTCTGGCAGTATATAATAGTTTTGTATGAGGTACAGAGCACAATTTAAGTTATTAATCACTGAAAATGTTATCCCAATTCACTCCGTGAAGAATCAGAATCAGAAAGAGCTTTATTAGGAGCACATATCTCATTCAAACGTACATCAACCGAAAGAGTGAAAGCCAGTGAGCGTTTGATATCACTGCCATAAAACGTGTTGTAAAGTAAATTATTTTAACATTTATAATGAGTGCGGGATTTGACGTTTTATGGTTGGGAAAGGCAACACCACTTATTTTTTTCAATACGATACTGATACTTTCAAAAGCCAGTGTCATCGATATTGATTCTGATACCTCTAAACTTTTAGATTATTACTATGGGTAAAATGGGTAATGATGCCCACTTAACATTATATTTAAGGCCTTAATTGCATCTTTTTATTCTGACAGTGTATGATTTATATTATCACAATTATAGAACAGAACATGATCCATTTGAACTTTTAATATTCAATTTAAATCAATTTAATAGCACAAACATAGGTACAATTTCAATTTGTTTTTTGTGAAAACTAATGTATCTATATTATGGTTTTCTGTCCTCTGATAAGCATTGTTCTGGGCTGCATTTCCCAAAAGCATCATGAGGTTAAGCTGATCGCAAAGATGGCAATGGTATTTTATGATACTTTTGGGAAACACAGCCCTATTTTAAAGCAGCACAGCAAACACTCTCTGTGATTGAGAGGTTCTGTCTTGCAACATTTGAGTATGTTCAGATGAGCAGGAATAGTTCTATCTTACACAATTATTAGCTAACATTGTCTAATTCAATGTATATATGCATTACATTTCTTTTTCATAAAATCCCTGGTAAAAAACACACCTTACTATCAATATTTTTTAAGTAACAATACTACATCAGTATCGATATATCAAAACTACATCAGCATACATCGATACTTCAGATACTGTTCTTCACAATAATATTCTAAAGATTTGGATTACAGAGCATTAATAAAATGGATTGTTTTTGTGAATTTATGTTGTGTTTTTGGTGTATTTTATGGTTCTATTGTTAGTCACAGCATAGGACTATACCAAACTAAATAAATATTACATGATAAATAATGGTTAAACGATTACAGAAATGCTATTCATTTCAAGGTTTTATTGTATAGTCTTGTTTAACATTATGTAGGCGAAATGTTATGTGTCATCAATGAGAGTGTTTGAGTAAACTGCGTTTAATCAATTCGACTGAAAATATGTCATTAATATGACAATTGAATACAATAGAATCAAAATATTAATGCCACAATTTTAATATTCAAAAATAATAAAAAAATAATTCATCTGTAAAATTGTCCATATGTAAATCATATGTTCATACATAAATAATTTACATTTTAGTGCTGTCAATATTGTATGTTTCAGTGTCTATGGAAATGTAAGTAAATTGTGGTTGAACCACACTTTATGGAAAAATACATATGAATAGTCATGAGATCACATTTAAATTACAGATACATTTTTGTTACCTTTTTTAAAGGTACACTATGTAACTTTTTGTATCAAAATGAACAAAATACATCATAAATCCTTCTTTCAAAACGTGTTTTGCATTACCCTGATTCACTATGGTAAGCTTAAGTGTTTATATTTTAGACCTGTCAGGATGGTTTTCACGGGACATTGAGTACATCCCAGCAAGCAATTTCCAGCAAGCAAAAATACTTCTAATTGCGGTCCAAACACAGCCCTGACGTCTAACAAGGCAACATTTGGGCTGTCAGTGAAAATGTAATAGACGTCTAACCATAGCGCAAGAATAGACTAGTCATCTAGAACATGAACATGAAATGAAACCAAATACCTTGTAATCACTGTTGACTTTGCTTACATGATTAAATAGCATACATCTCGCACGTTATTTTGGCAAAAATGACATGTAACCAAATTCAAGGTTAATGTGGCTAGAAGTGGGTTACTCATAGCCGGTCTAAAGTTAACCGAGATGGTGAAATGACGGCTATATATTGCTTGCTGGGATACCTGTTCGTGTCTTGCCATATAAAGATGGGGAGAACTGAGGGATTACATTTTTTTTAAAGTGACGCGGAAAAGGCATTCGTATAATTCAACAGGTAAGTAAGGTATTTTAATCAAACAGATGAATTGCCATATGTAGCTCGCTAACAGAGTTAATTGTAAAGCATTATCTATATTCATCTGCACAGTCACAGCTGAAGCACAACCAAGACATACTGACAAATAGTATTAAAAAACGGACTAATTGAATGTTGTTGTGTGCTAATTTTCCCACAAAATCAGCACAAGAAATATGGAGAAAAAATTAATAATATTCCATTTGCGCCAGCTTACCAATGTTGTTAGCTTAGCAGTATGCTAACTTATGAGTCACTTATTTTCCTGTGCACTTCCTGCAAGGAGCACTATAGACAGTTGTTTACCATACAATATATTATAAACCAGTCATTTATATAAGGATACAATTTGGTTAGGCTGAAGTCTTTTCAGCTCCTGCCTATGTAGGCAGCTCACTAGGCTTAGGAACAGAGCTAAAGTGTCATCTGTGTGTAAAGGACAAAGACATACCTGAAAATACACACAGGTGATACGATGACAATGTGAGGTAAAGGCAACAATTCCATAAGACTAAATCTTGAATCTGTCAGGAAACATCATGCAATTGAACCAGCCTGAACAGTTGTTGTTGTTTACTGTTTTCCCTAAGCAGATTTCTGTCATGTGTGATTATGCGTCACTTTTGAAAATCTGTACGGCTCGGAGCAATAATGACCTCTCTTGCACAGAAAGTAAGCGTTTAGACATCCTGTTCCCAGAATGTGTCACAAATATTACTCTGACAGATGGCGAGAATGTGCTGTTAATGACATCACTTCCTGCACATATATATATATCGAAGCATCATTAAAGAGCACCTATCATGGAATTTTGAAATTTACCTTTCATGTAGTGTGTAACATAGATCTAAGTGAACAAAAACATCCTGCAAGGTTTTGAAATATGACAGTACACCGTATATATAGTTATTTTCTTTCAAAAGTAAGAGTCGACTCTGAGTCATTTTTAAGAATCGTTACAAGACCGAAGCTTTTTCTCTGACTAGATGACGTCAACTTGTCAAGTTATTTGAATACGATACGCCCACTTATTGCGCTCCAAGACGCCAGTGAAAACTGGAAAACATCATGGCGACGAGACAGTGTTCTGAAGTGCGACTCAAAAGCAAACTTTTTTCATCTGCCCAAGGATGAGCATTTGAAGACTAAGTGGCTTGAAGACAAACCATACATTGTCGCGATTGTGTGTTTATTTAATCGTCAAATGTCTCTATTTGCATGTTTCGCGATCTCAGGAAGCTTTTATTATGGACTTCTATTATGGCACATGGTATCTTCTTCGTCTGTCTGTACATGGACTACATGTGCACAGAGCGCCCTCCGGCTGCCAGTATGAATTGGAAACAACACATAAGAGACATCTGTGCATTTTGAGGAAGTATTGAATAAAAAATACTCCTCTGTTTAGAAATTTGACACAGACATATGAGAATCTATCAATATGTCTCCTCATCTGCACACTTTTGAACTAAAAGCCCTGAGGGATGTTGATTTGTCGCGAGTCTTCGTGAGGAGAATAGAGGAGTTTTTTTATGAATGAGATCAGCTGAGGCTCATATTACAATCAAACGGTTCCGACGCGGTTTTCATATTCATAACTCCTGACACATATTAACAAATTACTGTCACTATAAGACTTTGATGGGCGTTCCGTTTCCGAAAATATCTGCACAGACTATACCAATCACAACTGACTGGGTCATCGGACCAATCACCGCAGATTAGCGTCACGTAAAGGCGGGGTTTTGAAAAGTGAATCACTAAAGGAATCATTTGAGAATCGCTGTCAAAACAGGTAAAAATAAATGCATTTTATAAGAAAACTAAAGTCTTTTTTGTCATTGCATGCATGCAAAACTGTTGTTTGGGACTTCTAAAACAATATTTGGAACATTTTAAATGCCATGATAGGTGCTCTTTAAATATCAAAATATTGCAAAAAAGTATTTTGGCTCAGTCTTTCTCCCACTCTCTCCCTCTCCCTCTCTCTCTCTCTCTCTCTCTCTCTCTCTCTCTCTCTCTCTCTCTCTCTCTCTCTCGCATTTTTTTTGGTATCTTCTCTTCTTTTTCTTCATGGCATCCTTGAGATTTGGCACTTTAAATATCAATGGTTGTCGTGATGCTATTAAAAGGTTTAGTCTTTTTGACTATATTATGATTAAGAGGGCTAGTATAGTTTTTTTGCAAGAAACTCATACAGACTCAAATAATCAAGTACAATGGTTGAGTGAATGGAAGGGGCAGGCGATTTTAAGTCATGGTTCTAGTGTTAGCGCAGGTGTTGCAATTCTCTTTGGGCCAGAGTATAAGGAGCATTCTGTGAGTGTTTTTGAATTGGATCCTGGTCGAATGTTGCGTGTGGACGTAACGATTAATGGACTTAATTTTTCACTATTTAATGTGTACGCCCCAAATGTGGGTTCAGAGCGAACTCTCTTCTTTAAAAAACTGAAAACTGCTTTAAGTGATGTTTTGCCGGATAGAATGGTTGTCCTGGCTGGGGATTTTAATTGTACCCTAAATCATATTTTAGACAGGAACCATGAAGAACTGCTCGGGTTATGTATATAACCCTTGTTCCCTGAGAAGGGGAACGAGCACTGCATCGGGACGACGCTTTGGGGATGCTCCCTTAGCATCAGCGAATCTGAAACCAGAATGCCAACTAGGCCAATCCGATTGGCGTGCGTGATGACGTCATCGTGACGGCATACCCGGAAGTATAAAAGGGTTGCTGGAGCGTAATGGCGGTAGTAATTGCTCTGAAGCATGCGCTCCAGGCGCGCCGAGGTGTGGCGTCGGGATGCAGTGCTCGTTCCCCTTCTCAGGGAACAAGGGTTATATACATAACCCGAGCAGTTCCCTTTCGAGGGAACTCGCACTGCATCGGGACGACGCTTTGGGGAACGAGTACCCACTAGGCCACACCGAAGGGTAGCGCCTGCCCTAGTGTGAAGCCGGAAACCGGGCACAGCTAGGACTGGAGCACCCTAGCACCAGGCGTCGTAGGGAGATCCAGGCTATAGAACCTGATAAAAGTGTGTGGGGTAGCCCACCCGGCCGCCTCGCAGATATCCTGCAAGGGGACCCCAGAAAGAAGGGCCACCGAAGAGGCCATGCCTCTGGTGAAATGAGCCCTCACGGCCACAGGTGAAGGCAAACTGCGCACCTGGTAGGCCATGGTAATCGCCTGGACAATCCAGTTACTGATTGTCTGAGTAGACGCAGGCAATCCCTTCTTAGGTGAGCCAAAACACACCAACAGTTGTTGTGATCTCCTCCACTGTGCAGACTTCGCCAAATAAACTCTGAGCGCCCTAACCGGGCAGAGTAGGTGAAGTCTCCCCTCTTCCGCCGTCACATGAGGCGGAGGATGAAATGCCTGCAGGACCAATGACCTGACCACCCTTGATGGCACCTTAGGCACGTAGCCCGGCCTAGGGTGTAAGATGGCCTTTACTCCTCCCGGGACAAACTCCAGGCAGGTCGGCGTTACCGCCAAGGCCTGGAGATCTCCCACTCTCCTGAGAGAGGTAATGGCAAGGAGAAAAGCCACCTTAAGAGTCAGATCCTTTGGTCCAGCCGACTCCAATGGTTCGAAGGGGGCCTCAGCCATCCTTCGAGAACCACTGCCAGGTCCCAGGTTGGAACTCTGGTCCGAGCCGCAGGCCTCATCCTCCGAGCCCCACGGAGGAATTGTACAACCAGCTGGTGCCTACCCAGAGGCCCATCACCCAGAGGAGTGTGGAAAGCCGAAATGGCAGCCACGTACACCTTGAATGTGGACGGGGTAAGCCCTGCAGAAAAACGATCTTGGAGGAACTCCAGCACTGAAGCCACTGGGCAGTTAACTGGGTCCACCTCACGTTCTCTGCACCAAGTGGAAAATACATTCCACTTGAGGCTGTACAGTCTCCTCGTAGACGGAGCCCTGGAGCTGAGTAAGGTCTCTATCACGTCTGCCGATAGGCCAGCCTCTATGAACCTGGTCCCCTCAGGGGCCAGACCCACAGGTTCCAAATCTCCGGGCGGGGGTAAAATATCGTACCCGCCGCCTGAGATAGGAGATCCCTCCTCAGAGGAATCTCCCACGGCTGACCTGCTAGCAGAGCTATGATATCCGAGAACCAAACTCGAGTCGGCCAACGGGGTGCTACCAGAAGTAGACTGACCCCCTGTCAACGGACCCTTTCCAGGACTCCCGGGAGCAGAGCAATCGGGGGAAATGCGTACAGACGCAGCCTCGGCCACGTCTGCACCATGGCATCCAGCCCCAGCGGAGCTGGATGCGTGAGGGAAAACCACAGTGGACAGTGGGACGTCTCTCGAGACGCAAACAGATCCACTTCCACTGGGCCGAACCTCTTGCATATGGCCTCCACCACCTCTGGGTGGAGTCGCCACTCCCCGGGCCTCAGCCCCTGCCTCAGCAGGATGTCTGCTCCCTGATTTTGGACCCCCGGGACATACATTGCCCTGATGGACAACAGTTTCCCTTGGGACCACAGGAGGATGTGATGCGCCAGTCTGCAAAGAGGGCGCAACCTCAAACCCCCCTGCCGTGCCCCAACCAGTGAGGGAGGCGTCTGTTGAAACGGATTTCCGGCAACAGGACGCTCCCAACACTGGCCCTTGGGACAGAAACCAAGGTTTCTTCCATATGACTAGGGAACGAAGGCCACTGCGCGTTACCCTGATCATACAGAATGGATTTCCCCTCAAGGAAAGCCACCTGGTTTACTTCCATATCAGGACATGGTGGCCGCGGAGGTCCGGGAAAAAGCTCCTCAGAGCTTTGTAGACCGCCAGCATTTCCAGGCAGTAGATGTGCCAGGAGAAATGCCTGGTCTCCCACAGACCTCTCGCACAGCGGCCGCCATGACCACGTCCCAGCCAGTGAGGGAGGCGTCTGTTGAAACGGATTCCCGGCAACAGAACGCTCCCAACACTGGCCCTTGGGACAGAAACCAAGGTTTCTTCCATATGACTAGGGAACGAAGGCCACTGCGCGTTACCCTGATCATACAGAATGGATTTCCCCTCAAGGAAAGCCACCTGGTTTACTTCCATATCAGGACATGGTGGCCGCGGAGGTCCGGGAAAAAGCTCCTCAGAGCTTTGTAGACCGCCAGCATTTCCAGGCAGTAGATGTGCCAGGAGAAATGCCTGGTCTCCCACAGACCTCTCGCACAGCGGCCGCCATGACCACGTCCCAGCCAGTGAGGGAGGCGTCTGTTGAAACGGATTCCCGGCAACAGAACGCTCCCAACACTGGCCCTTGGGACAGAAACCAAGGTTTCTTCCATATGACTAGGGAACGAAGGCCACTGCACGTTACCCTGATCATACAGAATGGATTTCCCCTCAAGGAAAGCCACCTGGTTTACTTCCCATAACCACGTCCCAGCCAGTGAGGGAGGCGTCTGTTGAAACGGATTCCCGGCAACAGAACGCTCCCAACACTGGCCCCTGGGACAGAAACCAAGGTTTCTTCCATATGACTAGGGAACGAAGGCATCTGCGCGTTACCCTGATCATACAGAATGGTTTTCCCCCAGAGGAAAACCCCTTGATTCCCAGCTACCACTGTAAGGGTCTCATGCAGCAGGCCAAGAGATATTCTGTTGGACGCAGCCGCAATGAGCCCCAGCAGACCTTAAACTGCTTCACAGTGATGCTGTGGCTTAGCTTCATTTTAGAGACCAGGCCACCTGGAAGAACCCGATATTGGTACGCTTTGCCCCAAAAAGCGAACCTCAGGAACTTCCTGTGACACAGAAGGATGGATACAGGGAAGTATG
Organism: Gobio gobio; assembly: GCF_949357685.1. NCBI lineage: Eukaryota > Metazoa > Chordata > Actinopteri > Cypriniformes > Gobionidae > Gobio > Gobio gobio. Next base: position 39,010,482 of record NC_137116.1, on the reverse strand, counting down.
CGTCCTCTTCAGACCCATCGTGACAGACCAGTCCTCAGACTGGATCTGAATCACAATGGAGGAAATGCTAAGCATCTTGAATCTGAATCTCCTCAGAGAACGATTCAAGTACCTCCGGTCTAAAGTTGGATGCAACTCGCCATCCCTCTTAGGAACTATGAAGTACTGGCTGTAGAACCCGGACTCCCTGTCTGGCGGAGGAGCACATTCTGTGGCCTCCTTACCAACAGGGAGTGAACTTCCTGTTCCATTACCCGAACCTGCCCAGGGACCACTGCCGTCCAGACCACCCCACTGAACTTCAGGGGAAGGTAACCGGACTGCAGTCTGTATGCCCCTTCCTACAGTCGCAGGCCCCAAGCTGATATATTCGGAGGCATAACCATGCGCCGAGATAATCTGCTAAGGGAACCAGCCTCTCGAGGCCGGTCTCGGGTGTCAACCGAGCCTCCTCCCCGACCCCCTGAAGCGGCTTACCGGCAGGGCGAAATCAAGGAAGATTTTCGGTGTGCGTACGCGTTTGCTGGACCACCGCAAGTCTTGCTAGAGGCGGCTGGTGCAGCACGCGTGCACGGGGAAACGATGTGGCCCGAAGCGTACTAGACGGCGGGAACACAGCATCGATTCCCGAAAACTCCACAGGGGAGGCGACCTCGATCGCTCCTACCCGGGAGAGGGGGCTGGCCAGCAGGGGGCCTCATCTAAGGGAGCAGCTCAACAGGGCCACAACCCTAGAGCGGACACTGCGATTAGCAATTGCCTGAAACTGATGTGTCCCGCAGGCCACAAGGCGGCGAGAACGACATCAACTTCAGGAGGGCTCCATCTTAGATGAATATCCAGTTCACAAGTTAAACACGCTTGGGTGACAGAATTAAAGTATCCAACTTATCAAAGTCGGATAACATGACACTCAATTCCTCGGAATTAAATGCCATCATAATCACCAAACCCGTGCAACCTGATCTGAATAATAGGCTGAATAAAAAATATATCTAACTCCTCAAAGTCAGATAATATTTTAATTTAATTCCTCAGAATTAAATGCAGCCACAATAAGGTGAAACATAGTCTGAATGATAGGCTGAATATCTAACTCCTCAAAGTTAGATTATATTTAATTTTAATTCCTTAGAATTAAATGTAGCCGTATTTAATCAGACGACACTGTTTTATTTGTATTTATACGGACTCATAGACCCCGCGTTGCCTCAGCAACGTGGTTCAAGCCGTCATAATACAATTGGCTTTCAACCCTCGAGAAAAAAGCCAAACAGTGTCACACAATACAGTGAAACATGGTCTGAAATGACTGAATATCTAACTCCTCAGAGTCAGATAATATCTCATTTAAATCCTCAGACTTAAATGCAGCCATATCAGACAAATACTGATTTATTTTACTATACGGACTCGTCCGTTAAGCCAACCAGTATCTCATGCACACCGATCGCGTGTGTTCACATTAATTGCAGACCCATAACCTGCGCGCTGCCTTTTTTTTCTTTTTTTTTCCAGCAATCGCGTGGATGGAATCTTGCATATTTAAGAAGTGCTTATGACTTTGACTGCCTCGATGCTGAGTACGTCTAATTCCTCAGAATCAGACCTCTCACACATCGCGTCCTCCGCCCCGGGGGAAGAAGCCGCAGCGCGGGCTTCCACACGGGGAACGGAGAACATCTGAACTGTCAGATAAAGACTGGGAAGATGCCTCAGCAGTCCCAGTCCCGCTGACAGTCCATCCGTGAGCCCCATGACCAGCCTCGCCGCACCGCCTCGGCGGATGCGGGACCGATCCACGGGGCTCACGCCGAGAGCGGAGCACTCTGAACGTCAGCTTTCATAATGCTCACAAGCGGCTCCCTCGAGAGCCGCTCGAGCATGCTGAACGCCCAGGCAGTGCACACACAGCAGGTGTGTATCCGAGCCCGACATGTAGCGAGGGCAAGGATGCACACACTGCTTGAACTCTCTCACTTTTCCACACTTCATTTCAATCACACACTTTCACTGACATACAACAGTAAATAGACAGACAGTTTGACAGATAGCGCTTGCTGAAGAGCAATAACTACCGCCATTACGCTCCAGCAACCCTTTTATACTTCCGGGTATGCCGTCACGATGACGTCATCACGCACGCCAATCGGATTGGCCTAGTTGGCATTCTGGTTTCAGATTCGCTGATGCTAAGGGAGCATCCCCAAAGCGTCGTCCCGATGCAGTGCGAGTTCCCTCGAAAGGGAACCACACAAGCAGTCGTCAGAAGAACTTAAAACCTTGACAACTTATCATTGTCTTGTAGATGTTTGGAGAGAAGCTTTCCCTCAGACCAAACAATATACCTGGTTGAAAGTAAACTCTAACATGATATCCGGAGCCAGACTTGATAGAATATATGTGCAAAAAAGTGTTAGGGGTCATTTTTTTAATAGTTGTACTATTCCCACTGCTTTATCTGATCATCAGTATATGGCTGTTGAAGTTTCTACCACACAGAGCACTCTTAAGCACTCACTCTGGAAGTTTAATAGTAGATTGTTGCAAGATCACAACTTTGTGCACTCTTTCACCTTTTTTTGGGAGACTTGGAGAGAGAGTAAAATGCTATATAAATTCCTAAGTCAATGGTGGGATATTGGCAAAACACAAATTAAACTTTTTTGTCAGAACTATATTGCCTATAATAAAAGCATTCTGGAAAGTACATTGAAACAGCTTGAACAAGACATTCTTTACACTGACGATAAAGCGGACGGTGTGGACACTGCTGAAATCCTTGAACGGAATACATTTCTCTTACGGAATCTTTTAGAAGAAAGGGCCCAAGAGACACTTGTCCGAGCAAGGTTTACCACCTTTAACAATATGGATGCGTCGACATCATCCTTTTTTAGTCTGGAGAAAAAGACTGTAAATAGGAAGATTCTATGTCATTTGAAACTTCCAGGAGGAGGAAAAGTGACTGACGATCGTGGAATCATGTCCTATGCTTCATCTTTTTACGAGGATCTTTATAAGGCTGAAACCTGTGATGATGAACTGGCTGACTTTCTTCTTCAAGATTTACCTCAACTTGCAGAAGAGGAGAAATCTAGACTTGATCAGGCTTTGACATTTGATGAACTGACGGTAGCTGTTCAGGAACTCTCTGCGGGTAAAGTTCCAGGATTGGATGGACTGAATGCTGAATTTTACAAGCAATTTTGGTCTGTGATCGGAAAGGACCTGTTTGCTGTCTTCCTGGAGTGTCTGGAAAGAGGCACGTTACCTGTGAGCCTTCGGAGGGCAGTGATAACTTTACTGCCTAAGAAGGGTGATCTTGGAGACATCAAAAATTGGCGCCCTGTGTCATTGCTAGGAGTTGACTACAAGATACTTTCCAAAGCTTTGACTAATAGACTTAAATTGTGTATATCTTCAGTGATTCATGCAGATCAATCTTATTGCATTCCGAATCGATCCATTTTTGATAATCTTTTTTTGGTTCGAGACTTGATTTCCTTTGCTAAAGTGCATAAACTTGATGTAGGCTTGGTTTCTCTGGACCAAGAGAAAGCCTTTGATCGAGTTGATCATGGCTTTCTTTTTAAATGTCTTAATGCCTTTGGTTTTGGTTCATCATTTATTTCTTATGTTTAGCTGCTGTATACAGATGTTTATAGCATATTAAAAATAAATGGCACCCTTTTGAGGCCATTTTTGGTTGGCAGAGGTATCCGACAAGGGTGTGGCCTCTCAGGTATTTTATATGCCATTGTTATCGAACCACTTTTGGCAGTTCTGAGACGTCAGTTAAGTGGGATTTCTATAATGTGTCCCTATAGTACAGATTTGGTAACAGCTAAACTAAGTGCATATGCTGATGATGTTACAGTGGTAATAAGGTCAGATGAAGATGTTAAGAAATTGGTTGAATCTTTGGATGTCTATCAAAGAGCATCTTCCTCAAAAATAAATTGGAAAAAGAGTGTTTCCTTTTTGCTGGGCAAATGGGAGAATGGAGGTCCTCCAGTACTTCCTCAGCTCTGCTCTTGGAGCTTGGAAGGGTTCAAAGTACTTGGGGTTTTTATGGGGGTTGACAAATATATGGAGGATAATTGGGAAGGTATATTTGATAAAGTGTCTGGCCGTCTACAAAGGTGGAGATGGATTCTCCCTCATTTGTCCTATAGGGGTAGAGTACTCATAATCAATAACTTGGCTGCATCTATGCTGTGGCATCGTTTAAATGTACTTGATCCACCAAAATGTCTATTGCAACGTTTGCAGAAGATTTTTGTTGATTTTTTTTGGGACGGTCATCACTGGCTTCCCCCTGCAGTTCTCTACTTGCCAGTTACTGAGGGAGGTCAAGGGTTCATTGATGTGACCGCTAAAGTTAAAGCTATGAGGCTAAAAGCTGCTCAGACTTTGCTTTATTCTACAACACCATGGGTGTCATTTGGCCTGGCTTTGCTCAGAACTTTTGGCGGCTTTTCCCTTGAGAGACAATTGTTTTTGATGTCTTTGCATAGTAGAAATCTTATAGGCCTATCTGATGTAAGATTCTATGTGACAGTTTTAAATTCCTGGACCGTTTTTAAGGAATCTGGACGAGAAAATGACCATTTTGGCCTGAATGAGCCACTGTTTTATAACTCTTTTCTTGGTGGCAATGTTTGTACGTCTAATATCATTGTTAAAACATTCATAGACAAAGGTTTGACCACAGTTGCTCATCTGATTGATATTGTTTCCAGAAAATGGAGACCAGCAGCTGAAATTTGTGAACAGGTGGGATTCAGGTCTGTGAGAATGGTGGAACATTTCATAAACAATCTGAAAGCTGCTTTTCCCTCCCAATTCCTCCACTTTGTAAATTGTTTCCTGTCTGGTGATTCGATGCAATGCTCTTTCCCGAAGTTATTTGTGTCTCCAAGGGTTTGTACAGAGGATGACCAAGAGGGGAAGTTATTGAAATTTAAGGGGCTACAGGAGCTTGATTTTCAAGCGGTTGGAAAAAGAGAGTTTTACCAGATATGTGTAAAGACTGATTATTTTGGGAATATTAATCAGAGATGTGATACAAAATGGAGGGAATACTTTATGGGCTCTGATGATCTTGCTCCCTCTTGGAGGCTCTTGTATAAGGGTCCCCTTCCGAAACGATCTGGGGATTTACAGTGGAGAATATTGCACTGTGTGTTACCTACCAATAGCTTTGTTTCTAAGTTTAATATGGCTGTTTTAAATTTCTGTAATTTTTGTACTAATCCAGAGACTGTGTTCCATGTTTTTGTTGAATGTCCAAGGCTAGTACCACTGTTTACCTTATTGGAAAGAATACTTGGAAGCCTAGGTTTTTGTTTCAACAAGACATTCTTTATTTATGGATGCAAGTATTCAAAAACGCACAGAGAACAGTGTACCTTAGCAAATTTTGTAGTTGGACAAGCTAAACTAGCCATTTGGAAGACTTGCAGAATGGCTGCTGAAGGGAGAAATATGAGTGTGCTGAAAATGTTTACTGCCTTGGCTGAATCAAGAATTAGTTTGGAATATAAATTCTATCAAATTACAAAAAATGTACTTGAATTTGAGTCTAAATGGTGTGTGAATGGTGCTTTATTGTCAATATGTGAAGATGAAACTATAGTGTTTAATTGGTGATGTTTAATGGCCAATTTTATTTTTTATTTTTTCTTTATTTTTTTTCTTTATTTTTTTTTTTTCTTATTTTAGGTTTCTATTTTTATTTTGGAATCTTTTTCCGCATGTGTATATTGTAACAGTATGTCTGTAAGGGTGAAATATATGATATTTTAGTGTTTTAGTATGTTTTAATAAAAGAGTTGTAAAAGTCAAAGTCTCTCTCTCTCTCTCTCTCTCTCTCTCTCTCTCTCTCTCTCTCTCTCTCTCTCTCTCTCTCTCTCTCTCTCTCTCTCTCTCTCTCTCTCTCTCTCTCTCACACACACACACACACACACACACACACATGCTATCTCTCTATCTGCCCAGAAAGAGTATGCAATATTAAAGTCGGATTAGGGCAAAAAAAGCGGATTAGTATTTTAGTAGCATTTGTGTTTTATTTAAAGTTCTAATATTAAAGGACTAGCAAATATAAACCCAGCTTAAGCATATTTCTCTCACCCATTTCATATCACTGCCATGTTGGGGATATTTATTCTCACTTCTGATCTGGATTGTGTCTTGTCTCCTTCCTGTGCAGCTGCAGCAGGCTGGCAGCGAGAGGTATGCGTGCGGCATTGCAGGTGGACAGATCCGCTCTACTGCCCTCTAATCTGCTAATCTGTTAAAACATGCTGTCCTCCAGCATACGCTCTCTTTGGGACAGTGTGGTGTTAGATTATTTAAGCCCCCCGTAGCAGGAGACAGGAGATCATCTCTTCCTGATAACTGTGAAATGGAGAGGTTCATGTAAAATGACGGCTGAGCGCAAAATCTGTCCAGCAAGCACTTTTCTCTAACCCGTTTTTTTCCCCACTCTCCGTCTCTATCAGGGCATCGGCAGCATTGATGTTAATTACAGACCATCGAATGGAGGTAAAAAGCCTCATCCATCAAAGACAGACACACTGAAGATGTGAGACTTATTGAGAGTGTGAGACACGGTAAGGATATAAAATATAAACACTTAAATCCCACACTGAGATTTTCATTGACTGAGAGAAGAGACACTGAAGATAAGATTCATAGGGTTGTATTGGGAACAAAATGTTTGCTTCGCTACAATGCCAGCCTCTGAATCCTCGATACTGATGCTAAATCTTAAAGTTGACTTTAAATGAAAATGTATGTTATTGATCTTTTAAAAAATGTTTAACCTAATCAAAATAAACAACAGACTTCTCTCTGGTGATGTTTGCTGGACTTCTTCAATCATTTAGTCTGCGTAAACCCCGCCCCTTTCTCACAATCGACTGCAAGCTCACATTCACATCTGCCTCCATCCAATCAACAACTGAGGCATAGAACTAAATCCCTACTTTTTTTCACGATAATCCACTTCACTCGGATGCACGTCATAATGAAAAAAAAAAAAATCTGTCGCTACTATTTCATTGTGACTATAAATAACAAATAACTTGCGTCAGGTGCTGTATGATGATCAATAGATTTAATAATTCAGTATCAATTACTCTCTATTTTCTTTTGAAATGAATACATTAACCCATTCAGTGTTTTTAAAGAAAGAAAACAATGTAGGAGTGTTGGGTACAGGGCTTTATTTTAGATGACATGTAGCAGAAAATGTGTGCATTAAATGTGGAAAAAGTAAGTACACCCCATAAGTACTTTATATATATTTTCCCCAACACATTAGGATCAACAGTTGCCATTTCTCTGTTAATGGATAAAAGGGAACATAATTTAATAAATGACTTACTACATACTACATACTTACTACTTAGACAGCCTATATATTAAGATCTACTGTACCGTACGGATCTAATAATGCTACACATCAGATGTTTTTCCCAAACAGTTAACCAAACGTTCACATAACACATAACAGATCATGTTTGTGTGAATACTCGCCAAGACAGATATTTTGAAGTACTGTAATTCTGTGTACTGTATATGTGTATCGAGATTGCACGGTGTGAGAGGCGTCTTTATGCACACACATCGGATCTGTCAGTCAGCGCAAGTGAGATCGTTTTCATGGATAAAGGGTACTCCTCCCAGAAAACGTACAAATAAAGATACTTTTAGATGTTTAATTGCTATTTGGAGCATTGGGATCGCTAGACGAGGGCTTAATGAACTCATTTTTGTGAAAACCTCAAAATCGACATTTTTCACTTGTTTTGCCTGCAGCTCGGAATTATCCTGTGCGTATTCCAGCTCCTTTTGCCAGCATGGGTCACAAATGTTGATATCATACTGTTAAAGTTCTGAATCCACAGTAGTTTCACTATGCAACCCTACATATGTTGGTGTTTTTTCCTTGTCCTGTTAACAAACTGCATATAGACTATGGCTTTCGGAAATATTCTGAAATGTCAGACAGATGCCTGTGGGAACGAACGAGAAGAGAACAGGGCCAGACATGAGTATCACACAACCTGTCTGCTGTGGTCAGGCCTCTTCCAATAATCCAGAGGTCAGCGTTCCTTCCTTCTCAGCCCGACCCACATTTACACACCTCAGTCAAACTCTCTGTGCAAACAGCCAACTCTCAAACAAATATTCTCCAATACACTTCAGACCCTTGAGAGAGACAAAAGGAGGGGGAAAGGAGACATTTTGACAGCTGTCCAATCCCGTTGAAGCTGAAGATGTTATTCTTTCGGTCCAATTTGAGAGGAACGGAACCTTTCCCCTTTCCTGTCATCCCACGCTTCTGTGTTTCTTCCTTCCTTCCCTCCCCAACCTCATCCTCATTTCCGTCTTGTCATCCAGAGTCTCATCAAATGTCAGAGGACAGCGTGCTGTCCCGGAGTGCTGGCTCCATCTGCATCTTGAAATACATATTTGTGGTGTGTCCAATCTCCCTCAGGTCCAGTGGAAGGGGTCAGCAGACCACCTAGTGAGAATATGATGGAAATGTCCCAGGAGACGCCACTCTCTCTCACCATCTCTCGTATTTTACACTGCTACTCAGTTGACCAAAGCTCTTCAGAAAGCCCTTTACAGGTATGTGCAATAGAAGAATAGGCTGATTTTATTTGACAATTATGTCATAATTTGCTCTTCCTCATGTCGTTCCAGACCTGTGACTTTCTTTCTTCTGTGGAACACAAAAGAAAGTATTTTGGAGAATCTTTGAGAATCGTCTGTTTTACGATATAGATGCAACTTCTGAAGTATATACAGTATATGATCACTTTGTATGTGATTTGTGTATGAATATTTAAACTTTTATTCGCTTTCAAATCAAATCAAAACACTGAGCAATACACGATGCATGCACACAAACTACATTAAATATGAACCTCGAAGTCAAACCTCATTGGTTCTCACACATCACATGACCAAACATTGTCGTTCATGTCGCTATATTTGATGCAAAAAATATACTAGATGAGTCGTATCGATTAACTTCAAGCTACCATTTTACAGTTGTTATTAACTAAAACTAATATTATTCAAATTTGTTTTCATGAACTGAAATAAGACGTATATTAATATATAATAAATAAAAATAAAAATATTATATGAAAATGTGTTATTTAAGATTAAACTCGAATGAAAATTAGAAATGTTGCCTTGACAACTAACTGAAATAAAAAAAAAGTTTAAGTATAAGTACTAAAACAACTCAAATGGAAATGGTAACGCTTTATTTTAAGGTTCAATTCTCGCTATTAACTTGTTTATTAGCATGCATATTACTAGGATATTGGCTGTTTATTAGTACTTATAAAGCACATATTAATGCCTTATTCTGCATGTCCTTATTCTACATCCCTTTATCCAAGCCAATACCTAAACTTAAATGCAACAAAAACTACCTTACTAACTATTAATAAGCAGTAAATTAGGAGTTTATTGAGGCAAAGGTCGTAGTTAATAGTGAATGCGTTCCCATTGCTAAATTATTACCATGGAAATAAGTATAAAAAAGAATAAATAACAAAAGCAAAAATTACTAAAACAAACTAAAAGTAAAATTAAAACATAAAAATAAAAGCTAATTCAAAATATTAATGAATACTATAATAGTATATACACAATACTAAAATAGCACTGCCTTTTTGGACCTCCATTGATATTCATAATGTACACAAAATCAGTTGAAACATACTTCATCATACATACATCTTCTTTTGTGTTTCTAAGAAGAAGAAAAGCCATACAAGTATGGAACAACGTGAGTGTAAGTAAATGCATGTTCATTTCTGAGTGAACTATCCCTTTAAGAAAGTAAGGAGAGAAGTTTTCTAGTCAATCTGTTTTTCCAAATTCTCTAAAATAGAAGTAGCTTTTCAGTACTGTTTCTCTGCACTAGATGACCTAACATTAAAAACATCAATCTATTAGCAGGTTCACAGGCTGGGTATGATAATGTTTTGCATAGTTATATAAAAGTTCCCTTTCAACAGCTCTCTCAAAATCACACCTCCACAATGTGAGCACAGGAATCCCACTTATCAGCATGATTTACTTTATTCTATAAGAATAATGTGTCAGCACCTTTTCTCGTGCTGAATTCTGCCTGAACACATGTTTGATTCTGCGGTAATCAGGACGCCTGATGGATAGGAAGCTGTTTTTGTTTATGGAGAGTGTGAGCTCGCTGCCATCTGCTCAGAGATTAAACACCACGCTCTGATGGAATACATGAACACCCATCAAGCTCAAAACAGCCTGCTTAAGACACTCATAAACACCCGTTTTAAATCACTTACTCCAGTGCATTCTTAACACATGCACACACACGCACAGGGAAGACTCTTTCGACCAATCAGAGGTAAGAGTGCTAAATATGACCAGAGGCACTTCTTTTCTAAAGCAACAGTCTCGCTAGAATTATAGTCAGCAAATTATAAATAAAAGCACAGAAGACATAATAATGTTGTTTCGAATAATCAAACACTAATGGAGCCTAGAGCCACTTGCTTAAAAGGGTGCCGCAATCTAAATGAAATTGAAAGTGAATGTGAATTAATGAAACAAGGGTTGCATAAAAATACTTAGCTAAGCTAAGCTGAAAGCTACACTACACCTTACATGGCAAACGTAGCTTTCTACACTTAAGCTGCTTGATATATTGTTTTATGAATATTAAATATAAACATAAATACTTCAAATATGTCGTTTGACCTGCTTATTTACAGTAAGTGGTTTCAAATGATTGTAGATAAATGTTCCACTTCATAGCGCTCTTCTCGTTCTCTGTATTCTAAAGTAACCCATTAGAGTTTTACAGAGTGAAAAAACACTCCAAGCAATTCAGAGTGTGAGTGAGTGAGTGAGTGAGTGAGTGTCTAAATGAATCAGAGTGAATTGATTCCATTTTGTTGCCTGTTCATCTGATTCATCACACAAAACAACTCCAAAAAACGGATCCATCAGGCACTCTAGTTCTGATTTTAAACAGCTGATAAACCAATGTTTTTAAAATGTTGGTGTCAGTAAGACTTTTTAGGAGGACAGGCTAGGGGAAATTTCACTTTCCCCTAGCCTGTCTATGGCTAGAAATGGAGATAGGTGTAAACCAAGCCCTGGGTATCCTGGTCTGCCTTTGAGAAAATGAAAGCTCAGATGGGCCAATCTGGAATCTTCCCTATATGTCGTCATATAGGGAAAGGTTACCCCCTCCATTCTCTGCTTTGATCGCCCAGAGAATTGGGAGAAAATGGATTCAGTTTATTTTTTTCTAAGCATCAACCTCCCGCAGTTTCTCTTGAAGCCAATATGGAAAGGACTTAAACTGCAATTCATCGACTGGCCACTATAGGGACATGCCCAACTTTACAGCAGAAAAAAACATGTTTACATCCTGGTACAAATTGTGGTTTTGGTCTATACGGCTAATTTTGCCCTTCATAACAACTGTGAGGGGGGTACATTTTTTTTATAATTCATTAGTTTACATTATATAAAGCCTTAAAGTGCTGCATAATTAAATTAAGGGCGTGGCCACTTGTGACAGGTGGATAGCCATTTATCTGCTGTCTGTTAGTCATCACGTCACCTCAGCTCCACCCATGTCCCGCCTCTTTGCCCATTTTCTGTTATCCGGGAGTTACGCGCGATGATGCGCTGCCAAGATGGCAACGGCCAACTCGTCCCTACTTTACGCTACAAAACTGCTCTTCAGAATCCTACGGGTGACGTCACGGACACTACATCCATATTTTTTTACAGTCTATGTTTTTTACATTTATTCAGTCGCAATGTCAGCACAGGCCTTACAAACAGACTTTTACAATATGGATTCGACAGCACCGCCACAAACAGTATTCATTATAAGTAACAGTATTCATCAATGCCTGATCTGTGATCAGTGATTTCTGATGTGTTGCTAATTATTCAAGTTCACACAGACTTTCTTTCTAAATCGTTTAATACTGTTTATGCATCAGTGAATCAAGCCAGTGACTTCACATTTTTTCACTTAGTAGCATAAAAAAAATCTGTTATTTAAATTGTGATTCAATTAGAGAGAGCGATCAAAGAACACTCTCGATCATTAAAACATTAAAACAGAAGACTTTAAACTTTAATTTTAAACTTTAATACTATTTCACAATTTTTACTATATTGTTGATCAAATAAATACAGCCTTGTGGAGCATAAGAGATTTCTTTCAAAAACATAAAAGGGTCCTACGCAAGTGTTTTTTTTGCTAGTTTCAGCCGGACGCAGTTCTCATTTACACGTCCAGCGCCACGTTGTTAAAATAGCAAATACACCCGTGCCCATCTGTTCGCCCATGGGCGTGCTGGTCTGAAAACAGGCGCATTATTGGCGCTTTGCTATTTTGAGGAAACTGAAAACGACTGCACCATTGACCAACAAAAACCTGGTCTTAGTCAATAGAGCAGTATTTTTGTGTTATTTAAAGGGCGCGTTAGTAATATGCACCTGGCGGGTGCACAATGCTCGCACACTCTGCTTATTACACACACAGGGACGCACAGCAGCAGAAAAACATTTTTGAATATTAAAAATAAATGGATTCCTCTCTGGAGAAGCGTTCAGTCTTTCTGCTCGCAAGTTCTGCCATGTAAATAACGAAACCGCCATGCTGCAACCACAACTGGCTTTTAAAGGGAATGGGAGATGAGACTCTGATTGGTTTATTGCATGTTACGCCCAAAAGACACCCATGACTCATTAAGAGACTAGGTACAACCCTTTAGGACCATGCGCCTGGTGCACAGATCATTTTTTCCGTTGTTAAACTAGCAAAAGTGGATTTGGACACGCCCTAAGTGTACTTGCGCCATGCGCTTCAGACCATGAGCTCAGATTGTTAAAATAGGGCCCAAAGAATCTTTACAACCCAAAACGTTTAAACAATAGTGTAAAATACTGGACACACAGCTTGATTGATGAAATATTCATAGAGAAAATATAGCATTTATCAATGCTACCCTTATATTTAATGAACTGAATACAAAAGCATTGCTACTGAAGTGACATGATTTCAAAAATAGCGACACTAAAGCCCAAAAGTGGTGAAAAAAGATGGTTGAATAAAACTGAATGAGGCTGGGGAGCTCAGGGAGGGTTTGATGATGGCGTGACCTACATGTTTTATCCCACAGATGAAACGGAGCAGCGTGCTTGAAAGTTTCACATTTTTAATTCTCCTTCTGTGTCTCTCACAGGCCATATGGGTGTCTTGGACAGGCTGTGAACAGTCACAGGAAGAACCCACACACAGCAGAGAATCATGGACTAGAACTCAAGCAAAAAGGAGTTAAAGAATTGTGATTTGCTTTTTTTTATAATCTTTTGTCAGACAGCCTGCTTTCTGAGTTATTACAGAACAAAAAGAAAGACTTTCAGCCGTGTGACATAAACAGAAAAACTCATATACTGGTTAAATATCCAGGAAGATCTGATACATCAGTAGCAACGCATCGGCTATTGAATATAAAATAATATGCGTGTGTGAGAAATGTGTAAGTATTTACTATATATCATCTCATTTGTGAAAATTAAACTGAAAAACATACCGACAAACACAGTGTGCAAAAGATCATTTTCTTTGTCGCTGTTATAGTAAAAGCAGATTGTTAATCACAGTAAAAACAACCCAGATAGCAACAGATAGAAAATGAACAGCTACTATTGATATGTTTTATATAGTTTTTTAAACATACAATATAATCCTTAATTACTGAAAAAGCCCCACTGACATCTCAAAGATCAGTGCTTGAACATACTGTGACTCAGAGATATATCTGGTGTCATTGTTGATGTTCAAATACACACAGAAAGAGACAAAGAGAATATAAGAGAGCTGGCAGATTGGGGATAAAACAAGGTCAGGGGTGGCAGAAATCATAAAAACCGAACAAGTTGGTTCTGTCACACGACAGCACCATCGGTCAGTGAGCTGTGTGACAATGTGACCGTCATACAACCTCAAACACAAAAACAGTGTTGGGGAAGCAACTTTAAAACTCATAGCTCATAATTTTGAGTGTTAAACTTCAGTAAAAGCTGCTATTGGAAAAGAGGTTTGATATGCTACAAGAAATAGCATCTGAACTGAAGTTAGGTAAGGGGGCAAAAATCTTTCAATAACTATCAGATGATATCATTTTAATCTGAAGAGTATTTATTTGTGGCTAGTATCTGGCTCAAAACGACTTTCTGAATGAATGACTCTGAATTAGGGTGCAAATGTTCAACTTTGACAGATACATTTACACTAAATAACTGTAAAAACTGGATTATAATCTCAACTAGATTATACAAGAACATAGTTTGTAGCAAAAACAGCTGTGTTTAACAAATTATTTTACTACAGAAGACTCAAGATGCTATGGAATGACCTAAATCAATGAGTTGAGTCTCTTGTATTGGTTCATGAAATATCGGAATAAAGTTATTCACTAAAACTTTTTTCAAACTTTCCTAACATAGTATTTTATCATTTAAAAAAGTAATTTGCAATTAAAAAACAATGAAATATGCTACACAGCGACTCAAATCGATGAAGCGATTCTTTTTTAACAGGTTAATCTCCATGAATCTTCCCATTGAACAAGTTTTTCAGACCAATGCTATGTATTAAATGAATAAAGATGTCAAAAAATGTAGTTATGAAAAACAGTTTAGGTATTTTGCCATTCAAAAAAACCTTCCAATGTTACATATTAGACTAAAAAGAGTTGAAAACCTAGTTATGAAAAGCAGTTTACAAATCATTATAATTTCAGACATCCGACCTCTTGGATTATCCGACCACTTTTGGATTATCGCAAAAAACAAGCTCTGTGATCAACAAAAGTTTATGAAACTTGCAAGTTTTGTCCATCTAGATAATTGTCACAGATGAACACAACTTTTTTGAAGTCTAAATGCAGCCGCCAGAGTTAAAAAGCTGGTAGGTTATGAACTACACCACAGTTGCTCGACTTCAACATCACCATCACTAAGCTTCCGACAACTCTTTCTGTTTTTACATAAAAACAGGAAACACTTCAGGATTTTCAAAGTTGTCATCTGATTGGTTGAATTCTACAGGATTTCGGGAGAGTGTGTTGCACGTTCTTTAATGGTCTGTCTGGAAACGAAGATGCTGTGACGCCAAACCCCCTCAAGGAAGAAGCACGCCGTCGTGTTTACAACTGTGACAATGAGTGCTTATCAGAATCAACTACATGCTAGATTTTCAAAAGTATGTGAAGTATGTAAAGTTCGCCAAATAGACTCTTTAAAATACGTCCAAGAGTTTTACACACCGGTCTGCTATTGTAGAAACATTGATGTTACATTTTCACGTCCCTAAACATGACGTGGAGCAAAACAAACTGTGATTGGTTGCTTTACATGTCAGTCAGACAGCCTCTGGACGGTCCTTGGCCAATGAAAGCAGCTAAAAAAAAGATGCTAAACACACAGCAACTCGAATCAGTGAATTGATTCTTTTTAAACAACTTAATCAACATGAATCTTCCCAATGAACCAATTCACAAGTTTTTCAGACTTTGCTCCACAGTTTGCTCAGCTATAAAGCTTCTTTCACAATTACAAACTCTTTCCTCTACGTCCTTGCACCACACCATCCCCAGTGAAATCAACTATTCCTCTTCATAGTTTTGATGTCACTGGTTTTTATGCGCATTTTGCAGTATCACATCAGAAACGAGTGATAGAAATGCCAAATCCCTAAATTTGCAAAACAGTTTTTACTCTTGCTTGAGGTGGTTTTTGAGTTAATGCGAATAATGGGAGATGGAAACGCATTTGCCAAATAAATTATACCCACGTGACTAATCGGTCAATAATGTCAATAACTTTTCAAATGTGGCCTCTGATATTCTGAAATGTCGTAGCCAAAGGTTGTGAGTAAAATGTCTGGTCACTACGATCTCCCAAAAATCCTGCTGACGTTGTCTTTCCCATATGCTCAACGTCGTCGTAATGCCCTTGCTGCTAGTGCCTTCATCAAAAATTCTCAATTCTTCTTCTGTGCACAGTATTTAATTTGACGATTGCAAGCTGCACTGCTAGTAAATGTATAACTTGCCCAATTGTAATTGCAGTCCTGTCTCCATTTTCTATACGTGCCTTGTTTTATTTACTGTTGGTTACTAGGTTACCAATACCATTATCATCCGCTTGAACAACTTGATGGAAACGCACCTAATCCGCATTTGTTTTATTTCCTTTTTTTTTGCGAACTTTGAAAATACTTGCTTCACGTTTGGATGGAAACCCAGCTAGTGTCTTGCTTGGGGTGGGCAGGTTTAGGAGATGTCAGAAAGACTCATGTTTTACAGGGCAGAAGGGCACAGGACACACACACACACACACACACACACACACACACACACACACACACACACACACACACACACACACACAGATAGATAGAGAGAGAGAGAGAGAGAGAGAGAGAGAGAGAGGGCATGAGAGCTCAGGACTGCAGTCATCCACAAGCGCTGTGTCTCTTTCTGCATTTCATCTCATGACACACTCATCTGTCTCGGTCTCTCTTTCCACACTTCTGTCTCTTTCTCTTCTTTATGCCCTTCAATGGATCTCTGCAGCCCTTCTCCCTCCTTACTCTCTCTCTCTCTCCAGGGATATTAGTTTTATTGAGAGGATGAGCCTCATAAAGAATGACCTACAGTAGCAGCAAACTTTCTGCCTATATTCCCTGTGTATGTGTGTGTGAAACAAATACTTTACTCTCATTTAGCTCATTGTCCCTGAAGCCTTTGCTGCTCGTAGAGAAGAAGAGTTTGGAGTTATTAGTTTTTCCCTCCCAGAGGTTTAGTGTGTGTGTATGTGTGTGTGTTCAGTCACCTTGCTCTGACCTGTTAGCAGTAGTGTGTAATTAACTGATTGTCTGAACTATTTCCCACCTCTGATTGGCTCACACGTTCAACTTCTGGGCTACTTATCCAATCTAAACGAAGAACTACTTTGTAGGGAAGATGGTGGCCTACAAAAGCATGCAGATTTCATATTCTAATGACAAATATAGGACTGTACACACTCCTATAATGTAAACGGAGGCACTATGTGTGATTATAGGGACCTACATCATAAGTTCCAGTAGTATGCTGTATAATAAATGATATATTTTTAAAGTCATTCCCTATGTTTTATTATTTCCAATCATGGACCCCTCCACCCTCTCCAAATAATAGTTTGATCCTCCATTCTGCTGTGAGACGAGAGAAGTTCACACAGTGAGTGAGTCATGTTGTCAAGAAATGAAATCTGCTCACCACAAAAGAAAGGAAACAAGCAGTGCAGAGACTCAATTAATTATCACACTGTTATTTTCAAACAACTCATATTAATCAGAAATGTTTCCAGTATCAGCCTTAAATTACTGCAGGAAAAGATGGATAGGTTTACCACCCTCATCAAAATAACATCTTAAAAACACTAGTGTTTTAATGGATAAATATACTCTATTGAAAAAATAGCAAATTGCACTGAGTTGCATCAGTAGTTTGTCTACAAATTCAGGTAGATATTGCAACATGGTTAAGTTATCAAAATAAACAAATAGCAAAGCTTACATTTGATTTACTACAGAGTAAAGAGAATGATAAGACATAGGCTAAGAAAGTACATGTTTGGGGAATGTTTTTTTAAATAAATTAATACTTTTTAGTCTGCAAGGACTCGTTAAGTTGATCAAAAGTGACAGTAAAGACAAGATTTCTATTTCAAACAGTTGATTTTTCAGTTTTCACAAAAATATGAAGCAACTGTTTTCAACGTTGATAATAACAACTGGGTAGCCAACCAGAATATTACAATGATATTAGAAGGATCAGAGATGCTGAAAATTCTGCTCTGCCATTGTGTTAAAATATATGAAAGTAGAAAAATATATTTTAATTTGTCATTAAATTTCACAATTTACTGTTTTTTTTTTCTGTATTTTTGATTAAATAAATACAGCCTTGGTGAGCATAAGAGACTTCTTTCAAAAACATTTTAAAAAATCAAACAGACCCTAAACATTAAATGCCCACAAAACAGCTAATCAGAAGCTTTAAAAGTGTTTGCCAATTGTATAAATCAGAATCAATGCCATCTTCAATTATTATAAGATAAACAAGTGCTTAGGACAAATAAACTCTTATCATTTCAGCAAAACTATCTACAGGAACATTCTGCAGTGGCCTCTACATGAACCCAGAGACGTCAGTGTCCTGCGGTCCATCAGTGCTTCTCCTCATAAATAGAGAACATTCTCTAGACTATTTTAAGCTGATCTAAGCATCCACCTACCACTGGGCTGTCTACAAAACACACTGCTTTCTGTCTTTGGGTTGTGCTCATCTTGATTAAATTTCTGCTTCAGACAGATAACCGAACAAAAACTTGAAATCATTCAAATGGATTTCAGAAGGAAAATATTTATGCTAATATCGCCCCAAATCTTACTTCATACAATCCACATCAGCTGTTTTTTTTTTTTTTTTTTTATGAGATGGCTCATTAACATGATCAACACTAAATTAAAATAAAACAATAACAACAGGCTTGACCTAATGAACTTTGACCTTGACTTACCGATGTGACTGCGGTGAGAGGAGGCGTCCGACAGGTGACCCCAGAGAGACAGAAGGGTCAAAAACACCAGCAAGAACCACGCGCACACCCTCTGTACCGCCCGCTCCTGCATTCTGAAACACACACACAAACCATATCAGCACAGGAGCGTTACACTGATCAGAAAGGCTATTAGACTGCATGTTTCTAGAGGGGATTTCATTCTCTCCTCTAGCACTATCTAAATGTCATCATGCTCTCGCTGAATGTGTTCTGATACACTGCTGAGTGCACCAAAACACTGAAATATACAATTACTTACAGATTGAGTAAGCTTTCAGGGTGGGTCTGGGTGTTCTGGCAGATAATAAATAAACACCTAGTGGCAGATGTTGGTACACCACACACATATATATATACAGGGTGACTAGGAGCATGAAATTGTCTAGCCATGAGGAAAATATATGAGGAAAGACCAAATTCCCTTAATCATTCATCACAATGAGAAAAAACAAAGAATATAGTTCTGATGTGTAGCAAAAGATTGTTTTGCTTCACAAAATAGAAAGTGACTGTAAGAAAATAACTAAAGCATTGAAAATCCCCATTTCCACCATCAGGGCAATAATTTCCAATCAACTAAAGATGTTATGAATCTGCCTGGAAGAGGACGTGTGTCTATATCGTCCTAATGCACGGAGAGGAGGAGAGTTTGAATGGACAAAGACTCTCCAAGGATCCCAGATGCAGAATTGCAGAGATTAGTTATCCAGTCAGAAATCCAAAAATATTATCAAACAGAACCTACATCACCACAAGTTTTTTGGGAGGGTTTCAAGAAAAATCCTCCCCGCTCATCCAAAAACAAACTCCAGCATATTCAGTTGTCAGACATGACTGGAACTTCAAAAGAGACCTGGTTCTATGGTCAGATAAAGCAAAACAAAAAATAGCTTTTTGGCAGCAAACCCACCAGATGGGTTTGGTGCAAACAGGGATAAAAAATACCCCATGTCCACAGTTAAAAATACTGCTGAATATTTAATGATGTAGGCCTATTTTTTGTTGGAGGTTCATCTTGTTCAGATACATGGTATCATGGATTGTACCAACAGATAAAAAATCAAAACCTGTTCGCTTCTGCTAGAAATCTTATAATGGGCTGGGGTTGGATCTTCCATCAGGACTATGATCCAAAACAAACATCAAACTCAACAAAAAATGTGTCACTGAGCACAAAATGAAGCTTCTGCCATGGCCGTCCAAGTTCCCTGACCTGAACTCTATAAATGAGTGGGGCGAACTGAAGAGAAGAAGCACCAACATGGAGTTGGGAATCTGAAGGATCTGGAGAGATTCTGTATGAAGGAATGGTCTCTGATCTCTTGTCAGGTGTTCTCCAAACTCATCAGGTGTTATAGAAGAAAATAGGCAAAAGGATGTAGCATTAATAGGGTGCCAATAATTGTGGCCAATGTGAACTAGAGAAAAATGTATTTCATAATGTGAGTTCAATTGCTTTACTTCAGTGGAGTTCTGTGAATTTTTTGAATGAAAGATCAAAAGGATAAACAATACAGATTTATTTTTCACAGCTTTCTTTGCTCATATTTACCAAGGGTGCCAATATTAGTGGAGTGCACTGTATGCGTGTGTGTTTCAAGAGCTGTTGAATCGTAAAGTGTAAAAGTGTGCTTCTAAATACATGTACTGTATATGACGTTGATTGGGGATTTACGCTTTAATTAGCAGAGTCGGATCCCCTCTAACCCCCTCACAGTTCGCACTCTGGCCAGAAATAATTGACACTTCTGAGGAATATTTGTGTTGGGTCTAATTAAATTAAATTAAATCGCAAAACTACAAAAAAAAATCAATATTCAGCTTCCTGCTTCTTTCCCATTTCCTTCATATCCTGATACTCTTTTAATACTACAGACAGATTTAACGCAGATCATTTATTTAATTGAAATTTTTTTGAAGAATTGAAATCTGAAAATGCAAAAGATCCAAACAAACTATGTATGTATGTGCATGTGTGCTTATGCTATTACTGTTAGTCTATAATTCTATATTACATATCTGATAGAAAGTTCAGAGGACATCATGCTAGAGCATGTAGTAGTATCAGCCAGCCAATAAGAGCACACTTTCATCATTAAGTCTTCATTGGAAAAACGGACGGTTAACAGAATTTTATTACAAAGAGAAGTTTGTGTCCATTTTCTATTGATCATGGCAACAGTAATTCATCAAATGATGATCACAAGATGGAGAAAAGCATTATAACCGGGCACATATCCAAAAACATGGCATTGATAAGAATCTGCATTTTAAAGCGATGATTCAGGTGCTTGGACTGCAGTGGTGGAGCGATGTTGTAAAGTAGTTCCCTTTCGTTCAGTCACTACGACGTACGTTAGTGACTAACGAATGGGGGTTTCGCTTAGAAGCCAATCATCTTCATCGTATTCAACAGCGCCCAATGGCAGTGCCAATGCCATGGGCATGCGGAATTTGCATGCGTAACTCCGCCCCACCTCGTGGGTATATAAGGAAGTACGCTGCGAACATCGCATTATGTTTCTGCTTTGGAGCCAAGAGGATCTCTTCACTCCTACAAGCCTGAATTCTGAAGTCTTCTCTTCAGTCTTCGAGAGACCAGCGGTTCTCCAGGGTGTTGGTGTTACGGCGCGTTCCAGCGATCTCATGCTGCCTGCCTGCTGATCTGTGCAGTGATCTGCAACAGCTGTGTGTGTGTTTCCCTGGGCGCTTCGGCACTCTGCAGAGCTTTCCTCTCACAAAAAGAGCTTGCGCGTGGCACGTCTTTTTCAAGACGGTTCGCCCGTGCACTTCCGGGTGCGATCGATCTCCGTTGCTGTCTATGGGCACATTCACTGCTCGATGTGTTTGGGCTTCAGCACGTTCGGGCAGTGTTTGTGGATGCGTCATGTTCCCACTGCGGGAACGTGACCATCGCGATGTTGCGGTCGAGACTCAGTGATCTCCGTGAGGAGAGAGAGTCCCCTCTGCCACACCCCAATCTACCGTCTCCGAGTGAGGCGGTACTTTGGCTGGTGGCCAGAGTGACCTGAGTGCGGTGCCGTGGTATTAAGAACCCCGACGATCATTCCTCGGGCCACGCCCCCTCTTGCACATTGCTTAAACCCGCGAGTGTTGAACTGAAACAGCGGCCCGTCTCTGACGCCTCGTTCGTTTCGTTCACGCTCCAGATAGCAGTGAGATGTCGATCGCCGCATCCCAAGGTGGGCTGGAGTCCTTTGGGGATGACGATTAGGAGTTGTGCTCCGCCTCCGGGTGTGTCAGCGCTGCCTGATCCGACCTAAGGTTGACAGCCATGTTATCTCGGGCAGCCGCGAGTCTCGCGCTGGTGTGGAACTCCGCCCAGTCGCGAGTGCTCGTGGTTGCGCGATTGGTTTTTGGGGACGGCACCCGACAGCTGTTGGGCCCCGCCCCCAATGCCTTTCGCTCCCGAGGTGCATGAGGAGATCACGCGGTCCTGGAAGTCCCCGTGCTTCCCGCGATCGTTTGGTGGCCTCCTCCACCTTCTCTGCCCTTGATGGGGCCGCGGCCTAGGGTACACTGGGGCCCCCTCACCCCCACTGTTGAACTCTCTGTTGCGCACTACGGTGTCCACAGAGGGCTTGACGTGGCGTGGTGTGGCTGTCCTAAGCACCCTCCCAAAGCCTGTGGGCTCGTCTACTTCGGTGGCGTGGTCCTGCAGAGCTACGGGCAGGCCGCCGCCCCGTTGCACATGCACAAGGGTGGAGCCGACCCAGGGCTCTTCATTGAGCTGCGTGCCGCGACTGATCCCGCCCCCGGGCGGTGAAGGTGGCCACACGCTCCCTGGGTCGGGAGATGTCCACAGCTGTGGTCCGGGAGAACACCTGGCCTTACCTGGTGATTTGGAGGACGTTGAGTGGGCCCGCCCCCTCAACTCACCCATATCCCAGGCTGGCCTCTTCGGCGGCGCGGCTGGGAACTGCGCCCAACAGTTCTCGGCCGCCCCAGAGCAGACTGAGGCTGTAACACGTACTGCCCCGGCGGCCAGCTGCTGCACCAGCCGCCGGCTCAGTCGCCTCAGTCCGCTCGCCGCCGAGGGCGCCCTCCCTCCTCCCGCCCGGCCCCAGCAGCAGCCTTCACCCGGGCCGCGCCGTGGAGGTGGTTGAGGATGACGCCCAGTCCGCTCCCCAGCCTGGTTAAACGCCACGCTGGAAGTGGACAACTCAGAGATGGGTTCCAGTTCTTCCCAGGGGATGGTAGCAGGGCCTCTCCTTCCCCCGGTGGAGGGCCGGGGGAAAATCCTTCCGCTGCTGGCCCCCGGGCTAGCAGCGCTTGGGAAGAACTCATGTTCCTGTCTCTGAGAACCCAGAGACCGGTGATGACAGTGCGCGCCACCCACGGGTCCCGCCACTCGCATCCCTCTCTGTCGCCAGCCTCCTGGCAGAGCAGACCCCAGTGGAACGCGCGTCCTTCCCTGGTCTCCTCTGTCAGGACGCAGCCGTTAACCGCACCCCCACACCGGGACGCCCAACAGCCTCCCTTGTCCGGGTCGGTAACGCTGCATCGCTGCCCCACTCCGGGTACACCTGTAGTCCGATTGACCCCGCTGGTGCAGTTCCTGGGAGCCTGGCTTCAGATTCCAGGGCTGTCCCGCTGGGTCGCGAAGACAGTCAGGTGCGGCTACGCGATTCAGTTCGCGCAGGTTCCTCCCCGCTTTCGGGGAGTCCGTTCCACTATGATCGGGGCTAATGCCCCCGTCATGCGAGCGGAGGTTGCCACCCTACTGGCGAAGGGTGCGATCGAACCTGTCCCTCCAGCCGAGGTGAATTCCGGGTGTTACAGCCCGTACTTCATTGTACCCATAAGACCGGTGGGCTTGACCGATCCTGGACCTGCGCGTCTTGAACCGTTACCTCCACCGGTTTCCGTTCAAGATGTTGACAGCGAAACGCCTTTTCGAAAGCGTTCGTCCAGTCGATTGGTTGCAGCGATCGACCTGAAGGACGCCTACTTCCATGTCTCCATTCTACCTCGACACAGACCGTTCCTACGGTTTGCTTTCGAGGGGCGGGCATATCAGTACGCAGTTCTACCATTCGGGCTATCTCTGTCCCCTCGCGTCTTTACGAAGATTGCCGAGGCAGCCCTTGCGCCCCTTCGGCAGCACGGGGTTCGCATCCTGAATTACCTCGACGACTGGCTTACTGGGTCACTCTCGAGAGCAGGTTTGCGGACACAGAGATTTGGTGCTCCATCACCTAGCCCGTCTGGGCCTTCGGGTCAACTGGGAGAAGAGCAAACTTTGCCCCGCGCAGAGGATCTCTTTTCTCGGTATGGATCGACTCGGTCGCCATGTGCGCGCTGCTTTCGAGCGAGCGCGCGCAGTCTCTGCTGACTTCCCTTCGACAAGTCGAGGGCAAGAGTGCGGTTCCACTGAAACTGTTTCAGAGGCTCCTGGGGCATATGGCATCTGCAGCCGCGGTAACGCCGCTCGGATTGCTTCATATGAGACCGCTTCAGCACGGGCTACGCGATCGAGTCCCGAGATGGGCATGGCGGTCTGGCACGCTCCGGGTACAAGTGACTCGGGCCTGCTTACAGACTCTCTCCCCGTGGTCGAACCTCAGCTTTCTACGGACCCGAGTGTCCTTAGAACGAGTTTCCAGGCATCTTGTTGTATCAACAGATGCATCATCCACGGGCTGGGGTGCCATGTGCAATGGACAAGCAGCCACGGGCTCCTGGATAGGACCCCAGTGCCTTCTGCATGTCAATTGCCTCGAGTTGCTGGCAGTACGGTTCGCCCTGCACCGCTTCCGAGCGTTGCTGAAGGGTCAACATGTACTAGTCAGGACAGACGACACGGCCGGGCGGTCTACGCTCCCGCCGTATGTCTCAACTCGCCCGCCATCTCGTTTTATGGAGTCAGAAGCATCTGAGGTCCCTTCATGCTGTCCACATCCTGGGAGTCCTGAACCGTGCAGCCTCGAGCTCTCACGGCTTCAGCCACTTCCTGGAGAATGGAGACTCCATCCCCAGACGGCCCAGCTGATATGGGAACGGTTCGGTGACGCACAGGTAGTCCTGTTGCCTCCCAGGACTCTTCCCATTGCTCCCTGTATTATTCCCTGACCTATGGTCGGCACGGATGCACTGGCGCACAGCTGGTCGTCGGGGCTACGCTATTATGCGTTTCCCCCAGTGAGCCTTCTCGCACAGGTACTGTGCAAGATCAGGGAGGACAAGGAGCAGGTCATGTTGGTCGCCCCGTTGGCACGGCCGGACCTGGTTCTCAGAACTGCTACTCCTTGCGACAGCCCCTCCCTGGCCTATTCCTCTGAGACTCCTCAGAGACGGGGCACCGTTTGGCACCCGCATCCAGCGTTCTGGAAGCTCCACGTGTGGCTTCTGGACGGGACGCGGCTGGTTTGAGTAGCCCTCCACCTGCGGTGGTCGCTACCATCACTTCCGCTAGGGCAGAGTCTACACGACACCTCTATGCGTTGAAGTGGGACCTCTTCGTCATATGGTGCTCTTCCCGCCAGGAAGACCCCTGGAAATGCCCGATCGGGTCTGTGCTTCGTTTCTCCAGGAGGGGGTGGGACGAAGGCTGTCTCCTTCCACCCTTAAGTGTACGTGGCCGCAATATCTGCCTACCACGATCTCCTGGGAGACAATAAGGTAAGTAGCAGCACGACCTGATCATCAGGTTCCTGAGGGGGGCGAGGAGACTGAATCTTCCTCGCTCTCCTCTCGTTCCCTCTTGGGACCTCTCAGTAGTCTTAAGTGCTCTGTAGAGGCCTCCCTTGAGCCTTTGCGGTCGGCCGAGATTAAGCTCTTGTCTATGAAGACGGCTCTGCTGACCGCATTGGCCTCGCTTAGAGGGTCGGGGACCTGCAAGCATTTTCGGTTGACGAAGCGTGCCTTGAGTTCGGGCCGGCTAACTCTCACGTATCCTGAGACCCCGGCCCGGATATGTGCCCAAGGTTCCCACCACTCCGTTCCAGAGATCAGGTGGTGAACCTGCAAGCGCTGCCTTTGGAGGAGGCAGACCCAGCCTTGGCATTGCTCTGTCCAGTACGCGCTCTCCGCGCCTACGTAGACATGACGCAGTGTTTCAGGACCTCAGACCAGCTCTTTGTCTGTTATGGTGGAGAGCGGAAGGGAAGTGCTCTCTCAAAGCAGAGGTTGTCTCACTGGATAGTGGACACCATTGTTTTGGCATACCAGCAGCAAGGCCGACCGTGTCCCCTTGGTGTGAGGGCACACTCCACCCGGAGTGTGGCCTCCTCTTGGGCTCTAGCGCATGGCGCCTCGCTAACAGACATCTGCAGAGCTGCAGGCTGGGCGACACCCAACACATTCGCCAGATTCTACAATCTCCGAGTGGAGCCAGTGTCCGACTATGTACTCGCCCCTACGGGTGGCCGGTAATGGGCCAGGCTCAGGTGTCTTCGCTTGCTCGCCATTCCACTCCAAGGACTGGATACGTGCGATATTTTCCTCAGGTGAGCTCCCCGAGAGCCCTGAGCTCCTCCAGCACTGCTTACGCCGACATCAGTTCAGTCTGCCCTTTCGAGCCCAGACCCTCATGTCCGGCCAGGTGCTCCGTGTGCATGGTTCCCCTCCGGCGACCCCCACACGAGTATTCCCACCGTAAGCCTCCTCAGTGAGCAGGTGTCTTTCCCTTGGCAAGTCCCTGCCACCCCTAGGGTTAAAAATCCACCTTCGGCTGGTACCCTAGAGATCTTCCATATGCAACCCTCAGCGGGTCATATGTGTATTCTCTAAGTCCTCCCTACGGTAGGCACCTTGGCATTCCCTCACTGGGATATGCTTCCCAGTGTACCTTGGTAATCCTGTGATAAGTGGGAGTCCTAGGGCCTTAAGTGGCGGGATCTCACACTTACGCAGGGCACTGGATGACAGCTGAGTGGCGCTGTTTTACAGGTTCCCCCATTCGTTAGTCACTAACGTACGTCGTAGTGACTGAACGAAAGGGAACGTCCGGTTACGTATGTAACCCTCGTTCCCTGAGGAGGGAACGGAGACGTACGTTTCCTTAGCCACGTCAGCTGTGCTGCCTGGAACGCGGAGTTCAGTCTTGGCTCCTGCAGCAGTAACATAATGCGATGTTCGCAGCGTACTTCCTTATATACCCACGAGGTGGGGCGGAGTTACGCATGCAAATTCCGCATGCCCATGGCATTGGCACTGCCATTGGGCGCTGTTGAATACGATGAAGATGATTGGCTTCTAAGCGAAACCCCCATTCGTTAGTCACTAACGTACGTCTCCGTTCCCTCCTCAGGGAACGAGGGTTACATACGTAACCGGACGTTTCTGCATCCTCTACAATCTCTAGCATGCAGAATCGGCTTGCAAGACAGGGAATTGTGCTGTGCAAATGGCGTTCAGCACTAATTTTGGGCATGTTTGCGCTATTACCTGATTTGCATAATTCCTTTAGTGAATTGGGTGCTAACACCACACAAACAACGTGCGCAAAATAAATGACATTATTACTGGGCACAGTTCATTCTTAGTGAACACTCCCCTGTTATTCCCCCTGCAGTTTTGTAATGGAGGTCTGTGAGTTGCTCCTGATTAGTATCAACGTGTAATAATAATAATGAATTTGCCTCTTTACATTCATGGTATATACACACATAAACCAATGAAACTCCAGACACGAATAGCTATTCAGCAGATTGAAAGAGATAGATTGTGTGTGGAAAAAAAACAGAAACGTTAGACAGAGAAAAGTGTGTGTGGAAGAAAGAGAGTGATAAACAACATGACGAGGTGATTTGGAAATGGCTTGCCTGGCTCAGGGAAGTCTATGAGTCGCTGTGGGAATGTGTCAGATTATGCAGATTTAGCGTACTAATTATCTTTCAACCAGCAGAGCTCACTAGAAATCTCTCCTGTTAAAAGCAGGGGTGGGGAGGAAAACCCCTGCCTGAAGGGAGTATTACAGTGTGCAGGTGGATGGGCAAAAAGATACTGACTGTCATTTATATTCTCACAGCATACCCAAAAATTCGGCAGTGTAATTTCTGCACCACAAGTGACACTTTTTCATCCAAACAGGTTTCCCAAACACTCCCTGGCCCACATTGCTGTACAAACAGATAGTCCCTGGGTTTACTTATAGTCACTGCATAGTAAGTTGGGATAGACATATTTTAACACCGAAAAATGTTAAACACACCCATATTAACATTTAATTATCGGTACTGTAAAACAAAAATTTAAGGGAAATATATAGTCAGGTCTCATTCCATTAGACTAATCAGTATTTTTTTTTATAATATCCACTGAGCTTCATTACACGCTTTATTATACTGGAAAACACTTTACAATAAGGTTCATTAGTTAACTACAGTATAGTTAACATGAACTAATAACGAACTGCACTTATAACGCATTTATTTATCTTTGTTAATGTTAATTTCAACATTTACAAATGCATTATTAAAATCTTGTTAAGTTAATGCACTATGAACAAACATGAACAAACCATGAACAGCTGTATTTTTATTAACTAAGGTTAACAAATATTAACAAATACAGGAACAAATGTATTGCTCACGGTTAGTTCATGTAAGTTAATACATTAGCTAATGTTAATTGTAAAGTGTTACCATTATACTTTCTAACATTGTCCTATCGGAATATCAACAGATTGATCACACAGCAGAAGGGCATTGTGTTTGTAAGTGTGTGTGTGTGTGTGTGTGTGTGTGTGTGTGTGTGTGTGTGTGTGTGTGTGTGTGTGTGTGTGTGTGTGTGTGTGTGTGTGTGTGTGTGTGTGTGTGTGTGTGTGTGTGTGTGTGTGTGTGTCCACAAGGATAGTAAAACCTGAGATCACCTACATTGTGGGGACCAGCCAGCAGTGGATTCATAAACATACTAAATGATGTTTTTTTGAAAATGTAAAAATGCAGAATGTCTCCTGTGATGGGTAGGTTTAGGGGCAGGGGCAGTGTAGGGGGATAGAATATACAGTATGTACGGTATAAAAACCATTACGTCTACGGAAAATCCCCACAAAGATTGTGAACCAGACGTGTGTGTGTGTGTGTGTGTGTGTGTGTGTGTGTGTGTGTGTGTGTGTGTGTGTGTGTGTGTGTGTGTGTGTGTGTGTGTGTGTGTGTGTGTGTGTGTGTGTGTGTGTGTGTGTGTGTGTGTGTGTGTGTGTGTGTGTGTGTGTGTGTGAGTGTTTGCTCTGGCTGCTCTTCTTTGATAGCTAAACTTCCGCTGTGTGTTCATTAGTTCTTTAGGAGCTCTCAGTAAACACTGCCAAACACCCACTGGCTAGCGTCATCAACATGTCTCTGCATTAATACCAGTCAAGCTTAATCACTAGCAAATCTCCAGCAAGACTTTAATTGCTAGCTATTTAGTTTTTGCAGTCCATTTTCAATGTCAGAAAAAAGCTAAGAGTCTTAAACAGATGTACATTTTCACTTTAAAATATTTTTGCTGTACTGGTATTTTTTGTCTTGTTAATATTATGCTTTTTCCACTCATTTTTGATTATTTACTTTTTCAGTTTTCTGATAACAAAGGCCTGCAATTGCAGAAAATGTACTTATTTTTCAGGCCAAACAAGTCTGCTGGAAATTACACTGAATATAGAAGAGAAAAAAAGAGAAAGAGAGAGAGATAAAATTTACCAATAGCAATAAAATTTCACTCACTTCTTTCCAGCAAAAGTATAACAATCCTACTTTGTCATCGCAAATAAATTAAACTGTATTGAAGATAGAGGGGCAGTATTTGTTAAACTGGTAGAATTTTAGAGTTAAAGGTGCCCTGTGTAAATTTTAGCGGCATATAGTGGTGAGGTTGTGAATTGCAACCACCGAGCGCTCACCCCTCCCTTTCAAAACACATAAAGAAGCTACAGTGGCCGACACAGGACAAAGATGCCGTTTTTTAAGACAGCAGAGAGTAGCTAGTGCTCTGTAGAGCAGTTTGTCCGTTTAGGGCTACTGTAGAAACATGGCGGTGAAAAATGGTGACTTCACAGTAAGGGGACCCGCGGTGAACAAGGGGGTAGCCCAGCCCCCGGAAAGCGTACCCCCCATAGGCGCGGCCATTGCTAACCAAGCCATCACCTGTTGTTAGCATCCCATTGACTCCCATTAATTTTGGCCTCACTTTGACAGTGACTCCATTTGTCCATTGTTTATTTCTAAACAAACACGACAATGTATAAAAGGCTCCATTACCTTGTATCTTACACTATCGCCCCGTTGAAGCTGTTTTTGTAAAATATAGGCTAACGATTGCGTCATAACCACGCGACTGTGTCGCGCTGTAGAGCAAATTACCGTATAGACCCGAGGAGAAGCTCGTAGGCAATCTTTTACTGTCTATGAGGCAATCGGGGGGACGTGGAGGCATAAACGCAGATAGAGATGTTGCAGATCCTGCTTCATTCATCAAAAGTTGCTCCTGCTCACTCTCTCTGTCTCTGCAAGATTCGGTGATTCAGATTTTACGTTGCACAACTACTAGAAGACTTGCCACTGTCAGACAGGTTGCTCACGTCACATCTACGTCGTCAAGCTCAGTCTGCGGCTGCGCAATACGCTCAGCCATCAGGAAGTGAGTGCTTCTACCTGACTTCAATTCTCCCCGTTAAAGTCTATGGAGTCGCTCTGTCCATTTCTTTTACTGTCTATGGCGGTGAATGACGATAGAAATGGCTCATTCTAAGGTAATAAAAACATGACGGTTCGTTATGTAAGGTCTTTATACACCACTGAAAACCTCAGTAATTATAATATTAAATATAATATTTAAGCTGCTCTAACAAAATTTAATTAAATTTTTCAGATCATAAATACTGCTGTTATATTTATTGAAAAAAACAAGCATACAATTTTATGAAGAAATTAACTATTCTTTTCTGCTTAGTAGTTTTGTCTTTTTCCCTATTGGTTCAATAGAAGGGTGAAATCCTGTCCATAACTAGCTAGGAAAAACGATAAAAGCAGTGATGTTCATTTACTGAAGGGGTGTCCAGTAAGTGTTCATCTGTAATAATTTTAGTAATTTCTGTAGAGAAATGTTCTACTGTAGAGTATGCAAAACTGTTCGTTATCCCAAACAGTGGGAGTGTGTGTTACTGTAAATAAATTACTGAACAAATGACTGCAATATGGACATAGAAGTAAAAACAATATACATTTTAATATTTTAATAATAGATGCTATATAAATAAAAAGGTTAGGAATCGTATTTGCTTCAAGTGCTTTTTATTAGGAGGGTTGTGGTGGCGCGGAGGGCCCTCCAACATACATTTTGCCTAGTGTCTCCAAATGTTTAGAACTGGCCGTGGGATTATATTGAGTTGCATAGAGTTGTTTTCAAATGAAAATATTTCAGAGATAGAGCAGCAGAATTTCAGAGACAATATTTCCGAAAACAGAGAAGCAGTAGAAGAGCCAGCAGCATTTCAGAGGTACAGGAAACTATTTCAGCAGCAAACATTTTTAAGGTATAGGAGAGTAAATCAGAGGTATAGGCTGGTATTTCAGAAATAGAGCGGCGGTATTTCAGAGATAAAAGTCAATTATTTTAATGTTAAAGGTTGTATTGTGTGATGGTTGTTTTTCAGAGATAGGACTACAGTATTTTAGAGTTATACGTTGTATTTTGAGCTGGAGAGTTGCATTTTTAGAGGTAAGATGGCACCCATTTAAAGGTATAATAATAATATTTAAAAGGTATAACAGAAACAAAGTGTGAAGAAGTTGAAGTGTGAAGAGTGTTTCTAAAGTGTAACTGTATTAAGCCTATACTTGCAGTGAGTTTTTTTTTTAACCCAGTTAGTGTTTCAGAGTACAGCAGCTGCATCTTAAACATTTAGAGAGAGAGAGAGAGAGAGAGAGAGAGAGAGAGAGAGAGAGAGAGAGAGAGAGAGAGAGAGAGAGAGAGAGAGAGAGAGAGAGAGAGAGAGAGAGAGAGAGAGAGAGAGAGAGAGAGAGAGAGAGAGGCGTTTCTGTTCCATTCATTTAATTAGTCCCACTGGAATTTTTGCAGATGGTGACATCATCACACGCAGACATTTCTGTTTCATTTTCTCCCCAAATACAGTATATGTCCACATCAAACCTCTCTCTCTTGCTCTCGCTGTTTCTTTTTCTCTGTGTCTCTTTCTCATGCGATGTTTTAAATCATGCCCTAATGGTCCTGTCCTTACTCAGTTGGCCAAGACTGAAACAATCATGCCATGTCAGAGAGCTCACATCATTCTGCGTAACATTTTAGGTTCAAACACTAGCAACAAATCCACAAAAAAATATAAAAATAAACATGTACACACACACACACACATCTCCTCCATACAACTTTTGTATTGTAGACCTCATTATGACCGAACGACCAAAAGGCATCAAAGAATATTCAGCCATCACCTAAAGCCTCTTTCATCTTCCCTTCCTGCTTCGATTCAGACAGGTTTTCCAGTCTTGTAACAAATGCTGCAGGCTAGCTGTGCTGCTTTGTGCACTATAAAATTAATGTGTTTGTAGTTCTACTGTTCTCCCTCTACTTTCTCTTTTTCTCTCTCTCTCCCCCTAAAGGAACAATCTGCATATCTGAACACAAAGCTGCATAAGAATGCATCAGCACTCATAAGAATATGTATTTTTTACCTATCAGCAGTCTTTAAAATCAATGAGCAATGTGCATGTTGGGGCCTAATGTGCAGTAATCATTACCGACATGTCAGGTCATGCTGGTAAATAAAAATTTGTTTTGAAGTGACCTGCCTGGTTAAATATTTAGTAGTTCAGATTATTCCCTGACCCGTCAATATTTTCACCGTCCACAAAGCCATGAAAATGCTAAATCAAATTTTCAAACTGGTGCACAGGGCCACACGGCAGTGCTAGTGAGTCTACGGAAATATTTACAATATTTAACATACAAACAATATAAAAACATAAATTTTTAACATCTCATTTTTATGAAGACTGATTGGAATAATTTATTATATTTATTTTAACAAGCAATATTACATTTATTTTAATAAGTAAATATTTTCCAAATAATAATTAAAATTTGGTTTAATATCATGTCTATAAAATGCAGTGTCATTTTGGGGAAACAACTTTCCTTTACAATAAGATTATATTTATTAGTACTGTCAAATCGATTAATCGCGATTAATCACATCCAAAATTAAAGTTTGTGTTTCCATAATATATGTGTGTGTAGTGTACTGTGTATAATTATTAGCTATACATAAATACACACTCATTCATGTAAAAATATATTTGCATGTATATACTGTATATATATTTATATAATTTATATTATATATAAATATTATATTTATAATTATAAAATATTAAATATATACATGCATGTATGTGTATTTGTATATAGATAATAATTACACACACTACACATGCACACATATATTATATAAACACGTAATTTTGGATGCGATTAATCGCGATTAATTGATTTGACAGCACTAATATTTATAGTATAGTTTTTTCCAGAATGTTTTTAGTCTGGCTGTATATTTTTTTATTAATATACATCTATCTTAATATAAAAGATTATATGAAAATATATATCTGCCTATTTTGGAAAAAGGGTCCCTCACAGGAATCCTTAAATCCTGTTAAATAGCTATTTTTAGCAATAAAGTAATTCCATGACAGCTATAGATACACACTTTTGCTGACAACAATGCCAAATAATGGCATCCAGTGTGAAACATTACTAATATTTTTTTTTATTATGAAGTCTACAAAAGTCATTCTCACAATTTCACCATCCTCCGTGCTCCTTTGGTGGCATTTAAATCAGCGGAATTTGACATTAATACATCACAAACATTTGTGATACATAAAAAACACATGTATTTGACCAATGAGCATAAGATTTAGAAGATAAAAACGTACTGATTTCAGGAGAGACCGTGTCTCAAAATAGAAGAAGAATCTGTTGAGTTTTCCCAAAAGGATGAAGCTTTTATAAGACTTCTGAGTCTTTATCTGTGTATGTGTGTGTAATCTGTATAACCTCTACACTAAAATGCAATGTCTCGGTTGTGGGTTGATAAGATCAGTAAGTGTGTATCAGTTTACTCAAATGGCCAAAAATCATGTCCGACACACTGGTGGATACCAGCCTCTGACTGAACCAACTTACTAGAATGAGAAAGAAAGACATTGTGAGAGAGGGGGTGGAGGATTTTTTTTTTCCACAGGAATATTTTTATTCGCCTGATAGGTGCTCGTGGCCAGTGAGGCTGGCAGAGACAGTGTTGGTGAAAATAATGACCATGAGTTGGCATCCGTTCTCTATCATGTGGCAGATTCTGTCAGGTAACGGGCATCTGATGAAGATCTGAGCTAGACAGGCCGACTCGCTTTCTGTGCCAGTGGACCAAACAGGTGGTCAAACCTGGCCAGCAATAAATATGATGCTTTACATCAGCCATTTAATCCCACCCACACACACCTGATCTCAATCACACACTGGCACCAGAAATGACAACCAATTAAAAATGAGAAAACTGTAGCCAGGACACCGACACCAGACTGGAGGGCAGAGCCGGAGAAGGAGAGAAGCTCCTGGGCAACAGAATGGAAGACCATTCACTTAATGAAGTCACGCTTCAAGGAATACTCATTAGGACTCTACAATGTCAGTCATTATCCTTAAAACAAACACGGCAACTCGTTTATACGCTAAAATGATTCCATGAACATCAATGCAGAAATTACAACTTTTAGCTGGTTGAGAACTCTGATTTTTCAGACTGGCACAAGCTGGTTTAACACTAGAACTGCCACGGGGTAAAATTTACCCATGGCTGTTCTTCAAATGTACATGACATATTTTCAATAAAATATCCAAGGCTCCCAGTCATTGACTTTTACTAAAATTGTGTTATTTACAATCCCCTGTTGTTAAAAATTGTTTAGATAAAACCAGATTTAAAAAAGGGGCATTTATACCTTTATACGGGGCATTAAGCGCCAGCTGGTCAAATTAACCCCTATATAATTCCTTTATTTTCATGCTATGTTTGAGCAACGTGTATAGGCTTACTGTTAAGACAGTCACACAACGCACGATCAAATGAAGATGTTTTAGCCTATTTATAAATGTTCAAACGTTGGATCAATTATACATTTTTGTTTTGCAATTTTTATTGTGTACTGTTTGCTACTGTGTTGCTATTTATTCAAGTCTGCCCGTTTCCTGAAAAAGAATATTTCCGATCTATGATGTAATGAATAAAATAATTTTCATGACTACCCCAAGTTTATTGGTGTTGTTCTCTTATTCAAATTATACATTTTATTAGGTGAAACTGTGCACTTGAATTTGTCGTTGCACATGCTTGTCATACATCGTATGTCATCCTTTGTCATACATCGAATGCAGTGCGGTGAATTATTATTGCTCATTGTCTATTTAGGGTATTAGTAATTTAAATAACATTTAAATATTTATCAGTTATCTTAATATGTGATTAATTACATTTTATTATAATATTACACTACACAAATATGTATTTATTTCCTTCTAATTCGCGTTGTCATTGCAGGCTGATTTAGCCTATATTCACAAAAACATGATGACGAAAAATAATCATTTCATGACTCTATACATAACTTTGTGAAGACAGTGGCATAATACAGTGACATATTACGCTGTATCAAAACAGTAATCATCTGCATGGGTAAATTTTACCCGCTGGTGGTTTTAGATATAGCAACCCCTGTCGGTTCTAGTGTTAAGATGGTCTAGCTACTGGAAAAGAAAAGCCATACAAAGTAGGCTAATGGTAAATCAATTTAATTTCTGCAGAGGTTGCAAAGAAGGATGCAAATATAGAAAAAATAAATAATAAATATAATAAAATATAAATTAATTAATATTTTACAATTTACAGATTTTTTTATTAAAGAAAAGATAATATTTTACACATTTCTTACAGTATAAATGGGTCTTAGTATTGTTATTGTTAACTAAAACTATTTAAAAAAAATCGTAGTTCTGAAATTGAAATAAATAAAATAAAATATATTAGATGAAAAATGTATTTCAGTTAGTTGCCAAGGCAATACTTCCATTTAAATACTACAATTACTAAATCTGAACTAAATATTAAATAAATATTAAACAAAATTAATAAAAATAAAATATAAAAATAAATAAGTATTTAAGTAAGTGTATAACAAGGCAGCAGACCCACCAATACTGTACTGTTATGTGACATATGCACAGTTTTATGGGGACATTCCTTGATGTTTATACTGTACAAACTGAATATTCGATCCCCTAACCCTTAACCCTACACCTAAACCTACCCATCACAAAAAAAATTAATTTAACATTTTCAAAAAGAAAGATCACTTAGTATGATTTATAAGCTGTTTTCCTCATGGGGAGCAAAAAGTGTTGCCACAAGGACAAGCATTTTGCATATTGCCATCTTTGTGGTAGCAGGGTAATAATGCAGAGTTTACCAGGACCACACACACAGTAGTTTGCAGTTTTCAAACTATCCCCTGACTCTCTGTCACTGCGTTTGTGTCTGTTTGTGTATACGTGATGGAGTAGCTTCACTGATGCAGCACAGCTAAGCGCTGATATTCTCAAACCCAGTGTGAGGAGTTTTACACAAATGAAGACTTTGTGCATGATAAAAAAAAAGCATAAAACAAGATCAAAGCACAGTGCATCTGCAGCCTTTATATTCATCTTTCAGGATTTGCAGGGAGAGAAAAGTCCCTCCA
The DNA here is from genome assembly GCF_949357685.1 of Gobio gobio. Taxonomy (NCBI): domain Eukaryota; kingdom Metazoa; phylum Chordata; class Actinopteri; order Cypriniformes; family Gobionidae; genus Gobio; species Gobio gobio. The sequence goes on along the minus strand of NC_137116.1, from coordinate 38,974,003 downwards.
ACACTTTGAACCAAAGCAGGATTGGTTCCGGGACACGTTTGGGAATTTAAGAAATATATCTGAAATGCAAATAGCACAGCGTGAAAGTCTTTGAAAAACAATCAGCGTGTGGAGACTGAGGGGAGAGGTGGAGAGAGACCACCGATATCAGGTTTACTCAGAAACCCCTCAGCATGCCCCAAACAGGCTCTAATCCACTTTAAATCCACACTCTGTTCGAAATGAGTCCCATGGATTCAAATAGGATTGACCAAGTGCTACTTTGAACTCTGTCTGTGTCTTGGCCCAAGTCAAAATGCCTCCTACAGGAATTCTCTGGCAGTAATGAACAACTGTCTTAGGAGCATCTCACTTTCTCTCGCTATCTTTCTCTCACCCTTTTTTTTCTGTCATACTTTAGCATTAAAGCTGCACTAAGTAACATTTTTGCAGTAAAATGTCCAAAAACCTGTTATATATTTTGTTTAGTTGAGTACTTACAATATCCCAAATGTTTCCAACTATTTGTAAATCGTGAAAAAATTGCTATTTTAACCGAGGAACCGGGACGTGTGAGGAAATCGCCTGTCAATGGCGTCATGTATGCGTTCCCCTCGGTTTCCAGTTTTATTTAGCAGAAACGCTTTACTCTCACTGCAGTGTGCAGTGTGTCATAGCAGGCGCCGAGCGAAAGAACAGAGTAACGTCATAACATCGTTTTCAACACACTTAGATGTATCTAAAATGATAAACAGAGCTGCATTAGCCCATTCTCATGACTGGAAAAGCGGTAATGGCGCTGGCGACTGTGGCATAATAAAAGTCCCACTGCTCGCGAGGCGTGTGACAATCGCTCCAGTGGCCTTGCTCAGCTCCACAACACTCGGTCCTGCTCTGCGTCATACTACAGTAACGTTAATAATCACATCCATGAACATGATTTCTGCCCGAGTCCTACCCCAATTCTTTTCCACCGGCTGTGAGATGAAGACCACATGTCCCAAGATTCTGTGCTGAAACGTGACGTCATCAAACTACGCCGAATAGACGTAGCACTTGTTTCGAATAGACAACCTCTAGTGGACGGAAAAGTTACATAGTACACCTTTAAAGCTATTAAATTAGTTGTTTACACCTGTTAAATATCCATTTTGGGCAATCCAGTTACATGAAGAACACAAGATAAGACATAAAACGTACCTACACTAAACTACACTAAACTACACTAAACCTACACTAAATGCTCACCCTGAGCATTTAGGGGATACTTTCTTGGCCACTTAGAGAAACTACAGATGAAATATGCACTAAAGGTTTATGACTTCACTGAAGTATCAAAATGGGCCGTGAAAACCGTGTGTGCTGAAGGTGCTGCGCTTGAATGCTGTGGTTCAAGAACAAAACCTAAAATGGAGGTTTTTCAAGAACCAAAAAGCAACAACATGGGACTCAGGGCAGTTTTAAAAGTTAATGAGAGACTGTGTGGGGCTAGGTGCACGCGCGCTGAATCATTTATGCAAGAGCAGCTCAGTGTCTGTTTCTGGTGAGGAAAAAACACTCTGCATGCAGTTATGAATTATTGAGAACAGAAAGGAGCATCCCAATGGGAGAGCATTCAAACTCTCACTGCACACAGGAGAAGACAGGAGATGAGAGGAAATGAGACGAGGAGAGGAAATGAGATGAGAGGAGATGAGAGGAAACAAGATGAGGTGAGAGTAGTCGAGAAGAAGAGATGAGATGAGAGGAGGTCAGATGGGAAGAAATGACACAAGAGGAGAGGAGGCGAGATGAGAGGAAATGAGACAAAAGGAGACGAGACAGGATGAGAGAAAATTAGACGAGAGGAGATAAGATGAGGTGAGAGGAACGGAGATGGGTCAAGAAGAGGGCAGACAAGGTGAGAGGAGATGGAGGAAATGAGAGAAGAGGAGTGGAGACAAGATGAGAGTAAAATGAGATGAGGAGAGGAGATGAGAGGAGAGGAAACAAGATAATGTGAGAGGAGTTGAGAGGAGGACAGATGAGATGAGAGGAAATGACACAAGAGGAGATGAGGTGAGGTGAGGTGAGAGGAAATGAGACAAGAGGAGAGGAGACAAGGTGAGAGAAAATTAGACAAGAGAAGATGAGAGGAGAGGAAATGAGACAAGAGGAGAGGAGACAAGGTGAGAGAAAATTAGACCAGAGAAGATGAGGTGAGAGGAGAGGAGAGGAAATGAGACAAGAGGAGAGGAGACAAGGTGAGAGAAAATTAGACAAGAGAAGATGAGAGGAGAGGAGAGGAAATGAGACAAGAGGAGAGGAGACAAGGTGAGAGAAAATTAGACCAGAGAAGATGAGGTGAGAGGAGAGGAGAGGAAATGAGACAAGAGGAGAGGAGACAAGGTGAGAGAAAATTAGACAAGAGGAGATGAGGTGAGATGAGAGGAAATGAGACAAGAGGAGAGGAGACAAGGTGAGAGAAAATTAGACAAGAGGAGATGAGGTGAGAGGAGAGGAAATGAGACAAGAGGAGAGGAGACAAGGTGAGAGAAAATCAGACAAGAGGAGATGAGGTGAGAGGAGAGGAAGGGCCAAGAGGAGGGCAGACCAGATGAGAGGAAATGAGATGATAGGAAAAAATATATGGTGAGAGGAGTCGAGAGGAGGGCAGATGAGATGAGAGAAAATGAGACCAGAGGAGAAGAGGCAAGATGAGCGGAAAAGAGAATATGTGAGGAGAGAAGAGGAGAGAAGGCGAGATGAGAGGAATTGAGACAAGAGGAGAGGAGACAAGATGAGAGGAAATGAGACAAGAGGAGAAGAGGCAAGATGAGAGGAGAAGAGGCAAGATGAGAGCAAATGAGACAAGAGTAGAAGAGGCTAGATGAGAGGAAATGAGATGATAGGAAACAATATATGGTGAGAGGAGTCGAGAGGAGGGCAGATGAGATGAGAGGAAATGAGACTAGAGGAGAAGAGGCAAGATGAGAGGAAACGAGACAAGAGGAGAAGAGGCAAGATGAGAGGAAATGAGACAAGAGGAGAAGAGGCAAGATGAGAGGAGAAGAGGCAAGATGAGAGGAAATGAGATGATAGGAAACAATATATGGTGAGAGGAGTCGAGAGGAGGGCAGATGAGATGAGAGGAAATGAGACTAGAGGAGAAGAGGCAAGATGAGAGGAAACGAGACAAGAGGAGAAGAGGCAAGATGAGAGGAAATGAGACAAGAGGAGAAGAGGCAAGATGAGAGGAAACAAGACAAGAGGAGAAGAGGCAAGATGAGAGGAAAAGAGAATATGTGAGGAGAGAAGAGGAGAGAAGGTGAGATGAGAGGAATTGAGACAAGAGGAGAGGAGACAAGATGATAAGAAATGAGACAAGAGGAGATGAGATGAGGTGAGAGGAGATAATTCAAGAGGAGGGTAGATGAGACAAGAGGAAATGAGACAAGAGGAGAAGAGGCAAGAGGAGAGGAAATGAGACAAAAGGAGAGAAGGCGAGATGAGAGGAAATGAGACAAGAGGAGAGGAGACAAGATGAGAGAAAATTAGACGAGAGGAGATGAGGTGAAGTGAGTTGAGGTGAGAGGAGAGGAGATGAGTCAAGATGAGAGGAGATGAGGGGATAGGAAACAAGATAAGGAGAGAGGAGTTGAGAAGAGGGCAGATTAGATAAGAGGACAAGATGAGAGAAAATTAGACGAGAGGAAATGAGAGGAGGTGGGAGGAGATGAGAGGAAATGGTGGAAATGAGACAAGAGCAGCGGAGAAAAGATATGGTGAGAGGAGTTGAGAGGAGGGCAGATGAGATGAGAAGAAATGCGACAAGAGGAGAAGAGGCAAGATAAAAAAAAATGAGACAAGATGAGAAGAGGTGAGATGAGAGGAAATGAGACGAGGAGAAGAGGCAAGATGAGAGGAAATGAGACAAGAGGAGAGGTGGCAAGATGAGAGGAAATGAGACAAGAGGAGAGGTGGCAAGATGAGAGGAAAAGAGAATATGTGAGGAGACAAGAGGAGAGAAGGCGAGATGAGAGGAAATGAGACAAGAGGAGAGGAGACAAGATGAGAGAAAATTAGACAAGATGAGATAAGATGAGAGGAGAGGAGATGAGGTGATAGGAAACAAGATAAGGAGAGAGGAGTTGAGAGGAGGGCAGATTAGATGAGAGGACAAGATGAGAGAAAATTAGATGAGAGGAAATGAGAGGAGGTGGGAGGAGATGAGTCAAGAGGAGGGCAGACGAGATGAGAGGAAATGGTGGAAATGAGACAAGAGGAGCGGAGACAAGATGAGGTGAGAGGAGTTGAGAGGAGGGCAGATGAGATGAGAGGAAATGCGACAAGTGCTAAAGAGGCAAGATAAAAATAAATGAGACAAGATGAAAAGAGGTGAAATGAGAGGAAATGAGATGAGGAGAAGAGGCAAGAGGAGAGGAAATGAGACAAGAGGAAAGGTGGCGAGATGAGAGGAAAAGAGAATATGTGAGGAGACAAGAGGAGAGAAGGCGAGATGAGAGGAATTGAGAAAAGAGGAGACGAGACAAGATGAGAGAAAATTAGACGAGAGGAGATGAGGTGAGGTGAGAGGAGATGAGTCAAGATGAGAGGAGATGAGTTGATAGGAAACAAGATAAGGAGAGAGGAGTTGAGAGGAGGGCAGATTAGATGAGAGGACAAGATGAGAGAAAATTAGATGAGAGAAAACAAGAGGAGGTGGGAGGAGATGAGTCAAGAGGAGGGCAGACGAGATGAGAGGAGATGGAGGAAATGAGACAAGAGGAGCGGAGACAAGATAAGGTGAGAGGAGTTAAGAGGAGATGAGAGGAGAGGAGGCGAGATGAGAGGAAATGAGACAAGAGAAGAGGCCATTAGATGAGATTAGATGGAAATTAGATCAGATGAGAGGAAATGAGATTAGAGGGAGAAGAGGAAATGAGATGAGAGGTGGGCAGACAAGATTAGAGGAAAGGAGAGGAGACAAAATGAGAAGAGAGAAGGGCAGACAAGATTAGAAGAAAGGAGAGGAGACAAAATGAGAAGAGAGGAGGGCAGATTAATTAAGAGGAAATGAGACGAGATGAGGGGAGGGGAGAAAAAATGAGAGGAAATTAGATGAAAAGAAAGAGGAGAGAGGAGACAAAAGAGAGGAGGGTAAAATAAGAGGAATTGAGGAGATTACACAAGGTGAGAGGAAATGAGATGAAGGGATAGGAAATGAGACGAGAGAATAGGCAATGAGAGGAGAGGAGAAGATATGTGAGGATTGGCTGTGATTAACAAACATACTTAAACGTAAATGGAAGCGTTAGCTTAAGTTCTGCCGGGAAGACTTAATTACTTGTCACTTATTACCTTCATCTCTATCCAATCACGTCTTCATACTTTTCGTATAAAAGTTGTACTTACACATGTTTGAGTTTGCAGATGCCGACGTGACAACAACCTCCACCCTCCCCACCACCACCAGGATGGTTTCGTCCATACCCTCAAACGGGGGCCGGCTGCGCCCCTGCCTTCATCTTCAGGCAGGAATATGCTAATCCGCTACCCTCGGATTACAAACTATGGACGGGGCCTATGCCAAAACTTTATTATGTTTGCTGGGCTGTCAATAAATGCATGCTTCATACATCATTCTATCTCCCGAGTCTTTCTGGTAGAACTATTTTTCAATTTTTCTATATTTGACATGAAAAAAGTGACTAAAGAGCATTAATTCATCTTTTAATAAATAAATCTTCACACAGGTGCCTGTTAAAACATGAGAGATCAAACAGTGGTGAAAAAGATGTTTTAACTATATCTGTTTTGAAGGGATTCCTCTCTTTAATCCACATACATTAACATTCCCTCTAATCAACCTCAGGAGGATTTCATGCACCATTTTCCTTGACAAGCACAAGTTTAGAAGCAAGCAGTACTGTTTCGTCTTTAATAAGCTCTGCATCAGCACTAAAACGCACGGATGGTGCAAAAAGTGCAGTGCAAGACCATGAAGCTGAATGAGTTTTACTTGCCAGTAATGAAAAGCCCAGGTCCCATTAGGTTCCCACACCATTTGATCAATGCATTGCCAGTGAGTTATCCATTACTTTTCCAGTCATTCATGACAAATGGACAAGGAATCATTAATTTTGCTGCTGTGGAATTATTATTGGTATACTTACTAATGTACATTAATTACTAGCTACTAATTACATCTTCAACAGTGTAATTAGATTACTGTACTAATGACTCTTGGTAACACTTTATTTTACAGTGTCCTTGTTACATATGTTACATGTACTTTCCAGAGTAATAACAGTAAATTATGCATAATTACATGCAACTAACCCTCAACTAAACCCTAATCCTACCCTAACCCTATAGTAAGTGCATGTTGTTTATTAATATTACTCAGTACTTAAATATATAATTACACTGTAACAATGACAACTTAAAATAAAGTGTAACCTGACGCTCTCTAAAAAGTATTTCATTACTTGAAATGCATTTGAGGTGCATAACTTTACAAAGTCCCATTTCAACCTTAACCAGTTAAACAATACAAGGATAGATATGAAACTGCTCTTTTAATTATTTCAGATAAATAATATAAAATTGCATAAATTATTATTGAACTGACCAAAGTATTTAAAATGAGATGGTTACATTAAAAACATTGTTTTATACAGAATTTGTCTATAGTCTACACAGTATTTGATGAAATTACATTAGAAGTAGGCTAACTGTGATTAAATTAGATAAAAATTAAGAGTAATCCCTTAATGTGCTTTTTCAAGGGAAAAGTAATTCAATTTCAGTAATTCATTACTTAGTAATGACTTAGTAATGCATTACATACAACACTGACTAGCACAGAGCCTCAACAATTTGAAAATTATGCGCACACACACACACACACACACACACACACACACACACACACACACACACACACACACACACACACACACACACACACACACACACACACACACACATATATACATAAGTAACACTAAAGCTGAAATGCCAAGTGAACAGGCGCACTATGTTTTTGTTGTCATTGTGGTTATGTCAACATTCATTTCAACATCACTAGAAAGCACTTATGTTTACAATACTCTTACTGTTTGCAGTGTGTATTTGTGTATGTATAATTTCTCAAGATCTTGAAGAATGAGATTTTTAGTTCTGCATCTGGTAGTAGAGAGAGCAGCAGGATTGTAATTGGTCTGCTGAAGGGGGTTCGAGCTATTTGATGGACTGGCTTATTCGATTGGCATGTCTAATGAGCCTCATAAATGAAGTGACTGTTTTTTCACTGTTTGGAAGGTTGGAAACAACATTACCTTCTAAGGCAGCATAGATGTTAATATAGTGTTAATTAAAGCACAGTTGGAAGTGCTACCAGTCATTAGAATATTAGTAGACTGTCTGCTTAATATCTGCCAACACTTTATTTTGATAGAATGTCCAACAGACATTCTACTGACTATAAGTAAAGTATATGTCAACTTATTCCACTAACCCTAACCTAACAGTCTACTAATAGTCTAATTGAAAGATAGTTGACATGTAGATGCAAATTAATGAGAGTTAGTTGACACATAGTTGCAAAGTTACTTATACAGAATGTCTAAAGTGGACTGTCACTGTTGAGCGTGTAGCCTGATGTCGTCATACTCAATTCTAGTCAGAATATGAGTCTGATACTGCTCCATTGGGCTGTGATTATGGGGCGTGTTTCAACCGAACAAGGAAAGACCTCAATTGGATAGACCTACAACCAATCAGAGCAATGGAGCGACACATAGTTGTCAACAGAACTCAACTGCACGGACGCTGGAAGAAGTAGAAAAGGCAGATGAGTGCAAATGATCTATGCCGGTGTTGGATAAGAATTTAAGGATACATGGAGTAATTACCAACAAGATCATCATTTTTGAGAGAAATAGTAAAGGTGAATGCATATACGAACAAGTTTGATTAGAACGAATTCAACCCAAGCGCTCTTTAGTGACGTGGATGATTACGTAACTGTTTATCATCTGTCCATCATCGTATAAAGCCCGTCCTGACAATTTCATTGGTCCGAACAGCTCCTGTTCGGGCACAGTTGCTCCACAACGGATCAAGTCCAGACAGAATTTCCCGGACTCATATGTTGTGGGCGGGGCTAAATTCGGCTGGCATCCAGGCTAGTGAGCGTGTGTAGTATCTACAAAAGAGATGATGCATGACGCAGAATGAACAGTTAAATAGACTTCAATAAACACAAAAGCAATAAGACTACAGACAAACCATAAACGTTAAGGTGGAACAAAGAACTGAGGAAAACTCAGGGTTTAAATACACAAGGAAAGATTATTAGCAGAACAGGAAACAGGTGAAACACTAAACATAAATAGAACACTATGACAAAGAAAACCCTTGTTGCGTTCGAAATCGCCCCCTATGCCCTCATTCACTATTAAGTCCACTTGAAGGAGTGAATGAAAATGATTGAGTGAATTCGGACAGTGTGTATAAACCTTAATGAAACAATTTAATAATCAATTAAAAAGGAGTTTACGCTGGTAAACGCTGCATAATATTACGCTGCAGCGCGGTTTGGAAAATGAATGAACGATTGATGCAGCTGCGGGCATCATCTTCTGTCGAGACGCAGGAATTAGTGCATTATGGGTATTCTCTAGCCGTTGTGCGTACATCAGTTATACACTCATTATTGCGGTGCATTGAAAATATCGAAAATAAAGTGTAGCCGTTGTTTTTTTACAAACCATATATTTTATCTTGACGAGCAGGGCTTTAAATGTTAACTACTGTTTATGAGATAACCGATTCTATTACTGTTTTAGAAGTGTATGTAGTTATGTTTTTTTTTTATGTAGTGATGGTCCAAATATTATTTAAATATTCAGATCACATTGGGCTTTATTCAATCCATTAATATGTGCTCTGCATATCTGGGGCAATGAATAGATGGTAATGAGTAAAAACTCTAATGACATCTACAGAGGAAATGTGAGTGGAAAAGGTCAAAATGAGCACATGAGATTATCCACACACACACAAACACACAAATACACAACAAAAACACATCCTTCTCCTTGCATCTCTCTCTTTCTCTCACTCAAATCAGCACATATATATAGAAGGGATTTATCCATGCTGAACATTTGAGATACAAAATCTAATTTAAAGCTAAAAAAAGTTCTTCATCATCATCAAAGTTTATTATGCATGCTTTTTAAAGCCATATCAGTCTAAACTTCTGATATATGGTTTTCTGAGCGCACTGACAAATACACACAAGAAAGATTATGTCAAAAACACAGAGTTCACATAAACACAGGTTATGTCAGTGAATGTAAACAGCAAGTAAAGAAATCACATGTATATTAGATTTGTGTAATATACAGTACCTACTGCTAAATATGCTGTTTAGAAAAACAGAAAATCACTCACTGCTCTTGATTGTATAACTTTAGTAGCTTGAATAAAAATAAAATTTCTTACATGAAATGCTGCTGTTAAATGCTCTGGCGAGGAGATAAACATACAGCTCACACAGAACAAGGTATATGCTAATAGGGAAGAGTCTGTCACATTGCATGGAAACTGCAAACAGCTTATTATTCTGAGACACTGATTTATGGGGATTTAAAAAATATTTTTTATCATTTTAGGGTGGTTGTGTATGCACTGCCGACACACATTTATGTTCAAACACCATGTAAAAGTGAATTTAGAATAATAAGTCCCCTTTAATCATGTGAACTCTTAAAAAAGTGGTAAAGAGTGGTGCGCTTATCCGAGCGCATCTCAGGCTCAGCTCTCCCGTCTCTGCAGGACATCTACACCAAACGCTGCAGAGGTAGAGCTACTAAAATCATCAGAGACATTAATCACCCTGCAAACTCTCACTTCACCCTGCTGCCATCTGGTAAGCGCTTCCGTAGCCTGATGGCAAAGACCGAAAGACTCAGGAGGAGTTTCTTCCCCCAGGCCATCAGACTCCTGAACTCAGTCACGTGACTTCACTTCACCCCGCACACGCATAAACATCCAGTTTAAACATTAACATCCACATACTGCCATTGCACTGCACTTTACGTTCCTATTGTTACTGTGTAACAACCTGTAATAAACCTTGCACATTATACTTCTTTATATATACATATATATATATTTTATGTTAACCACTTATTTTTAAGTCTACAGTTTATCTCACTTATCATATCCACATATTTTTTATATTTTTATTTTATCTTATTTCCTATTTTTATCTTTACTTGATTTATTTATAATTCTACTTATGTTAATACTTTTTATTCTAATTTTATTCTATTTCTATTTTAATTTCTTGTAACTGTTATTTGCACTGTCCATGGAGCGGACCTGTTTACATTTCACTGCCAGTTGTATATTGTGTATATAACTGTGTATGTGACAAATAAAACTCTTGAATCTTGAATCTAGTTTAAAAGGTCAGAAGGTCGGAAGTCAAACACTAATACATTTTGATATTCAAGTTAATTTTTAATAATAAAGAAACAAAAATGGGCACATTGCCACTGCTGCTTCCAGAAAATGTATTAAAATATACTACATTTCAACCCGAAGGTCTTCGTTAGGCATTACCAATAATATTACTTTGAATTTTTAATCATGAAAAAAACTTTTCACAAAAATGATTATGCTAAATAAAGCATTTACATAATGTAATTGTTGGGCTGAAATTAAAATAAAGGTCAAAAGTTTCGAACAATTATGATTTTTTCAGTCTTTTATTCTTACCAAGACTGTATTTATTTGATCAAATACAGTAAAACATTTGCCATTTAAATGTACTGTTTTCTAATTTAATATATTTTAAAATGTATTCCCGTGTAAAACTGAAAACTGTCCCGGTAAAACTGAAATTTCAGCATCATTTTCCTTCAGAAATATAGAAAAAATGTGTATTATTATTATAAATGTTGAAAACATTTTTTTGCTGCTTATAGATAAAATAGGCCTACCTTTCAAAATTTGTTTTGAAATTAAACATTTGTTTATTATTTAAAAAATGATTAAAAAAAATTATCTTATTGATGCAATTTGAGTGATTATCGCTCAAATCATCCAATATACAGTATAAACGTATACACATTTTAAAAGGATAGTTCACCCTGAAATGAAAATAAAGTCATCTTTTAAATCACCCTGCTGTTGTTCCAATGCCCTATGTCCTTCTATATTTTTCAGACCTTAAAAGTATCAATTTTAAAAAAACGTCCTACAGGCACTCCTCCATATAATGGCAGTGGATGGCGACCAGGCTAAAACTTTACAAAACGGATACAAAAGCATCACACAATGATACAGTAAGACGTGTGCCATAAATGGAAAGTGTTCAGGAGGCATACTATAAGGTTTTGCGAGAAAGAAACCGTATTATTCAGTCAAAATACTGAGCTCGGCGTAGGAGGAGCGCGTACTGGACGTTTTTTTCTTTTGACGTCTGAAAAAGATAGAAGGACATAGGGCATTGGAACAACAGCAGAGTGAGTAAAAGAGGGTGAACTATACCTTTAATTAAAAATAGAAGCATTGTCACTAGCAGTCTTAATATGACTTTAAAAGATGACTTTATTTTCATTGCAGGGTGAACTATACCTTTAATTAAAAATAGAAGCATTGTCACTAGCAGTCTTAATTTTAGAGCTTACTGTGACTGTGTCAGAATGTGTGGCATGTTAATAACATGATGACTGCGACAGATCTGCCTCCATTTAAGTAAATAATCATCTACAAATCTGTTTCCCAGTAATCCATCCTTTCATCTGCTCCCACCAGTACATTACCAACAGCATAACAGCAGCCTGATCCAAATTCTCCCCCTGCTTCTTTTCGCACGCCACGCCTCAGCATTTGCGAAGCAGGAAGTGTGTGAAGAACAGAAGTGCAAAAAGCCAGAACCTTAGCAACCTCTCACCTCGCAGAGCCGAGTTATATTAAAACCTGCTTTTAAGACTGAAACCCTCTCCACATGCACTGCATATCACTCCCTAGCTGTTAATTAGCATGCTGTGTGAACCAGGTGTGATTCTGCCCCTCTCACTCTTTTTATGCCTTTCTTTCTCTCCCTTATTCTCCCTGTGTGTTCACGGTGAACCTTTAACACTAGAGTTTGCATAATTACCTGTGTTATGGCCTGGTCCGTCTGCTCTCCTGCCTGCAGAGAGCTTATGAGATCGCTCACCCCACCTCTCAGAACCCGGACCAACGCTGCTGGGTTTTATTACCGGCTGGATGGTGCACTAATAATGTCTCTGCTATAATACTTAATGAAACAGTGTGCACAAGACTAAATCTCCTTTCATTCTAATTTTACAGGCGTGGCCGCTTTAAAAGACAAAGGACTCGCACGATAACACACTCACTCTTAACCAGGGGTCCTCGTAAGTCTCTTGAATAATTCCTGCCACACTTCTGCTATGCATGATAAATCAGACAGTTTTTTAAGATACACACTCTGCCACACACACATCCTATCATATGGGAGTGAGTTAATAAGGGAGGGAAACTAAGATCAAGGAAGATGTGGGTCTCTGGTTCAGACTCCAGAGTCTCATTAGAACAGAGGAGAGTCACAGCAACATCAGAAACATCCCACATCCCTCTATGCAATAATTTGGGCTCTTGTAATTAATGTGACTTTTGTGCAAACTCTGCAGCTGCCAGATTGAATAACAGGAATTGGCATTAGATTGTCATAGAGAGGTTTATGGTGTTTTGTCTGTGTCTGAGCATTTATTCATGCTGATCATTAAGGCTGAATTAATGGCGGAAATGTGAAAAAGTGTTCTGCCGGTTCCTTCCCTGTGTCATGGTATTTTTATAAAAACTCTACTTATACAAGTGGATAAACCTGCTACGATCAGCTGTTGATGACAATGACACATGATGGCAGAGTCCAGATAACATGATAAATCAGAAACCAGGGATAAATGCTCAGAGGTGCAGTGTAACACATACAAAACCTTGAATTACAGGGTGAACATGCTAGATATAGGCAGAGGAAATGAGGTAAATGAGACACAGGTGTAAACAGTGAGTGCTGATGAGTCCGGGCAAAGGGTTATGGGTAATGTATTCTTTGATGGAATTACAGTCTGGAGAGAAGTGCCCTCTGGTGGTAATCAGGGGCACTCTCACTGGTAAATCCTGACAGTCATACTGTTAATCAAAGTTTCGACAGTTTCAAACAAGAAATGATGTCATAGAGAGCATAGGTGGACACTTTACTATCCCATGAGGCCACGGGAGAGAATTTGTGAATGGCAGTGAAGTGACGCTACTGGCACTGGTAGGTGACGTGATAATGACAACATGGCGAATGTATACGTCCCGATTACAATCATACTACACACATTCATACTCAGTGATGGGAATAACGGCGTTATAGATAAACGGCGTTACTAACGGAATAATTTTTTTAGTAGCGAGTAATCAAACGAATTACTGTTTCTCCCGTTACAACGCCGTTAGCGTTACTGAGAAAAAAAACGCGGCGTTACTATAAGTGAGCTCACTGAAGCGGTTTTCATCTGAACAGGCTCTCTGTCAATCGGACCTGCAACGTTTTTCTTTCTCTGGTTGGTTGGTTGGTTGGTGTGTGTGTGTGTGTGTGTGCGTGTGTGTGCGTGCGTGCGGGCGTTGCGCGTTTTTGGTACACATAACTGATGATGATTGGTGGGTGGGAGACATGTTGAGGTTGATAGGTTGAGTTCACACACACACACAGTCACACACACCAAGTCCAACGACTTTAAAGGTAGCTTTCGCAAACTGGAAGTTTAAGCGCTACTTTTCCCTCGTTGAGGTGAAAGGTAAGAATGTTTATGTAATGTGCAATGTATGCCCAGGAAGAAAGAGTCTCTCCACGTCGGTGGCAAGTAATTCTAATCTAATGAAGCACCTCACATCTTCACATGCCGCCACAAAATTAGTGGCTAAAAACCCAGGTGATAATGTGAGCTCCACAACCAAAGGAGTAGTATAGTACTGATAATATTTACACAATATTTACTCTATAGTAGGCCTACTGATAATATTTACAATAATGTATTGAATTTGAAAGGTGTCTCTCACATTGTCCCACAGCAACATTACAATAGTGAACATTAATGTACAATGTTTTATAATAATAATTCATTATATTTAGTGTCCAATTCATTCATTTAACATGTTTAATATTGGAGGCGTCCAAGTTTTGAAGAAAAAAAAAAGTAACTCAGTAGTTACTGTCCCTGGTAATTAGTTACTTTTATAATGATGTAACTCAGTTACTCACTCAGTTACTGTTTGTAAGAAGTTGTAACTATAACTAATTACTTTTTTAAAGTAGCGTGCCCAACACTGTTCATACTGTATAAAATACTTTTTAGCAGTCCCCAACTGATTACTTATTTAAAAAGAGCATACGATTCTGAACGCAGCCTAAGGGCCAGATTTACTAACAGCTTGCGTCCTCGTTTGCCATTAAAAAACTACTATCAGGATTTACTAAAGACACGCAGTGATAAATGAGCGCTGAAAAGTTGTGAACACAGTTACTTTTGTGGCTGACCTTATTGCATATGCATTTGTAGGAGTTCCCTTTCGTTCAGTCACTACGACGTACGTTAGTGACTAACGAATGGGGGTTTCGCTTAGAAGCCAATCATCTTCATCGTATTCAACAGCGCCCAATGGCAGTGCCAATGCCATGGGCATGCGGAATTTGCATGCGTAACTCCGCCCCACCTCGTGGGTATATAAGGAAGTACGCTGCGAACATCGCATTATGTTTCTGCTTTGGAGCCAAGAGGATCTCTTCACTCCTACAAGCCTGAATTCTGAAGTCTTCTCTTCAGTCTTCGAGAGACCAGCGGTTCTCCAGGGTGTTGGTGTTACGGCGCGTTCCAGCGATCTCATGCTGCCTGCCTGCTGATCTGTGCAGTGATCTGCAACAGCTGTGTGTGTGTTTCCCTGGGCGCTTCGGCACTCTGCAGAGCTTTCCTCTCACAAAAAGAGGAAGACGGTTCGCCCGTGCACTTCCGGGTGCGATCGATCTCCATTGCTGTCTATGGGCACATTCACTGCTCGATGTGTTTGGGCTTCAGCACGTTCGGGCAGTGTTTGTGGATGCGTCATGTTCCCACTGCGGGAACGTGACCATCGCGATGTTGCGGTCGAGACTCAGTGATCTCCGTGAGGAGAGAGAGTCCCCTCTGCCACACCCCAATCTACCGTCTCCGAGTGAGGCGGTACTTTGGCTGGTGGCCAGGGTGACCTGAGTGCGGTGCCGTGGTATTAAGAACCCCGACGATCATTCCTCGGGCCACGCCCCCTCTTGCACATTGCTTAAACCCGCGAGTGTTGGACTGAAACAGCGGCCCGTCTCTGACGCCTCGTTCGTTTCGTTCACGCTCTAGATAGCAGTGAGATGTCGATCGCCGCATCCCAAGGTGGGCTGGAGTCCTTTGGGGATGACGATTAGGAGTTGTGCTCCGCCTCCGGGTGTGTCAGCGCTGCCTGATCCGACCTAAGGTTGACAGCCATGTTATCTCGGGCAGCCGCGAGTCTCGCGCTGGTGTGGAACTCCGCCCAGTCGCGAGTGCTCGTGGTTGCGCGATTGGTTTTTGGGGACGGCACCCGACAGCTGTTGGGCCCCGCCCCCAATGCCTTTCGCTCCCGAGGTGCATGAGGAGATCACGCGGTCCTGGAAGTCCCCGTGCTTCCCGCGATCGTTTGGTGGCCTCCTCCACCTTCTCTGCCCTTGATGGGGCCGCGGCCTAGGGTACACTGGGGCCCCCTCACCCCCACTGTTGAACTCTCTGTTGCGCACTACGGTGTCCACAGAGGGCTTGACGTGGCGTGGTGTGGCTGTCCTAAGCACCCTCCCAAAGCCTGTGGGCTCGTCTACTTCGGTGGCGTGGTCCTGCAGAGCTACGGGCAGGCCGCCGCCCCGTTGCACATGCACAAGGGTGGAGCCGACCCAGGGCTCTTCATTGAGCTGCGTGCCGCGACTGATCCCGCCCCCGGGCGGTGAAGGTGGCCACACGCTCCCTGGGTCGGGAGATGTCCACAGCTGTGGTCCGGGAGAACACCTGGCCTTACCTGGTGATTTGGGGGACGTTGAGTGGGCCCGCCCCCTCAACTCACCCATATCCCAGGCTGGCCTCTTCGGCGGCGCGGCTGGGAACTGCGCCCAACAGTTCTCGGCCGCCCCAGAGCAGACTGAGGCTGTAACACGTACTGCCCCGGCGGCCAGCTGCTGCACCAGCCGCCGGCTCAGTCGCCTCAGTCCGCTCGCCGCCGAGGGCGCCCTCCCTCCTCCCGCCCGGCCCCAGCAGCAGCCTTCACCCGGGCCGCGCCGTGGAGGTGGTTGAGGATGACGCCCAGTCCGCTCCCCAGCCTGGTTAAACGCCACGCTGGAGGTGGACAACTCAGAGATGGGTTCCAGTTCTTCCCAGGGGATGGTAGCAGGGCCTCTCCTTCCCCCGGTGGAGGGCCGGGGGAAAATCCTTCCGCTGCTGGCCCCCGGGCTAGCAGCGCTTGGGAAGAACTCATGTTCCTGTCTCTGAGGACCCAGAGACCGGTGATGACAGTGCGCGCCACCCACGGGTCCCGCCACTCGCATCCCTCTCTGTCGCCAGCCTCCTGGCAGAGCAGACCCCAGTGGAACGCGCGTCCTTCCCTGGTCTCCTCTGTCAGGACGCAGCCGTTAACCGCACCCCCACACCGGGACGCCCAACAGCCTCCCTTGTCCGGGTCGGTAACGCTGCATCGCTGCCCCACTCCGGGTACACCTGTAGTCCGATTGACCCCGCTGGTGCAGTTCCTGGGAGCCTGGCTTCAGATTCCAGGGCTGTCCCGCTGGGTCGCGAAGACAGTCAGGTGCGGCTACGCGATTCAGTTCGCGCAGGTTCCTCCCCGCTTTCGGGGAGTCCGTTCCACTATGATCGGGGCTAATGCCCCCGTCATGCGAGCGGAGGTTGCCACCCTACTGGCGAAGGGTGCGATCGAACCTGTCCCTCCAGCCGAGGTGAATTCCGGGTGTTACAGCCCGTACTTCATTGTACCCAAAAAGACCGGTGGGCTTGACCGATCCTGGACCTGCGCGTCTTGAACCGTTACCTCCACCGGTTTCCGTTCAAGATGTTGACAGTGGAACGCCTTTTCGAAAGCGTTCGTCCAGTCGATTGGTTGCAGCGATCGACCTGAAGGACGCCTACTTCCATGTCTCCATTCTACCTCGACACAGACCGTTCCTACGGTTTGCTTTCGAGGGGCGGGCATATCAGTACGCAGTTCTACCATTCGGGATATCTCTGTCCCCTCGCGTCTTTACGAAGATTGCCGAGGCAGCCCTTGCGCCCCTTCGGCAGCACGGGGTTCGCATCCTGAATTACCTCGACGACTGGCTCATACTGGGTCACTCTCGAGAGCAGGTTTGCGGACACAGAGATCTGGTGCTCCATCACCTAGCCCGTCTGGGCCTTCGGGTCAACTGGGAGAAGAGCAAACTTTGCCCCGCGCAGAGGATCTCTTTTCTCGGTATGGATCGACTCGGTCGCCATGTGCGCGCTGCTTTCGAGCGAGCGCGCGCAGTCTCTGCTGACTTCTCTTCGACAAGTCGAGGGCAAGAGTGCGGTTCCACTGAATGGTTTCAGAGGCTCCTGGGGCATATGGCATCTGCAGCCGCGGTAACGCCGCTCAGATTGCTTCATATGAGACCGCTTCAGCACTGGCTACGCGATCGAGTCCCGAGATGGGCAAGGCGGTCTGGCACGCTCCGGGTTCAAGTGACTCGGGCCTGCTTACAGACTCTCTCCCCGTGGTCGAACCTCAGTTTTCTACGGACCGGAGTGTCCTTAGAACGAGTTTCCAGGCATCTTGTTGTATCAACAGATGCGTCATCCATGGGCTGGGGTGCCATGTGCAATGGACAAGCAGCCGCGGGCTCCTGGATAGGACCCCAGCGCCTTCTGCATGTCAATTGCCTCGAGTTGCTGGCAGTACGGTTCGCCCTGCACCGCTTCCGAGCGTTGCTGAAGGGTCAACATGTACTAGTCAGGACAGACGACGCGGGCGGTCTACGCTCCCGCCGTATGTCTCAACTCGCCCGCCATCTCGTTTTTTGGAGTCAGAAGCATCTGAGGTCCCTTCATGCTGTCCACATCCTGGGAGTCCTGAACCGTGCAGCCTACGAGCTCACGGCTTCAGCCACTTCCTGGAGAATGGAGACTCCATCCCCAGACGGTCCAGCTGATATGGGAACGGTTCGGCGACGCACAGGTAGTCCTGTTGCCTCCCAGGACTCTTCCCATTGCTCCCTGTATTATTCCCTGACCTATGGTCGGCACGGATGCACTGGCGCACAGCTGGTCGTCGGGGCTACGCTATTATGCGTTTCCCCCAGTGAGCCTTCTCGCACAGGTACTGTGCAAGATCAGGGAGGACAAGGAGCAGGTCATGTTGGTCGCCCCATTGGCACGGCCGGACCTGGTTCTCAGAACTGCTACTCCTTGCGACAGCCCCTCCCTGGCCTATTCCTCTGAGACTCCTCACTCAGAGACGGGGCACCTTTTGGCACCCGCGTCCAGCGTTCTGGAAGCTCCACGTGTGGCTTCTGGACGGGACGCGGCTGGTTTGAGTAGCCTCCACCTGCGGTGGTCGCTACCATCACTTCCGCTAGGGCAGAGTCTACATGACACCTCTATGCGTTGAAGTGGGACCTCCTCGTCACATGGTGCTCTTCCCGCCAGGAAGACCCCTGGAAATGCCCGATCGGGTCTGTGCTTCGTTTCTCCAGGAGGGGGTGGGACGAAGGCTGTCTCCTTCCACCCTTAAGTGTACGTGGCCGCAATTTCTGCCTACCACGATCTCCTGGGAGACAATAAGGTAAGTAGCAGCACGACCTGATCATCAGGTTCCTGAGGGGGGCGAGGAGACTGAATCTTCCTCGCTCTCCTCTCGTTCCCTCTTGGGACCTCTCAGTAGTCTTAAGTGCTCTGTAGAGGCCTCCCTTGAGCCTTTGCGGTCGGCCGAGATTAAGCTCTTGTCTATGAAGACGGCTCTGCTGACCGCATTGGCCTCGCTTAAGAGGGTCGGGGACCTGCAAGCATTTTCGGTTGACGAAGCGTGCCTTGAGTTCGGGCCGGCTAACTCTCACGTGATCCTGAGACCCCGGCCCGGATATGTGCCCAAGGTTCCCACCACTCCGTTCCATAGATCAGGTGGTGAACCTGCAAGCTGCCTTTGGAGGAGGCAGACCCAGCCTTGGCATTGCTCTGTCCAGTACGCGCTCTCCGCGCCTACGTAGACATGACGCAGTGTTTCAGGACCTCAGACCAGCTCTTTGTCTGTTATGGTGGAGAGCGGAAGGGAAGTGCTCTCTCAAAGCAGAGGTTGTCTCACTGGATAGTGGACACCATTGTTTTGGCATACCAGCAGCAAGGCCGACCATGTCCCCTTGGTGTGAGGGCACACTCCACCCGGAGTGTGGCCTCCTCTTGGGCTCTAACGCATGGCGCCTCGCTAACAGACATCTGCAGAGCTGCAGGCTGGGCGACACCCAACACATTCGCCAGATTCTACAATCTCCGAGTGGAGCCAGTGTCCGACTATGTACTCGCCCCTACGGGTGGCCGGTAATGGGCCAGGCTCAGGTGTCTTCGCTTGCTCGCCATTCCACTCCAAGGACTGGATACGTGCGATATTTTCCTCAGGTGAGCTCCCCGAGAGCCCTGAGCTCCTCCAGCACTGTCGACGCCGACATCAGTTCAGTCTGCCCTTTCGAGCCCAGACCCTCATGTCCGGCCAGGTGCTCCATGTGCATGGTTCCCCTCCGGTGACCCCCACACGAGTATTCCCACCGTAAGCCTCCTCAGTGAGCAGGTGTCTTTCCCTTGGCAAGTCCCTGCCACCCCTAGGGTTAAAAATCCACCTTCGGCTGGTACCCTAGAGATCTTCCATATGCAACCCTCAGCGGGTCATATGTGTATTCTCTAAGTCCTCCCTACGGTAGGCATCTTGGCATTCCCTCACTGGGATATGCTTCCCAGTGTACCTTGGTAATCCTGTGATAAGTGGGAGTCCTAGGGCCTTAAGTGGCGGGATCTAACACTTACGCAGGGCACTGGATGACAGCTGAGTGGCGTTGTTGAATAGGATCCCCCATTCGTTAGTCACTAACGTACGTCGTAGTGACTGAACGAAAGGGAACGTCTCGGTTACGTATGTAACCCTCGTTTCCTGAGGAGGGAACGGAGACGTACGTTTCCTTAGCCACGTCAGCTGTGCTGCCTGGAACGCGGAGTTCAGTCTTGGCTCCTGCAGCAGTAACATAATGCGATGTTCGCAGCGTACTTCCTTATATACCCACGAGGTGGGGCGGAGTTACGCATGCAAATTCCGCATGCCCATGGCATTGGCACTGCCATTGGGCGCTGTTGAATACGATGAAGATGATTGGCTTCTAAGCGAAACCCCCATTCGTTAGTCACTAACGTACGTCTCCGTTCCCTCCTCAGGGAACGAGGGTTACATACGTAACCGAGACGTTTCCCTTTCAGGCACAAAATTCATTGGAGGAGAGTATTTAAATTATGTTTTAACAAAGTTCGGGAGGAAGACGTTCAAATGATCTATCCAATCATCATGTCATTCTAACCAGCTGTCAGCAATCAGCATTCAACATGTCTACCCAATCAGCACAATTGAAGGACTATATAAATACCCAGTCAACTCACCATTGTTCATTGACAGTTCAGCATCCCTAAACCCTGTCTTCCTCACACTCACCTGGTTACTTACAGGGGGGAGTACTCTGGGTTCAGGCCAAATACCGAGCTCGGAGCCCTCTCCTCAGACAGCACGCCAAATACGCATACTACTACGCATACTATTACGCATACTATTTACTATCTGATTATTTGTAAGTGTGAACTCGTGAAATTAATAACGCAAGGTGATTTACAAAGGTTTGCGCTCGTCAATTTACTGGTGTTTGCGCCATTATTTACCTCCCAAAAAAAGTGCATCTTTAGACACTAACGGGTAGATTGCATTGGTCACTATGGAAATGATCCGTATGCATCTGTGTTCATTAATTTGCGCATCGTCAGAAGATCACGCGATGAACTGTTTACTCCCCGCGCTTTTATGGAATTACGCTCTCACGCTAATTTGCCCTGTTTAGTAAATCTGGCCCCATGTCTCTTAAAATAGAAGATCATATGACCTACTTATGACATGACAAGGCAGTTCAGGCTATAGACAGTTTCAACGGCAACAACATAAACAAACGTTACTGCGCATGCACGCTTTTGTGGCCCAAACTTAACTTCCCGTAGACGTCCGCAAAGAATCAATAACAACAGAGGCTGCGTTATCTTTCTTATGCGCTCATTTTAATTGGGCAACATTATCTTAATTTACGTGTTTTTATTGTTTCAGCATGTTTATTATAAATAATCTCCTATTTCTGTCTGCAATATAGAGTGGGGGAAACACACCCCTTAAAGGGTTAGTTCACCCAAAAATGTAAATTCATACATTAATTACTCACCCTCATGTCGACCCCAACCCGTAAGGCCGTAGAGAAGAAGAAAAATATCTTAAGTTGTGTTCCGCAGATGAACGAAGGTCTTATAGGGTTGGAACGACATGAAGGAGAGTAATAATGACAGAATTAAAATTTGTGGGTGAACTAACCCTTTAAGCGCCGTGTAATGCCGTTTTCTGTACAGTATCTAGTGCTTGCGCACTCGCCTTCAATCATGCAATGCATTGGAATAACATGTTTCTTTGTTTCATAACACAAGATTAATGTTGGGAAAGTTAACTTGTAGATAAAGAACCCTATTTGAGATTGATTGTATATGAATGCATCACAAAAAATCCCATGCTCTATGGGCACTGCCATTAATAGAGGACAAAGCGATAGTTGTTCTGCACTCCGTGATAAAGGCCCATATTTTGCGGGAAACATAAATCCGATCATTTATCCAGATGGCGACCACTTGATGTGAACAAATGTAAACTCGCTGTGTCCTTATTGACTTTGCCAAGTGTAAACGCAGGCAGAATAAGTTACCTCTAGAGTAGATTATTTCTAATAACAAGCAACATAAATAAGTAAATTACATTAGACATACAGTCTAAATTACATTAGACGCTGCTCTCGTATGACTGGATATTTATGAAACATTTAAGGCTTTTTGATGAGTCACACACACTGTTTTTGCTCTGGTGTCATATTCTCTCTGCTTGATCGTTAATATTTATATCATGTTATCCAAGAATTGACCACATAGTCAAAAATGTGTTTCTACCGAGTAGTGCGCCATACAATCCCCTTGCCCGACCGATAAACAAATACAGACCGGAAGTTAACTTTGGGCCAGGCGCGTTCCGATGAAACCGTCTATAAAACATAATTGGATACAACTCTCAACAAATGTAATGATATTTATGAATAAATAATTCACAATAATTAAAACAGAAATAAAATAAGACACAAAGGAAGTTCAATGAATAATCATTGTTTTTATTTAAAAAAATGTTTAACATTAATAAAAAATAAAAAAAATAACTTTTTTGAAAATAGTGAAAGGAAAAAAAAGATAAATATTTGTACTTTGATGGTTATGTCACATTACATTTTTAGAGTCAATAAATAAATAATAAACTTCTCTTGATGGTATAAAAGTTGGGGGGTTTTTTTTATTCAAATGAAACACATGAATACAAAGAGCACATGTGTTTTGAAAAAGATTTTCTGGACCTATTTTATATTATGTGGCCTTATACTATGTACTAACATTTAAATTAATAATTTGATACAATGCACATACAATGTACATACATGTTTTTACATTGTACTTACATTTAAAAAAATATCTGCATGTAATTAATTTCATTAATTTCTGTAGTTACATTTATAAGTACACTGTTGACACTTCCCTTACACCTAACCCTATTCTTAAACTTACCCATAACACCACACCTGTCCCTAACCCTACTCTTAAACTTACCCATAACACCACACCTGTACCTAACTTTACCCGTATCTCACCTTAACATCAGCAAAAGTATGTGTTGCAATACAATATGAACACAACACAATATGAACACAAGTACACTGTACTTATTTTTGAGGCCACCTAATATTAAGTGGGACCGATTTTACTTTTTCTTGTTTGTGGACACTGTTGTTCCTCCTTGACCCATAAAATGCAATGAAATCCAATTATTATTATTTTTTACTGTGACCTACACAACTGTTCAACATTTTGGGGAAAGAAAATAAATGAATACTTTTATTCAGTAAGGATGCATTAAATTGATCAAAAGTGACAGTAAAGACATTTTGTCGAAAAAATAAATAAATTGATGATAAGAAGAAATGTTTTTGAACACCAAATCAGCATATTAGAATGATTTCTAAAGGATCATGTGACACTGAAGACTGGAGGAATGATGCTGAAAATTCAGCTTTGCCATCACAGGAATACATTTTACATTTTAAAATATATTTAAACAGAAAACAGTCATTTTAAATTCTAATAATATTTCAAACATTTCTGTTGTTTAATTCTTGATTAAATAAATGCAGCATTGAGCTTAAGACATTTTTTAATAAACATTTTTAAAAATCTTACTGACCACCATCTTACTGTTTAAGTATACAAAAATGTTATTTTTGGGGGGAAATTTTAAAAAAAATGTGCGTTTGGTTAAGTGTATGAGCTTCATAAAATATACAAATGAATGTGATGAAAGTGATACAGGGAGAAATTTGAGTCTGTGGTAAAGTGACGGCCCAGCTCATGTGAATCTTCTCTCCGGAGGTATGCTGATTTTCACAGCCAAACCTCTACCTGCCGGGACACTCGAAACCACGGCTAACTTTAGCAGAACATGCCACTGACTCACAAAGTGTGAGAGGCTAACAGATGTGTACCATAACTAACAAGACTTAGAGGTCATCCAGCCGTAACAGAACTCTGATGATGCCTGTCAAGATCTGTAAAGAGACGGGAAGACGTTTCAGAGAGAACAGTGTGTGTCCATGGACATGAGGGAGAGAGAAATGGAGGGTTTCTGATTCTTCAACCAACACATATCGTGTGCACCAGGGGCCCCTTATATGAAAGCTTGCCTTTATCTCTCCATCTGTCTTTGTGGCTAATGGAGCTTACTCATCTGTCATCTGCCTGTTTTACCCTGTTATGTGCAACACCTAGAACAAGAGAACGCTTTTAGACACAGTTAAGCTCTGACATCACTGTCTGATAGACCAGGCCTGTCTGAAGGAGAGAGAGAGAAGAGCACGAGGGAATTGGCAGCGTTTCAGGTCATTTCAGGTGCCAGGATCAATATTTCTAGAGGATGTGTGAAAACTGTAATCTTAAAGAAACACGAGCTCTGGATCAAGTCAGTCCATTGAACATGAGCATATGGAGTCAAACTACGATGAAATGTAGAACAAAGAATGTCAATCACACACAAACACATAGTAACCACATAGTAACTGTACACGGTAAAAACATACATTTTTACTGGAAAAAAAACTTTAATGATGCTACAGTCAAAACCTGTTAGCTGGTTAACTGTAGGAACCTCACTAAATGCAGTAAAAAACTTTTTCATTTTACTGTAAAATACCGTAAATTGTATGATTTTTAAATTAAAAACTATGCATTTTCATAGACTTTATGCATGGTGAAAAGCTATAAAAGGACAAACAAAGTGACTTATGACTTACAATTATGCTTTATATAAATACATTTGTTTCTTCTAATTTTGTACAGTTTTTTGCCTTCAATTTAACAGTTTTTTGTTTTGTTTTGTTTTTTTACAGTGTCAAACATCAAATATGTAAACTGACTGTAATTGTTGCATCATGTAGGCCTATAGCATGTTTACTTTCAGTGTGGACAGACAAATTACTTGTCACTGTATGAGTAAAAATTTATGAAAGCTTGTTTCTGCAACAGAATTTAAAAATAGGGTAATTGCATCTTTTTTTGCGATTCGGGATTTATATCTAAAAAAATTCATTTCTGTCAGGTCCACTAAAGTCAAAAAACACAATAGACAAACATTTAGTAAAAAAAAATTTTATTGCATATTTTGCAAAGATTTAGATTTGGCGGTATGGCTCTGTTCTAAATTCCACATCCTTTCATGAGCTCCATGAAAAGCCAAGACAGGGAACAGCAGCAGATTCTGGGGACGACCTCCCATTAAACTGGGAGGGCAAAGCAAATCCCCCATTTAGAACAGAGCATGCATCAATGACAACAGAATGACATGATTAAGTTAGCAATTTAAGGAGGAGCTGGGGAGGAGGTTGGTTGCAAAGCAGCGTGCAGCAGAAGCGTCCAAGCAGGCAGATTGAAGTGAAGCTGTGCTTAAGTAAGGCGCCCTGTTTGAGAGAAGCCAATTAAGAGCATAGGATCAGCTGAAACAGATCAGCTGAAAGAGGGGCGGAGTTAGAATTTCCCAATCAGCTGATAGCGGAGCTTGACTACGTGGCCTGCCAGAACTAACGCTGGCGCTTGATTTTAATTTTTTTTTTTTGAAGAAGAAGAAGAAGAAGAAGAAGAGTTATGGCTGCTGAAAATTCAGCTTTGCCACAGGAAGAAATTACATTTTAAGATATATTAAAAAAAGACATTTTTTAATTGTAATGATATTTCACAATATTATTGTTTTAGTAATTTACATTACTAATTACTAATTAATTTTTGATCAAATAAATGTAGTGTTGGTGAGGTATAAGAGATGCTTTCAAAAACATCTTACTGACCACAAACCTTTGCACTTTTGACTTTTTTCTTGCAATTCCAAATTTATACCACACAATTCTGACTTTTTTATTAATTTAAACTTTAATAAATAAAAAATAAAAAAGTCAGAATTGTGAGATAATGTTTTTAAATTCCCGAAACAAGAATCATTTCCAGTAAAACATTTATCCATTTATTATAACATTATAACATTTATTTTCATCCTCACAAGTTACTGTACGTCAGTTATTTATCTTCCCTTGGAGCGGAGATGATGTGACCCCTATCACGAACATATTTCATTAAACTTGACTAATTAACAGAAAGAGAAAGAAGAATGGTTGAAAGACTGGTTTGAGTTCAAAGCTCACTGAAGCTTTATTGGCATGTCTGCTGATAAACAGTGTTCAATGTAGAGCAATTAAAAGAGAGATCAGAAAAAAACAATAATTGTAATCATTAAAAACTACTGTTAATAACCTAAAAGAAAAGAATCGATGAGAACGACAACAATCAATATAAGGATTCTTAGTGTTTGCATTTTGTTTTTCTGATGTTAAAATCACAGCCAGTACTGTAAATGTGCGTCAATGTCTACCTGCCACTTTACTGCCCTAATGGCCTTCAAGACCTGAGCAGTGCTTTTTTAATGAATCTCTCCAGCTGTTCCGCTTCCAGAATCCGTCTCCAGGTTGGTGGCTCTACAGCTTAAACTGTAATCACGGATTTGAGAGCACAGAAACATTTATCCACGCACAGAGCAGCGAAGTGGCTCGACTTGTCTTCTGCACTTTTTATTATCCTTTCAAAAACACAAGTTGTTCTGGATCATGGCCAATCCGTTCATAGCACCGGCTTATTTGCATGTATTTACATAAGTGGAAGCTTATGTCCAGAACTGCTCTAATCCTCTTTATTCAAAGAGAGAGACAGATAAAGAAAGAGAGCTTTGACCATTGCCTGTGCTCCAAGGTCACTGATGCAGATTTGTGACAGAACTCACGGTTAAAGCAGCACATGGTGATCACCAGATGGGCCTGACAAACACATGTGTGCCGACAAGCCATACAGTGCATATTTGTGACTGCAGAAAAAAAGAGCATCTGCAAATGAATCTCTGAAGGTGTCTGGACCTCATCAAACTCTGGTTTGCATTATAGGCGAAAGTGAGAGAGGAGAATCAAATTGTCGACCTGTTAGAAAACCCCCAGTGGAGCACATGGAAAACTACCGCCTCTCCCTCCACCTTTCTCAATTTCGAATTAAATTTCAGTTTTCAATTCAGTGAGCTTCAGCATCATAACAAAAACTGTCTCCAGAATTTACAATGTGTTTAAGAAACATAAAGATTCATATGAATAATATTAATACGAACATAAAAGCATTATAGCTTTATATTTTATTTTGTATGTTTTTCCTAGGTGTTTTATTTCTATTTTATTTTTTATGTTTATTCTTTTGCGTTACACTTTCTGTTGTTGTGCTTTGCATATGAGAAAAGCACATTACAAATACAAAATTATTTTTATTATTATCATTATAATGATCATTTTTGATTATCGTTTCATGACTAATAATACTCAGTAATTTAATATTTTTTTGTTTTGTTTTAAAGTTTACTCTGCACTAATTTCATTCCATTTTATTTGTATTTACTGCATCTGCATTATTATTATTATTTCAGGATGCACTATGGGGAGAAGGCAAGCCGGCGGAGCCAGTGTGATGCTTTGGCAATGTTCGGCTGGGAAACCTTGGGTCCTGCCATCCATGTGGATGTTACTTTGACACGTTCATGGAAACGGTATTCCCTGGTGGCTGTGGCCTCTTTCAGCAGGATAATGCGCCCTGCCACAAAGCAAAAATGGTTCAGGAATGGTTTAAGGAGCAACGATGAATTTGAGGTGTTGACTTGGACTCCCAATTCCCCAGATCTCAATCCAGTCGAGCATCTGTGGGATGTGCTGAACAAACAAGTCCAATCCATGGAGGCCCCACCTCGCAACTTACAGGACTTAAAGGATCTGCTGCTAACATCTTGGTGCCAGATACCACAGCACACCTTAAGGGGTCTAGGGGAGTCCATGCCTCGACGGGTCAGGGCTGTTTTGGAAGCAAAATGGAGACCAAAAAACATATTAGCCTGATCGTGTATTTTTATAATTATAATAATAATAATAATAATAATACAATTTATTATTATGATAAATAATAATGATAATAATAAATACTATTATTATTATTTAAGTTTTATTATATATTATATAATAATAATTATTATTAATAATATTAGTAATTTAATTTTTTTATTTTATTTGCTCTAATTTCTTTCCATTTTATTTTTTTTACTGCCTCTGCATTATTATTATTATTATTATTATTATTATTATTATTATTATTATTATTATTATTATTATTATTATTATTATTATTATTATTATTATTATTATTATGGGGTAAATTTAAAAAAAATTCAAACAGTAATAAAACAAACTCTAAACAATAAATTGCTGACATGTTAGTAATTGAATGAGTAAATAAAACTACATCTGCTAATAATTCCAAAAATGAACATAAGCGCGGTGATTCTTGTGCCTTCTGATCTCACTCTCATCCTCTGTGAGAAGGCAGGCATTACAGTAGCTAGAGAATATGGTCTTTGTTGTAAACCTTTGGCGCAATAAACTACATTATATTAGTATTCTCTGACTGCAGCTCCTCTGTAGAGCAGTGACAGCAGGTCAGATCCAAAGGGGCCGAGGGCAGAGGCTCCAATAGCACAGTCTGCTTAGGGCTCTACCATGTACTGTGATGGCAGGGCTCATTAGAAACCACATCAAAAAGGGGTTAAAAAATAAAATAAAAGTCTAAGCTGTTCGACCAAACAATGCTTTTCTCAGTCTCCGCTGGTACTGCAGCATCACACAAGGTACAGTAGAAAATCATACGTAACGATACTAAGGCTGGGTGAGCTAAACAATTACATGGAATATTTTTAGCTAGACAATATCCATCCCGATGTTTCTTGCTGTTGCTATAAAATAGTTTTAAAAAGTCGGCTGCACAGAACAAATCTAGTTTAAAAATAATCATGCTTAAACTTAAATATTTATCTACATATATTTTTCCTAAAACATTTTAATAAATGAAAGTTACAAGGACACATGAGAGCAAATTAAACATTTGAAACATACAGAAGTTTGGTAACTATTTATTTTAGGGTCCAATTCTCAATATTAACTAGTTGCTTATTAGCATGCATATTAATAGTATATTGTCTGTTTATTAAAGCAATAAGCCCCAAGTTTATACAAGTAAACTTTCGACCGACCGCCTTCCCTGTTCAATTTATGGAAGAATTGTTGAAAGTTACCCTGCCGATCGAAAGACTAACACGACCAGGTACGCTCGTCATGACGTCACGTACGCATCTTGAGTTTCACTTTCAACATTCAACCTTTTCCATGGAAGGCGGTCGGTCGAAAGTTTACTTGATAAAGTTATAAATATGAATATTTTTCTTACACAAACTGGCCGATTCGCTTCAGAAGGCCTTTATTAAAACCCCAAAGCCGCGTGGAGCACGTTATTTGACGGACAGATGCACTTTTTATGGACTTCAAAAACAGAGAAACTATGAATCAAATTCTAATGCTTGGATTAGCCTGGACTTTTGTAATATAACTCCGATTTTATTCGTCTGAGAGAAGAATGTCATATACACCTAGGATGACTTGGGGGTGAGTAAATTATGGGCTAATTTTCATTTTTGGGTGAACTATCCCTTTAATCCTAACCAATACCTAAAATGAAATGCTACAAAAACTACCTAAATAACTATTAAGAAGCAGTTAATAAGTTTATTGAAGCAAAAGTCGTAGTTAATGGTGAATACGAGTTCCCCATACTAAGCTGTTACCAGAAGTTTAAATCAAAGACGGTTTTAATGTTTTCATACTCGTAAGGAAGGATCACAAACTTAGTGGCAAACCAAAAGCCACCTTAACCAAATGCTGTGATAATCATCAAAAAGAAAAATGAATCCAATATACAGTATCACTCAAACACTGTTACTGTACATACATGAATTTACAAGGCAACATTAGTGCAGATCTAGAAGTCTGTAGAGCACTATCATGCTGTCACTTGCACAATTAACATGTTTTGTCTAAAATGTGTTTGCTTATGCCTTGTTGATCCCACCAGCAGCACCTGTTGTGCTATTATTTTGTTTTCAGCACTTGTTTATTGATTGCTGCGATCCACAGTTAAACAGCAGGAAGTCAAGTGGAAGAGTGTTTCATTTCCATAGTGCCTCTCCTCCATCTTCCACTCTATACATCTGTCCACAGAAAGACCATCTGGTCATTCATTTTCAACATATTGCTTTAGTCCTGTCCTCTCTCCCTCACAGACACACACACACACACACACACACACACATATATATATATGTATATATATGTATGTTTTTATAGGAAACAGGAAACTATATCACCAACAGTCCCTTAATAAAAACACAAATGAAAGGCACTATTTCAGATTAAAAACATAAGACAGTGAGGCTACAAATATGAAGAATGTTACATGGATTAGAGATATAAAAAGAGGGGGAAGTGCATACTAAGCATTTCATACACACACACACACACACACACACACATACACACACTTTTAGGTACACACAGCTAAACAACAGCAATTCTGAAATGAATCAGACAAACCATCTTTAAACTTGAAGCAAAGCTTCTATTCAAACTTCTGCCAATATCCTCACATTTTTGCAGTTTCTGTGTTTGTGCAGGAGAATTCAAGAGCTTTACATGGTAAGCATACGTGAGAAAAGACTGAAATAAACACACAGTTGTGCAGAGACACTAAGGGAAGGATTCCACACCAGCCTCTGTTTTCCTTTTTGAGCTGCTTATCCATTTCTGAGTTTCTGATCCTGTGATCTGAAAGCTTCTCTGCAGCCTCTCAACTCCTCCACTGTTGGGATGTTTGGCTGATGCTTCAGTATAATCTAATCTCAAACATCGTGCAGAAACACAAAAACAACAGCAGCTGCCAGAACAGCAATTCAAGACAATCTCACAAGAGTCTGGCTGGAAGACACGGAACCTCGCGTAACATTCAGAAACAATCTGACCTCAGCGTAAACAGCACAAAAGGAAGCACAATATTTTCTTTCTTGTTTGCATCCTTTCTTTCTAAGATTTTTTTCTAAGAAACACATTAAACCAACACACTGCACAGGAGAAGGAGATTTGTCAATTTTACACAAAGTGAACAAAACATTACTTTGAGTTGGCTCTTTTTTTAATGAATCAATTGATTCAATTCACAAACCCGCTCTGAGGTGTGTTTCCCGTACAACGACGTAACTCACTGCTTAACTACCATAGTACGTTGCATCGCTTAAGAAATCAACTAGCTTGTCACGACTGTTTCTCGAAACCATATTGTTGCAAATCTGTCGTTCAACCACGTTGGTTAACAGTGTTGTGCAAGTTACTTCCAAACTGTAATGCATTATAGATTACTTGTTACTGTTATGTAAAAGTAATTCTTTACATTACAATATTACTGTCTTAGAATTGTAATGCGTAACATTACTCCTGTATTACTTTTGAGTTACTTTCACTAAATAGAAGTAGAACTTAACATTCTAAAAAGACAAAATTTAGGCTACTACAGAGCATTTTACATCCAGTAGAAGGCGATATGATGTAGCATAATGACTGTGGGCTAGCCAGGCTACTAACAATATAGCATATAATTGGCAAATTGAAGGCTCAAGACAATGCAAGAAAGGATGACAGACAGAATCACAAATGATCTAATTCTGTTATGTATGGTAGCGGTAAAGTGATTATCTGGCAATATCTGGGAATAGCTTGGGTCTATTCATATTAGAACTCAACAGAACTGTAAACTTTATTGCTATGACAAGATGCACATTTGTTCTTTTCTTAGCCTATTGTTGTCATTATTTTATTCTCTTTGAATTCAAGAGGTTCACAACACAAAAACGTCAATGCAAGTGCAAAAAGTGCAAGATATATATATATTTTTTTTTAATTGCTAGTGCTATTTCACAGCGTCAATAGTTATTGGCATTTAATAGTTTAATAGTCAATATAGTTATTGGCCCCTGAAAACTAATTCTTATTTTTCTCAGTTATTTTGCTTCATTTCCAGATTCAAATAGGGTCGTTTTTACGTACTAGTGCACGTCCGCACATGCGAACTCTTCAAACAAGGTGCTTTAAATCTCTTGACAAACTAAAAGACATAAATGACATTTGTATGTATTTTAAATAAAAGATATAGATTGTACTAAATGTCAACTTGTTTATTTTGCTCAAGATAAGGATTTATTAAGTCCACATGGCGTGCAAACAAGAAACTATACTTCTAACCACAAGTCGAGAGCTGTCGTGGCAACCACACAAGTTTGCGATGCTGTTTGCGAATGTTCGTTGGAACTATGGTTTCGGGAAACACCGACTGTTTGAACTATGCTGATAATGATGGAACTTGCGACCATAGTTGGCTAACAATGCCTTTGGGAAACGCACCCCTGAATGGTTCATTGGGACAAAG
Source organism: Gobio gobio (assembly GCF_949357685.1). Classification (NCBI taxonomy): domain Eukaryota; kingdom Metazoa; phylum Chordata; class Actinopteri; order Cypriniformes; family Gobionidae; genus Gobio; species Gobio gobio. Next base: position 38,941,610 of record NC_137116.1, on the reverse strand, counting down.
TGAATCGTCTGAATCCAGTCCTTGAATTTAACTCGGTTGCAGCAGTAAACAGATTAATTTTATGATGGTGTCCTTTATGAAGCTTGCAAGCCTCTGTCCCATAACAAAATGTATCACATTGTGGTATTCCATACAAGAAAGAATGTAATACAGATTTGGACCATGAGGAATGTAAGAAAAGAAAAAGCATTTCATTTTTGATTTAACTATCCCTTTCAGTTTTAAAATGTTACTTAGCTTTCGCAATATTGTAGTTTTGCAGGATTATTTTTCATTTTGCAGTATTTCATTATATTGTTGTTTACAATAAACTGAACTAAATGGAACTGAATTGAATCTAATTGAATTGATATGAACACAATTTAATCAAATTAACTGAATTGAAGTAAACGGAACTGGGGCCAGTTGCAGAAACTTAGCCACTATGTAAAGCCTGTGTCTTAAGAACTAGTTTGACCAACTAGCAGTTAACCAAGGGCCAGTTTTAATCAGTCTCATCTACCTTTTTATGTAGCTGACTTTAAAAAGTTAGTACAAGTTAGTACAAGAAGAAGAAATTAACCTTTAAGACCTTTAGTCTAATGCAACTGGCCACTAAATATTAATCTAACTGAAATAAGGAGAAATGAATCGAATTAACTGAACTGAACTAAAGGAACCCACACTTAATCTAACTAAACTGAACTGAATTGAGTTGAAAAGCAAAAGCCAATTAATCTCCACAAACTGCCAACTGTTTTCCTCAAAAGTCTGGCGGCAAGACATGAAAAACAGCAGAAAGACGATGCTATTAGACAGTTGTTTTCCTTTGTGTTTTCGGTTTGTGACACATCTTTACCCCATTTAAAGAGCTTTAATTAAACAGTGAATATCACTTTAGTGCTGAGTGTTGCGAGGCATCAAGAAAACATCAAGAACACTGTCCTTGCAGAAACAGCTCTCACACAAAACATCAACTGGAAGTGAAGCCACAAGACCAGCCTGTAACAGCCACATGGGAAAAAAGAACTTCTGATTGTTTTTCAAGGACATTGCTCAACCTACATCTGACAGATCTCACACAGCTGAGGGCACAAACCTATCTCTGTTTCATCAGCCGGCATGCTTTTACTGATCATATGTTTAACCCACATGTCAGCCTCAATCTTACAGAACCGAACCAAACCGCTCTCAAAACAGTGTTTTGGAATTCTCATATTCACAAAAACGTCATGGTTTCCTTGCCAGCTAAACATGGTGAATTATGGAACAAATCACAGAGCAGCGCCCCTTATTTCCACACTTAATAGTGTTATTAGATGCTTCAGCGACCTTCTCACATTAAATCAAACAGAGAGTTCATCATTTTCAGAGCTCTGAACCCAAAGGGAAAGATTCTGACAATGGAACCACAAACTCAATTCCCTTCAAGGCGTCTTAAAGGAAAGAACTCAGGAGCTTTCTGATCCCCAACCATTAGATTTATTTCCACATTTATTTCCACATTCTAGTGCCCTTTTGTATTCTAAGAATTATTGGGACGCAAGGCCATTGACACACAGTTGCACGTGTGCGTGTGTGCGTTTTTGGTTTTGTGATTTATGAGGACACAATTTTGTATAATGACATGGGTGTTACACTGGTATTATGACGTAAACATGAAATATGAGCCAATAGCTTTAAAAACATACTAAACAATGTTTTATTAAAAATGTAAAAATGCAGAATGTTTCCTGTGATGGGTAGGGGTAGTGTATGGGGATAGAATGTACAGTTTTTACAGTATAAAAAACCATTACGCCTATGGTATGTCCTCACTTAGATAGCAAAACAAACCTGTGTGTGTGTGTGTGTGTGTGTGTGTGTGTGTGTGTGTGTGTGTGTGTGTGTGTGTGTGTGTGTGTGTGTGTGTGTGTGTGTGTGTGTGTGTGTGTGTGTGTGTGTGTGTGTGTGTGTGTGTGTGTGTGTGTGTGTGTGTGTGTGTGTGTGTGTGTGTGTGTGTGTGTGTGTGTGTGTGTGTGTGTGTGTGTGTGTGTGTGTGTGTGTGTGTGTGTGTGTGTGTGTGTGTGTGTGTGTGTGCGCGTGTGTGTGTGTGTGTGTGTGTGTGTGTGTGTGTAGAAAGTGTCCTTAAGCAGGTTTACAGGAGAGGATGGCAGAAGACTTGTCCTGAAGCCAGTTGATGGTACTTTAGCATTCCGCAGATGTTCTTCATGGTGTGTGGTGACAGGATTAAAGATGTGCTCTCGCTAGCCTATCTGAAACAAATCAAACCAACAACCAACATGACACTACTATTGACCAACCCTCGCACCAAACCAAACCCAACCATCACAATCCAATTTTGCTCAAAAATTGCTCTTGACTCGTTTCAGCAGTTCTTTTAGGAGAAAATGTACTATATTACACACTGCATGAAAAGTAATATTTGACCGAGAATAATAGGTGCACTTTAAGATTGCTTTGAAATTCCTGAATTTAAATGAGGATACAAATAGGATGAAGATGTTGTAATTCTATAAGAAATTACTATAGAATATATATATACTTTTTGTAAATGTAATTTTAAATAATACATGTTATTACCAATAAACATGTTATCAAACACACATCATATGGGGTACATTCCAGAATGGTCTAATTTAGGCCTAGTCCACACGTACACAGAGTTTTTCCTCCTCCATTTAAAAAAAAAATCTCTGTCCACATGAAAACGCTAAACCCCGCTATGATTGGCTGCCTGATTTCCACATGGGTCCCATCCACGGCACTGAGGGATGCCATGGGCTCAGTGAAACCCTTCTGCAAGTTTACTTTGGACTCAGTGACAGGTAACTGTACACAGGGGTAGGGCCCAAGTGGACTGAAGCTTCACACACTTGCCTTACTATGTTGTATTATTGCATTCTGGCACCTCTGTTCTGCAATACAATGAGATAACTGCGCATGTATCTGTATATGTGATAAGCGCTGTTAGCAGAGTTATTAAAAGCTACGTCCGCCATTGCATAGACTCCACTCATGTAAACAAAAGCGATAACCGCGCACAATCTGACGTCAAACAAAGGAGGGAACGGCGCACACTTCGACTTAACAAGCCGAAATCTCCGGTTTCACCATCTACACGACAACGCTGCAACCAGAGTTTCTAAAAATCTTCACCCTGGCCGGAGTTTTCAAAAAAGTCTGGTTTCAGTAACCGGATACTGCGTTTGCGTGTGGACGAACAGCCAAACTGCGGTTTTGAAAATACCCGTGTTCGTGTGGACAGGGCCTTAGTCTTCAATATACCAACAAATGAAGCAAAAATCCAATATACAGTATCACTCAAACACTGTTACTGTACATACATGCATTTACAAGGCAACATTAGTGCAGTTCTAGAAGTCTGTAGAGCACTATCATGCTGTCACTTGCACAATTAACATGTTTCGTCTAAAATGTGTTTGCTTATGCCTTGCTGAAGGATTTCAAACAAGGCATTCGCTGAATTTATTTGAATTGCAATGAACAAAATTCAACATCCTGTGGAATGTGGCGAATTTGAATCATAACATGACAACTCATGACGTAAAAGAGAGATAATTCTGAACATTTCTTTTTCAAATAACACAAACTAAAATCAAACTCGTCTCTGCACATCTCACACATTTACACATACAAACCAACTAAATCAAAAGTAAACAAAACCTGAAGAATTAACACTAAAGTTTTCTTTTCACACCTGAAAAAAGACAGGTATTATGCCTAAGCATGACACATAGTAAACCAATTTTAAACTGTGTGTGTAGAAACACAAAATATCACAATTCCTGCTCTATTGTGTTACATAATTACATATGGCAGTACAATAGAGCAGGGGCGTCTCATGGGGATCTCTTTTGGGAAGGTGCCAGAATATTTGTAGTAATCAATGCCTGGGCTCCATCTTTTAAAATATCACAAAGTTCATAAAGCGCTAGTATATCACTTCAGCACAATGATCCTGTTTAAGATTGTAAACCTTACCTGTGACACAGAATCTCTCATTATATTTAAATAAGACAGTGAATAATGAGACATTTGCTTTTCCTGAAACAGTGTCATTTCGTGCAGTAACCTATGGCTGATATGATGATGCAACGTTCAGAAATGTATCTGGCTTTGTTTCACCGGCTACACAACAAGTACTCAAACCACTAACGACCAGTCATAAACCCAAAATACAGTGGACCTCAATAGGGTTGCGAATAGGGTTCCATTAACGGCTCTCTCATGTGAATTTCTCCACTGATGAGAATGAAAAACCATACTCAAAATACTTTGACAGGGATTTCTACACTACTTACTCAGTATGACACAGACAGGGCCTAAAAAAAACATTGCCACCCCATCTGCCACCCCAGATTTATCCCAGTAAAAAAATATGAATGTAAATGCTGGTTCTATTTAGTAAATCCAGAACACACAATGCAACCAGTAAAGTATAATTTCTGAATATCTGTCGTATCCTGTTCCAGACAGACACATGGGGGCACACAAGGGCATAATCCACCCAGAGAAAAGGATTCTCATCACCACCTGCCCAATCTGGCAACCCAAAAGCAGAAGCAGACACTCAATCTGGCAACTCAAACAGAAGCGCACAGCTGGTCAGTGGTCTGGTCCAGTCTCTTCATTTGCTTGTTTGAGATGCTCTTCTTTGCACAGTTACATTTTTACCCTCCTCATTTATGAGAAAATATGCTGTCCTGCTTTCATCCAACAGTTATTGCTTTTAACAGCATTAGAAGTAATCTGCAAACACTTATTTTGCTGTAGGGCTCAGCTCTGTATATAGGGTTATTTAAGGATATATGTTGAATGTAATGCATTTTGAAAATTGCTCAGATGTGACCAGAGAAATATAACTTTGATTCACTCATTAATATTAAACACTCTGTAAGGAACATGAAAGCACATAAACAGTGAACGGTCAGCTAAACCTACATTCTTTATGCTAAATCAAACTGACTAAATCATCCAATGCTTGTTTAGCTTATTTAACATGCTCTTGCGGTCCAGTATCAACAGTTAAGATAAATATAATTAGCTAAACTCGTTTGTTACTTCAATAGCACTTATATATGAAACATAATGTGTCTACTTCAAAATCCCAGTGTTAATAACCTATTAAAAACACTGATAAAGACATATTGGATGGATGGATGGATGGATGGATGGATGGATGGATGGATGGATGGATGGGTGATATATTAGACATATTGGATGGGTGGATGGATGGATTAGAAATATTGGATGGATCGGTGGATGGATGGATGATAGATTAGAAATATTGGATGGATCGGTGGATGGATGAATGATAGATTAGACATATTGGATGGATGGATGGATGGATGATAGATTAGACATATTGGATTATGGATTGATAGATGGATTAGAAATATTGGGTGGATGAATGGATGGATGGATGAATGGATGATAGATTAGACATATTGGATGATTGATGTATGGATGGATTAGAAATATTGGATGGATGGATGGATGGATGGATGGATGGATGGATGGATGGATGGATGGATGGATGGATGGATTGATGGATGGATGGATGGATGGATGGATGGATGGATGGATGGATGGATGGATGGATGGATGGATGGATGGATGGATGGATGGATGGATGGATGGATGGATGGATGGATGGATGGATGGATGGATGGATGGATGGATGATAGATTAGAAATATTGAATGGATGGATGGATGGATATAATAGAAATATTGGATGGATGGGTGGATGGATGGATGATAGATTAGTAATATTGGATGGATGGATGGATGGATGGATGGATGGATGGATGGATGGATGGATGGATGGATGGATGGATGGATGATAGATTAGACATATTGGATGATGGATGTATGGATGGATTAGAAATATTGGATGGATGGATGGATGGATGATAGATTAGAAATATTGGATGGATGGATGGATGGATGGATGGATGGATGGATGGATGGATGATAGATTAGACATATTGGATGATGGATGGATGGATGGATTAGAAATATTGGATGGATAGATGGATGGAACATAGATCAGAAATATTGGATGGGTGGATTATTGGATGGATGGATGGATGGATGGATGATAGATTAGACATATTGGTTGATAGATGATGGATGGATTCGAAATATTGGATGGATGGATGGATGGATGGATGGATGGATGGATGGATGGATGGATGGATGGATGGATGGATGGATTAGAAATATTGGATGGATGGATGGATGGATAGAATAGAAATAGTGGATGGATGAATTAGAAATATTGGATGGATGGATTAGAAATATTGGATGGATGGATGGATGGATGAATAGAATAGAAATAGTGGATGGATGAATTAGAAATATTGGATGGATGGATTAGAAATATTGGATGGATGGATGGATGGATGGATGGATGGATGGATGGATGGATGGATGGATGGATGGATGGATAGAATAGAAATAGTGGATGGATGAATTAGAAATATTGGATGGATGGATGGATGGATGGATGGATGGATGGATTAGAAATGGATGGATGGATGGATGGATGGATTAGAAGTATTGGATGAATGGGTGGATGGATGGATGGATGGATAGAATAGAAATATTGTATGGATGGATGGATGGATGGATGGATGGATGGATGGATGGATGGATGGATGGATGGATTAGAAATATTGGATGGATGGATGGATGGATGGATGGATGGATGGATGGATTAGAAACATTGGGTGGATGGATGGATGGATGGATGGATGGATGGATGGATGGATGGATGGATGGATGGATGGATTAGAAATATTGGATGGATGGATTAGAAATAGATAGATAGATAGATAGATAGATAGATAGATAGATAGATAGATAGATAGATAGATAGATAGATAGATAGATAGATAGATAGATAGATAGATAGATAGATAGATAGATAGATAGATAGATAGATAGATAGATAGATAGATAGATAGATAGATAGATAGATAGATAGATAGATAGATAGATAGATAGATAGATAGATAGATAGATCATTGTCATTATATTTGAAACAATGTATGTGAAGACACATTTAACCAATGAAACGTGATTTATACTATTACTTACTGTCAGAAATGCAATTTATTTAATGATGTAATTATCAGTGATGGGTAACATGATGTGATCTTTATAATACATCCAAATGTGTAAGTAAATTGGACACTTTGAGTTCAAATTGTAATTTAATGCCTTTCTCATTTCATGCGCTCTATCCTCAGATAAATGAGGACTCCTCCTGATCCGCATTGATTAACTGGTCGGCCCTGTTTTAATGAATCCAATCGTGACTAAGTATCTGTTGCAGAGATGTCTTTGATCACAGATGATCCTCTAATGGAATCTTTCTGATGCGCTCAGTCAGTTCTCATCCCTCTTTCTCTCTCGCTCCCTCTCTTTTTTTCCTCGGCGATGGCCCCTGGAGCAGTTTTGTATGGTCTGTCTGTGCAGTTGGAGAAAAAGCAACGCTTGACACCTTCTTCTGAAAAATGTGGCCAAATCAATGTTTTATGACCCCTTTTGGCTTAGAGCACATTATGGATTTGGGAGGCCTTTCCTTCAGAGCGTTTTGAAAACTGTTAGGCCCAATGGAAGTTAACTGCAAAAACACAAGTGAAGCTGCAGAGAAAGATAGAGAGTGACGGGGAGTTTGAAAGGCAGACAGACAGAGAGAATGTGTTAGACAGAGATGGAAAGAGAATAGACTTGGGAGGGCTATTTTAAAAACTAGTACAACCAGTACAAAAAACGAATTACTCATTTTAAAAAATACCTAAACCAAATACAAAATTATGGCAAATGAAAATGAAGTAACCTAATTTGATCTCATTTTCCTTTAAAGTAGGCCTACATTTGAAAGTCTTGTATGCAAATAAAGGCAAGAGAAAAGCGTTCACCTATGTAACCTAAAGGGACAGTTCACCCAAAAGTGAAAATTATATCATCATTTACTCACACTCATGTCATTCCAAACCTATAAAGTTTGGCTAAAGTTTGAAACACAAATTAAGATATTTAATTAAACCTAAATGTTTTCTGTCCTTCCATTTGAAAGTCTAGAAGATTCGAAAAAGGTCATAAAGGCGTTGTAAAATGAATCAATATCAATCTAGCAGTCTAAATCAAGTCTTGTGATTATATGATAAACAGATTTAATGTAGGCTTTTATTTACATATAAACACACCTACCTAGAACACATGACTGTTGATGTCAGAAGCAAGAGCATGTTTCACATGTGACTAAAAATAGAACAAACCTAATTGGTTCTCATGAATCACACACACGCACGTTTGAGCCTCTGTGTTCACCATATGTTATGCGTTATGTATGTGTATTTATATGTGAATAAAAGCCTGAATTAAAATCTGTTCATCACATAAAGCGATCATATCTCTTCACAAACTGCTTAACTTACCTGGACTTTCAATGGAGGGACATAAGCCTCAGGTTTCATTAAACAAAAATATTAATTTGTGTTTTGGAGATTAACCAAAGGCATGGGTTTGGAATTACATGAATGTGAGTAAATGATGACAGAATTGTCATTTTTTTCCCTTTAAATATATGATCGAAAATCATAGTTCGCAGCATAATGTTGAGCACTTGTCCTGTATTTGAAATGTAAAGCTGTACATTTTTAGTCATTTTTAATGAAGTTGTAAAAATTGTATATAATGCTGGTGAATTATTTTTGCAATAGATGCTATTTACATTAAGTGCAGATAGTGAAAGATGCTAGATTATATTTACACAAAATGAAAATAACATTTTCTTAGCGATATATGCTATTTACACTAAGTGAAAATAGTGATACATTCTGTTAATACTAAGTGACAATAGCAGCATTTTCTTAGCAATGCTTATCATATTTACATCATATAAAAGTAGCTGTTCTTTGCAATATGTGTAAATAGTAATTAGATGCTATTTATACATTAGTTTGACAGATACATACTATTTGCACCTCAGTATTGTTGTACATTAACAGGATGTAATAATAACATAGTGTGTAAATTATTATATTTATTAAAATTATTAAATGGATGTCGCCTTAAAGGGATAGTTCACCCAAAAATGAAAATTTGATGTTTTTCAGCTTACCCCCAGGGCATCCAAGGTGTAGGTGTCTTTGTTTCTTCAGTAGAACAAAAATGAAGATTTTTAACTCCAACCGTTGCCGTCTGTCAGTCGTATAATGCATGTGAATGGGGTCCAATTCTATTGGAGTAAAAAAAACATGCACAGACAACTTCAAATTAAACCCTGCGGCTCGTTACGACACATTGATGTCTTAAGTATTTAAGTATGATGTATTTATGCTATTATTTCACCTCATATATTCACCGCCATAACTTCCTGTGAGTAAGGTGAAAATACCCGCGAGATCATAGATATATACATAGATGCTTCATTAGTGCCTGCGCAGATCGGTCGAATGAGGCATCTACGTGTATATTTCTATGATCTTGCGGGTATTTTGACCTTACTCACAGGAAGTTATGGCGATCTGGAGAGCTGATGACATTCGTCTGATATGAGGTGAAATAATAGCATAAATACTGCTCGGTTTCTCGCAGAAACCGATAGTTTTGTGTCTTAAGACATCAATGTGTCGCCACGAGCCGCAGGGTTTAATTTGAAGTTGTCTGTGCATGTTTTTTTTTACTCTAATAGAATTGGACCCCATTCACATGCATTATACGACTGACAGACGGCTGGAGTTAAAAATCTTAATTTGTGTTCTACTGAAAAAAACAAAGACACCTACATCTTGGATGCCTTGGGGGTAAGCAGAAAAACATAAATGTTTTGTTTGTTGGTGAACTATCCCTTTAATGGGACAATAAAGGCAGCAATATTTACACTAAGATTCTATTTACACTCAGTGAAAATAGCATATTTTCTTAGCGATAATTGCTATTTACACTAAGTACAAATAGTGATAGATGCTATTTTACACTAAGTGCAAATAATAATAGATGCTATTTACACCAAGTGTAAATAGCAACTAGATTATATTTACACTAAGTGAAAATAACATTTTCTTAGCGATATATGATATTTACACTGAGCAAATAGCTTTAGATGCTATGTATTTACTAAGTGAAATAGCATACTAAGTGAAAATAGTGATATATTCTATTTACACCATGTAAAAGTAGCAGTTCTTTGCAATATGTGTAAATAGTAATTACATGCAATTTATACTTTATTTTGGCAGATACATACTATTTGCACCTCATTATTGTTGTATATAAACATGATGCAATAATAACATGGAGTGTAAATGATTATATTTATAAAAAATTATTAAATGGATGCTGCCTTAATAGGACAATAAAAGCCCTCCCTACACCTACCCCTAACCCTGCCCAATAAATGCTTTTATTACTATTAAACATTTCGTTAGGCACTTTATTTCCAATTTTAGAACATTTTCTTCATGTTTATTGAAAGTAAACACCTTTCCAATGTGATGGGAAAAGGAAGAAGAGCGAGCTCAGCAAAAGGCGGATTCGAACCCGGGTCGATCGCATCAAAACCTATTGATCCTTAAGCTTTACGCTTTACTGACTACGCCACCAAAGACATTGAAATATGTGTGTCTTTGTTTTAATCATGTTTTGCCCAACCAGGCATTGTTAGGCGGAGCTATTGCGACAAGGCACGCTATTTATACTTGGTGTAAATAGACACTCCGGACAATAAAAGCCCTCCCTAACCTACCCAATAAATGCTTTTATTTTTAATAAACATTTCATTAGGCACTTTATTTCCATTTTAGAACATTATCTTGATTTTTATTGAAAGTAAATGCCTTTCCAATGTGATATGTGATGGGAAAAGGGAGAAGAGCAAGCTCGGGCAAAAGGCGGATTCGAATTGATACAAAACATAGTTCCATGAGCCTTGTGCTCTACTGACAACACCACTGAATACATTAATATATGTACATTGCTTATAATCTTGCGGCCCAACCAGGCCAGGATAATTTGAATAATTTTTTAACCCTAAAATCATGTTTACATGCATATTGTTTACATCTTATAGCTACCTATGTTTGAAATTTAGATTTTGGCTGTTTTTGTTTTTTTAAAGAAAACAAGGGACGAAACAATATGCCACACTCTCAGCTGAGTTTAACTTTTACTGATCCCAGAACATTCCTTTAATCTGATTACGTCAGAAAGATCAGTGGAGAGAGGTGGACATCAGATTTTTTTTGCGTACACCTCATTGATCGACTGGTTCACTGATCAATGCCTTGATCCTCTGCCGTGACTGTATCAAAATCAAGATCAGAGTATATCACACCAAACTGAAAAATGTTCAAAGAGATTCTCTTCTCTTCAAAATGAGAAGAGAGGAAAATAAATAAGGAGAGGAGGAAATGTGATTACTAAACACTGTGTATGAAAGAGAGAGAGAGAGAGAGAGAGTGAGTTCTAAAAGAAGCATAATTGTTGGTCACTGCAAGACTGTTAAAGCTGAGAGACTGATCCGCAATGAGAAATACTTTGAGCAACTTTCCAGGCTTATGCCACATTTTTTTAAATGACATTAAAATGAACAATTGCAATTGCCTCCAGGGGAGAGTCTTATGCAAGCACTGCAGTACATTTATATTACAATAATATACATCCTCTGGAGCAGAGGGAAGAATAATTTACTTTGATAGCTATTTTGAATATTTTTTTAGATGCTTATGTATCTCTGTGTAATTTCGTATTAGATACAGGGCTCAATGGATACAAAATATTGATCAAATAAATCAAAATTAATGACATATGTTCATATTAGCTAATAAAAGTCCCTAAATGAAAATAATTTAAAGACGTAATTGTACTAGATGAGTAAAGCATTCGACAGACCAGGGGTTTCAACAACCACCAGGGGTTTGCAAAGGCATAATTAGAGGATTGTTAAAAAATCTGAGAGGATTTGTTTTTTGTATTTTTAGGGCAGTTATGTTAACTCAGAATATTAAATTAAAACTTATGAACATAATATAATGTTAACAAATTTGTCGAATTTCTGATTTGTCTGATTTCAAAAGAATAGTGGGAAATCATGAGATGTAAAAAACACTGTCAAATTCATCAAGTAAATCTTTTTGCAAATAATATTTTAATAATTTGCTTTAGTAATACAAATATAAAAGTCAACATTCACTGTTCAAAATGCACTGCCTGTAGTAAGATGCATGTCATAACTCATGACTCATGAGACATGATAAATATATATTTTAAATTTACATTTTATACTTTATGCTACTACAGGCAGTGCATTTTGGACAGTGCATGTTGGCTTATATATATACATAATATAATATAATATGGCCTGGTTTCACAGACATGGTTTAGATTAAGCCAGAATTAGGCCTTAGTTTAGTCAATGGGTCAATCAACTGTTTGGTTACAGACATTCTTCAAAATATATTATTTTGTGTTCAGCAAAGAAAGAAATTCATACAGGTTTGGAACAACTTGAGAGTTGTCACTTTTGGGTGATCAAACTATCCCTTTAAGCCTTGTCTATGAAACACGGGGCAAATCTATTATATATACGTACCATAAATGCATTTTATTATTTATTATTAAAGCAGCACTAGGTAGTTTTTGCTCTCGGGGTCCCCCTACAGTTGGGAAACAGTATTGTCCTCTACTACTGTCGTAAACTGTCATTCTACATCAGTGGATGCATCGCACGTGCATTTGTTGACATGACAACTATGATAGCCCTGAACATTGCAGGAGTTCACATGCAGGTGTTCTGCTTGTGTCGCGTGTGAAATGTCTTCATCCCAGGTACAGTGGCATATGTTTCAGCATGTCATATGAATATCATTTCATGGGTTTTATTTTTTTCAAACGCCAAATGATCGCGATGCTCACGTTTACAAGCCAGCGTCATTATAGTAGCCTAGTCTATTGGTTACCGTTTTACGGAATCTATATGATACTTCAATTCAATGTTTGAGTGGTAGGTAATAACCATATATCGTCAATATTATAATATCAAGCTAGATGAATCTGCAAATTTGAAAAATCGATTTGCATTATAGCTTGAGGCAAGACAAATAAACCAATATCACAGACATGTTAGGTATCCTAAAATATGATTTTGTACATCTTATCATATGTATTTACTTGCAAGAATGTAGCCCCTCCTCCTTCAGCTCACGCCAACGAGCAAACGCTGGCCCAATGTTGATCCTCGTCCTGCCTTTAATCCGATCACTTTCTCGTTTCCTCTTTTTGCTTTCCTCCGACAAAACCTTTGCTTTCTTATTTTTCTGTGCTGCTTCGGCCATGACTATAACATTTGGCAAACAAATGATAGTTTGGCTCGCACGTCCGAATTTAAGGAAGTGGGGGTGGTGGTGGAAGTGACGTATATGCCGTAAAGCAGCCGAATTTTGTAGTTCTTTTTTTTCTCGGGTTACTACCCGAAACCCGAAGTTTAAAAGTACGATTAAAAACGATACAGACCCGTCAGGCTATGGCAGATGTGTCATTCAACCTATTGTAAGTTGATGTATCATCACAAGAGGTTTGAAAATATATTATAAAGGTTTAAAAGTTACCTAGTGCTGCTTTAACTAAAATAAACTTTTTTTAAAATTTATTTTTATTAAGTACAATTAAATTTGAAAATAACATGCACAATGTCTTTTTACTGAACTCTATGAAACACCCAACTTTTGTTTATGGTATAGTTTACCAACTGTTTTCTGTTTTCCCTCCAAACACTCTGTATTGACTGAAGTGCTTGACAATATTGTCTGGAAGCCAGCCATGGCCATAAAGAACATTGAATTGAAAAACTGAGATAGCATGAGTGCTGAAAGAGAGAGAGAGAGAGGATGGCTAGCGCACTGAAGCGTTGCTACATACTGTCCTCTCCTTTTCAGTCTCACTCCTGAACTAAATCCACTAAAAGCTTAAAACTCTTGCCTTCACCCTCCTTTTCCATTCCTCAAATCTCTCCTTCTTTAGTGCAGCCGAAACCTATTTTCCATCTTTTCCTCTGTGACTTCCCTGATGAACACACCCAAAAGAAAAATGTGAAGACAGAGAGAGAGAGTGCTGGAGAAGAAGGAGGAGATAGCACATCTCCAGCAGGGATTCATGCATCAATTAATGAGTCGAGTTTGGTCGCTAGTCCACCCAAATCTACAGCTCATCGCAGTGTGTGTTTGTGTGTGTGTGAGCAAATAAATGTGTTATGACTGGCAACAGTAGTATATAAATTATTTAAGTTTTAAAAGTTGAAATGAACTGGTGTAGTGTGTCTTGTGTGTTTTCATAAGGAAGACTCCCTAAGTGCCCTTAAAATCAAGGGAGCAGGAAGTTGGCCATTGTAGACAGGAAATTAAAAATCTGCATTAGTCTTGAAACACTAGCTCAAAATTAGATGCCAATACGTCAGCATTTATCCTCATTATAAGACTGACTATGCTACATGAGAACCTCTTACAGAGAACACATAAAAATGACACTATTACTATTAAATTTTTTATCATGCCTTCATCATTTATTTTGCTACATTTAAAATGATTTTCAGCTATAGATTTAATTATTTTACTCTTATCCAAGGGCAAGACTTACAGACTTACAAATATTAAGACCTGTTTTATGAATACGAATCGTTAAATATTTTAATTAAATATTATCATCTAAATAAACATAAACATTTGATATGTATTGTGTGAATATACATATAGGCATATAAATATGAAAATATATGAATTTTCATACAATACATAAATACACCACACCAAACAATTAAGCCTCTAAATATTTTACAGCCCTTTAACACAAAATGACAAGGCCAAAACAGAATTTGTCTAGTAAATTATCATTAATTTTCCAGATTTTGACTACTAGGTCAATCACAGACTGGATTTTTTAGAGCTATATTATATGATGTACATACTGTCATGTCATTATAGCTGTAGGCCATCCAACAAACCTCATCGTCACACCAGACGAATGGAAGACAGACAACGGGGGGAAAAAAATGTTTCTCCATTTCCTCTGGTGCTCTTTCTGTTGATGTGCGTGAGCGCTCTAGTCAGAGTGAAGTCAAAGCAAGTCTTGCTGTGTGACATGTCAGAGAATCAGAAAAGACTGGAAAGATACATGGAGGTTTTATCAAAAGGCTGCAGATGCGCTGCGAAGCCTGAGAGCAGAGGATGATGGGATATCGTCTCACTCTGCCCAGGGATCTGAGCAACGTCAGAGCACTGCAGCGTCCAAATTCATTTCAGAGGCTTAACCTACCCACACACACACACCATGTAACTCTATGGCAGTAAATATGGTGTGTCAAATGAGAATGAGAAATTGTCTATGGAGATTTGTAGGGATCTTGCAACAGCCTGTCAACTCTGTGACTTGATTCTCATACAAAATTAAACCACATAGTTTAGGGAAAAAACAAGTTGGAAGCTATTTACTTACTAAAGTATTTAAGAACAGTGACAGTATGTTTGAAAGCTTGATTCGGATTGGTTGACAGACATTCCAAGGTGTCGACTAATATTCTATACAGTAACTGCCTGACAAGGAAATAGCCTTTGGTCACATTCCAGATTCATATCACTTCACCATGCTCTTTGTTGCAAATCAACGATCCTTCAAAGAGACCTACAGTCCACCATAGCAAAAGAAAAAAATTCCCCCAAAATTACTGTTAACAAAACAAAACAAAAAATAGCAAAATACGAAATAAACAAATGGAAACAAAACAAAAGGAAGCAAAACAAAAAGAAGCAAAACAAAACAAAAATGGCAACAAAAAAGTCCCCCAAAACTACTGTTAACAAAATAAATAAAAAAATAGCAAAATACAAAATAAACACATGGAAACAAAACAAAAGGAAGCAAAACAAAACAAAACCAAACAAAAAGAAGAAAAACAGAACAAAAATGGCAACAAAAAATCCCCAAAAACTACTGTTAACAAAATAAAACAAAAAATAGCAAAATACGAAATAAGCACATGGAAACAAAACAAAACAAAAAGAAGCACAACAAAACAAAAGGAAGCAAATAAAAATAAGCAAAGCAAAACCAAACAAAACAAAAGGAAGCAAAACAAAACAAAAGGAAGCAGAACAAAACAAAACAAAGGGAAGCAAAACAAAACAAAAAGAAGCACAACAAAACAAAAGGAAGCAAATAAAAATTAAGCAAAGCAAAACCAAACCAAACAAAAGGAAGCAAAACAAAACAAAAGGAAGCAAAACTAAACAAAACAAAAGGAAGCAAAACAAAAACAAACAAAAAGACGCAAAATGAAGCAAAACAGAACAAAAATGGCAACAAAAAATCCCCCAAAACTACTGTTAACAAAACTAAACAAAAAATAGCAAAATACGAAATAAACAACTGGAAACAAAACAAAAGGAAGCAGAAAAAAAAACAAAACAAAAAGAAGCAAAACAAAACAAAAGGAAGAAAAACAAAACAAAACAAAAGGAAACAAATTAAAATAAAATAAAAAATAGTCTTTTTAATTATTTTAGGCAGCTGGGCATTAGAAGATATATTCTGATTCCCAGCATCGTCCATCAAGATGGGAACTGTGCAATCTGTTAGGTGTGCAATGATGAGACGGGTGAACGAATGAGCTGTTAATAGCGGTCTCTCATCAATGTAATTATGGGCTGGTAATCATGAGAACCCTCTGCGGAATGACCCCGAGCTTGAGTCATTCAACCCCAGAATGTTATAGCACATCTACATGCAATCAGAGACCTCTCAATGAAAGATAGAACAAAATAAATTAAGTCGTCTGAACTCAAATACTAATACTAATAGTAATAATATTTAGTCACGTCTACAAACTTCACATTATCTTATAAGATCAGAGGGTGTACACATTGACATGAAGATAGATGAGCTAAATTACTAACAGAGCTTTGAGTTCTGAGGAAAGGATGTTGGAAGCCGAATGGTTAAGGATCTATGATGTTGACATGAAGGTTGCAGGTTCAAGCCCCAGTTTATCACCATTCTGCCCTTAATTAAGAACCCTAACCCCAAGTTCCTCAGGGGATCTCATCACATCGGCATTAGACGTACTGTGAGTCTCTTTGAAAGAGACAGGCATCAAACAATAAATCAAGTAATTAAGTCCAGATCAAGAGATAAAAGCAATTTTGTGTTTGTAATTAATGAACCGAAATGCCAGGGCTCACTTAACTAAAATTACCCAAGCATGCAGTGATGTTACTACTGATATAGCTAAAAATATCTGATTATTCATTTGGAATTATGCACACACAAGAAAAAAGGGTGGAACATAAACTCGATGTAAAGGGGGGAAAAAAGAAGGTGAGAAAAAAAATGATGATATTCATTGTTTTTTCAGCCCTGAAGCAGAAAGCCCTCTTTCCAGCATGAATTCCCATAACACCCTGACAACAGAGAAAAGACCGAAAGAGAGAGAAAATGAAAAACTAGACACAGTAAGAGACAAAGAGAAAACCTAGTGGTTCACCGAAAACAAATTGTTCTGAGTGAAAGCTGTCTCACACCAAGATGACATGAGAGGAGAGAACAGGATTGGGAGAAAGATAAGAAAGAAAATAGGGAAAATAGACAGAATGAAACAGCGCAGTATTATAGAAAACTAACAAGTTAGAGAGGTACAGCGGGTCGCTTCCTTTGCAGCTAACAAAAACAGAACTTTTTGCTAACCTTTAGCTAAATTCCCATTTATTCACGGAAACATTATTTCTGAATGTTCTCTGAACGTTCAAAACGTTTAAAAAATCTTTTATTGGGGGGGGTTTGCACAATTTTGGCAACATCTAGCGGTGAGGTTGCAAATTGCAACTACTCACCCCTCCTTTTCGAAGCACATAGAGAAGCTACGGTGGCCGACACAGGACAAAGATGTCATCGTCTGAGACAGCAGAGAGTAGCTAGTGCTCTGTAGAGAAGTTTTTCCCTTTAGGACTACTGTAGAAACACGGCAAAATGGTGACTTCACTGTAAGGTTACCCGTGGTGTAGGGGGTTAGTTGTAGCGCATTGTTTAACACTTTCCACGTGTCAGGATGACGAAACTTAGTCTATTTACTAGATGCCATATCAACATTATTTAGAGAAAAAATAGCACAAAAATTAAAAAATCTTTGGAAGATATTACTGAACATTTATTTAACCATAGCAAAAGTACATTTCTTACTTAAGTTTATTTTTCATCTCTGTTTTTTGTGTTTATTTAAAATAAGACAAATCTGATATTATTTTAATCTTATATCTGTTATTTAACAGTTGAGATCGTTCTTTAATGCTGATCTAACAGCAGAAGACACAAGACGGGGTTTAAATTACAGTTGTGCAGATGGGGTGCGTTGTAACACTGTGTTACAATGTGCCCCTAGAAATGTCCTATTATATTCTATACTTTTATTAATTCTTTTGAGAAACCATGAGAAAAGGGTGAATAATGACAGAGAGTCAATGTTCAGAAATGATTCATTATTATTATGTTTTGAACTATGCAGTATAACGTCTCGGTTACGTATGTAACCCTCGTTCCCTGAGGAGGGAACGGAGACGTAACGTCAGTGACTAATGAATGGGGGTTTCGCTTAGAAGCCTATCATCTTCGAGATCTTAGAAAACGCCCAATGGCAGTGCCAATGCCATGGGCATGCGGAATTTGCATACGTAACTCTGCCCCACCGCGTGGGTATATAAGGAAGTACGTGGGCAATATCGCATTATGTTTACCTGCTGAGGAGCCAAGACTGAACTCCCGGCCGTTCCAGCGGTACAGCGGATGTGGCAAAGGGACGTTACGTCTCCGTTCCCTCCTCAGGGAACAAGGGTTACATACGTAACCGAGACGTTCCCTTTCGTTCAGTCACTACGACGTAACGTTAGTGACTAACGAATGGGGGTCCTAATATAATCACGCCACTCGGCTGTCTTCCAGTGCCCTGCGTAAGTGCGAGTGCCCTGTCGTAAGACTAGTATGGACGAAGGACTCCCACTTATCACAGGAATACCAAGGTACACTGGGAAGCATATTCCAGGTGGAGATATGCCAAGATGCCTATCCGTAGGGAGGACATAGAGAGTACACCTATGACCCGCTGCGGGTTGCATATGGGAAAACTCCGGGGGACCAGCCGAAGGTGGATTTTTTACCCCAGGGGTGGCAAGGCATGCCAAGGGAAGACACCTGCTCACTAGGAGGCTTACGGTAGAAATACACGTGAGGGGGTCGCCGGAGGGGAACCATGCACACGGGGCACCTGGCCTGACACAAGGGTCTGGGCTCGAGAGGGCAGACTTACTGCTGTCGGCGTCGACAGTGCTGGAGGAGCTCAGGGCTTCCGGAAAGCTCACCTGAGAAAAATATTGCACGTATCCAGTCCGTGGAGTGGAATGGCGAGCAAGCGAAGACACCTGAGCCTAGACCCGATCGGGCATTTCCAGGGGTCTTCTTGGCGGGAAGAACACCAGGTGACGAAGAGGTTCCACTTCAACGCATATGCGTGTCGTGTAGATTCTGCCCTAGCGGAAGTGATGGTAGCCACCACCGGAGGTGGTAGGGTACTCAAACCTGCCGCGTCCCATCCAGGAGCCACACGTCGAGGTTCCAAAGATCGGGACGCGGGTGCCATAGGGTGCCCCGTCTCTCCGTGTGAGGAGGACCTGTCTCAGAGGGATAGGCCAGAGAGGGACTGTCGCAAGGAGTAAGAGTTCGGGGAACCAGGTCTGGCCGTGCCAGTTCAGGGCGACCAGAAGGACCTGCTCCTTGTCCTCCCTGATCTTGCACAAGAGCTGTGCGAGAAGGCTCACTGGGGGGAACGCATATTTGCGCAGGCCCCACGGCCAGCTATGCGCCAGTGCATCCATGCCGAGCATGCCCTCAGTCAGGGAATAGAACAGGCTGCAGTGGGAAGAGTCCTGGGAGGCAAACAGATCTACCTGTGCATCACCGAACTGTTCCCAAATCAGCTGGACCGTCTGGGGATGGAGTCTCCATTCTCCATACGGACTTGGATGCCTTCCTGCGGTTTCCTCTGCGCAGCCCGGGTGAAGGCTGCTGCTGGGGTGGCAGGAAGGAGGAACAGAGGGAGGGCGCCCTCGGCGGCGAGCAGACTGAGCCAACTGTGCCGGCGGCTTGGTGGACTCAGCAGCAGGCCGCCTGGGCAGTATATGTTTAAAGGCCTCAGTCTGCTTCTGGGCGGCTGAGAACTGTTGGGCGAAGCTCTCAACCGCGCCACCAAATAGCCCATCCTGGGATATAAGGAACCGGGTCCGCTCGCCGTTATGCATATCAGCCAAGTTGAGCCAAAGGTGTCTCTCCTGGACCACAGCTGTGGACATCACCTGGCCCAGGGAGCGTGCGGTCACCTTCGTTGCCTGGAGAGCGAGGCCGGTGCCGGCACGCAACTCATCTCTGAGTCCTGGGTCAGCTCCGCCCTCGTGCATGTCACACAGCAACTTGGCCTGGCAGGCCTGAAGAGTTGCCATGGCATGCAAAGAAGCGGCAGCCTGCCCCGCAGCTCTGTAGGATTTCACAACCAGAGATGATGTGGATCTACAGGCTTTGGAGGAGTGCTTTGGGTCGCCGCACCAGGTCGAAGCACTCTGAGGACACAGTTGCATCGCAATAGAGCGCTCGACTGGGGGGACCACAGTGTACCCTTTGGCCGCCGCCCCATCGAGGGCAGAGAAGGCAGAGGAGGCCGTCGAATGGTCACGGGAAGACAACGGGTTCTTCCAGGACCGCGCAAGCTCCTCATGCACTTCCGTGAAGAAAGGAATTGGAGGGGTGGCAGGACGGGTGTCCTGACGCGCCGCCCCCAAAAACCAATTATTATTATTATTATTTATTTTATTTGAACAGGGACAGTGCACAATAAAACATTAACCCTGTATATAACAAGGAGAGATGCATTGCACCAGGTTTTAGCAAATTGCTATTTTCCACCCGTAGTCCCTGGGCAGGTAAATAAAACATACAATAAATTAACAGTTACTAAATTCACAGTTGTGCAAAATTTTAAGTACAAAATTATCAATAGACACATTTCCACATCATTAAAACAATTTTACCCCCCTCCCATCACCTTTTATAAAGTAATAACCCCCCCCCCCCCTTCTCTCACACAAACACACACAAACTCACAAATGGCCACAAATTTGTTGTGACAGGATCCAATGTTTTGTGTGACATGAAAAATCATCCAGCCTTGAGCGCTCAGGTCGGGGCGGAGGGTTCCACTCCAACCTGAGACTCACGGCTGCCCGGGAAAGCATGGCTGTCAACTCTGGGTCCGACTCGGGCAATGCTGGCACACCCGAGGACGGCAGCACAGCCGAATCATCATCCTCAGATGACTCTAGCCCTCCTTGCGAAGCGGCGATCGACATCTCTTTGTCTTCCGCGGTGCCAAACGAGACAATCGGGACAGCAGGAGCCGGCCCGATGCACTCGCCTGAACGCACGGCGGGTGCAGTGCATGAGAGGGGGGTGTGGGCCAAGGCATGAGCATCGGAGCTTTATTCCACACCGTCACCCTCAAATCACCCTGGCCACCAGCTAACGTGCCGCCTCTCGTGGAGACCGCAGATTGGGGTGTGGCAGAGGGGACTCACACTCCGGCATCCGCACGGAGTTCACAGAGTCTTGACTATAACACCGGGATGGCCATGTTCCCGCAGTTGAAAGCCCAAACACATCAATCAGCAATCGTGCCCATCAGAAGGCAGAAGAGATCGACCACACCCAGAAGTACACAGGCGAGACATCCTGAAAAGTGTAAGCTCTTTTTGTGAGAGGAAACCTCGCAGTGCCGAAGCGCCCAGGGAAACACACACCAGCTGGATACAGATCACTGCACAGATCAACAGGCAGGAAGTATGTGATCACTGGAACGCGCCGTCACACCAACACCAACTGGAAGGCTGCTCGTCTCGAAGAAGCTGACAGAGTCTCAGAAGGCTTTTTGAGGAGTGAAGAGGTAGGTACTCTTGGCTCTGAAGCAGAAAGATAATGCGATATTGCCCACGTACTTCCTTATATACCCACGCGGTGGGGAGGAGTTATGTATGCAAATTCCGCATGCCCATGGGATTGGCACTGCCATTGGGCATTTTCTAAGATCTCGAAGATGATAGGCTTCTAAGCGAAACCCCCATTCGTTAGTCACTAACGTTACGTCGTAGTGACTGAACGAAAGGGAACTGTATTTAGCGATGTGTTTGTTGTTTTTATGGTTTAAAAATGCTTTTATTTTATATGAAAAAGTTTATAATTGTATTTTGATGACAAAATATTTTAGTTTGTCTTGGATATTTTTTTGATTATATCAGGTAACATTTTAAGCTGTCATTTGGTCATGTTACAATGTGCCCCTCACGTTACAATGTACCCCACCAATGGGGCATGTTGTCACATTTCACTTCCATTCTTATGGGGTAAATCAAGAAAAATGTATACACTGTATTAATAAAACAAAACCACATATTTGTACTAGACATGTGGGCAATTAATGTGAGAAAAAATAAATACTCTGAACCCCAAGTGAATTTACACAAACTGAGACGGTTCATTATGTAAGCTCTTTATACACCACTGAAAACATAGTTATGTATATTATAGTGCATTTCTGTCAATAGGTCATAGTTTGCTCATAACTTTGAGAGAACATTGCCAGAATGTTAGCCTAAGTTCCCTTTTAGCTGGTCTGCTATTTATTACAGCTTGACTGAGTCCAGGTTAGTCCAGCGAGTGAAAACCTCAAACTGAATGATTGATGACCGTGATACCCACACGTGTTTGCCCCTAAATAAACCTCGAAGGTGGATCCGTTCTTATGCAGCATCCTTCAGCAAGCCTTCACTACTGTTTGCTTTCATTCTGGCTGACCCGCGAGGTGTGTGTTCATGTGTGTTATGTGAAGATTCACGTCAGAGAGTGGGTTGGGTGTAATTAGGCTCAGAGGTGCTTGTTTTGCCTGAATTCTGGCAAACAAGATCAGTAGCCATGACATCAGGGACCCGAAGAGTGAATCTCAGCCAGAAGCACCATATACAAAAACACTATGATACTCACACATGCTCAAACTAAAACTAGACAACAAGCGTACAGATGTGTCCAGTTATAACACACTTGACAGATGCAGGAACAGAGCGGCCATACGTAAGGTGTGCCGATCTGAACATCACTCATGCATCAACAGCAACAGTGAATGGATACAGTGAAAAAAAAAAAGCTGTATTCTGAAATAAAAATAATTTGATTTTCTATATTCAATAATTTTGTTCAAGTTAAAAGCTTTAACTTAATATTAAATATAAATAGGCTCTACATATAAATGTACACTATAGTTCAAATGTTTTTCAAGAAATAAATGAATAAATGAATCAGCAAGGATGCATTACCTTGATCAAAAATGACAGTAAAGACATTTATAATATTACGAAAAATGAATGCTGTTCTTTGAACGTTCTATTCATCAAAGAATCCCTTCACAAAAACTAAGCAGCACAACAAATGTTTTCAACATATTAACAATAAATTATTTTTGAGCAGCAAATCAGCATATTAGAATGATTTCTGAAGGATCATGTGACACTGAAGACTGGAGGAATGGCTGCTGTAAAATTCAGCTTTGCCATAACAAGAATAAATTGCATTTTAATTTGTAATAATATTTCATAACATTACTGTTTTACTGTAATGCTGATCATCAAATAAATTCAGCCTTGGTGAGCATAAGAGATTTCTTTCAAAAACATTAAAGTATATTTAAAGGTAGTGTAACTAAATACGTATTACTTGATGAGTGATCAAGTATCAATTACAATATAAAAATCTCTTGTAGTAGTTATTTATATCTGAATATATTTTAAAGGTAATGAGTAATTAAAGCATTAGTTCACTTTAAAATAAAAATGTCCTGATTTTTTACTCACCCCCATCTCATCCAAGATGTTCATGTCTTTCTTTCTTCAGTGGAAAAGAAATTACGTTTTTGAGGAAAACATTCCAGGATTTTTCTTCACATAATGGACTTCAATGGCAACCAATGCTGAAGCTCCAAATCAATGCAGTTTCAAAGGAAGGGCTTCAGAGGCCCTTAGACGAGGAATATAGTCTTATCTAGCGAAACCATCGGTCATTTTCAAGAAAAATAAACATTTATATACTTTTTAACCTAAATTGCTCATCTTGCGCTGCTCTGCGACACACCACGGATTGCGCAATCACGCCGGAAAGGTCCAGCTAGACGTAGGTATAAGTATCACCCCTTGTTTACAAAGCGCACGTGCGAAGACTAAAGTAATATATAAAAAGTATATATATATTACAATTATTATAAATTTTTTTTGGAAAATCCCAGATGGTTTCTCTAGATAAGACCCTATTACTCGTCTGAGATCGTGAAGAGCCTCTGAAGCTCTTCGAAGCCCTTTGAAACTGCATTGATTTGGACCTTCAACATTTTGTTTTCCATTGAAGTCCATTGTGTGGAGAAAAATCCTGAAATGTTTTCCTCAAAAAACTTAATTTCTTTTCCACTGAAGAAAGACATGAACATCTTGGATGGTGAGTAAATGATCAGGAAATGTTCATTTTGAAGTGAACTAATCCTTTAAATTTACAGTGCTGGTGTTCCCAGCATGCACTGGGTGTGAGTTACCAAGGTTACAAGTATTCACTGCATGTCCAGTTATTAGCACTGTTGTTATTTTGTTGTTAACTAAGTGGCGTCCATTTCTACTCAAAATCATCTTTTAATACTCAAAAATGTATTATCTGTTGATTTTTAGCTTGAAGATTTAAAATTCTCATTCACTTTAGTTTAGTAGATTTCACTCAGTTTTATACATTTTTTTATTTACTATTTAAAAAACAGCAACAATGGGATGACGTCTCCTGCTTCTATTTTTCCTCCTGAATTTCATATCACCGTGCCAAGATATCAAAATGTCGAAATGTCACATATTTCAGAATGAACACAATTATTTCTCAAGACCAAATGTATCTGAGCGATGCCATCCTCTTTCATTTTAAAGTTATATGTTCTTTATATGTATGCCGTGCCCGTGTCTATTTTTGTTTTAGGAGAAACATTGGATAAAGTTGATACTTAAATGAAGCATAACTGAGAACTTCATCAAGTCTCCTGAGCATAAAAGAGTAGCTTTCTCCTTTGGGTATTTCTATTTTGTTTGTTTACCTGTTCTTTTTTTAGGCACTTATTTCGCTGTCTCTCACTGGAAAATAAAGATTCTTTCAACAAATAAATACTTCATCCTACAAGCACACACACAACCTCTCCACCCAGCTCACCCTGTGACTGAGCAAGTGATCCTTTTATACGCTTCACCTCGGGAAACACTGGGGGTCACTTACTCTCTATTACTTTCTTACTCTCTATCTCTTGATTCCTGCAGAGGCTGTGTCATGACAGTAATGTTAATCTTGTCCTGTGAGACAGAAATGATGACTGAATGAAAGAAAGGAGGGTGAGACTGCAGTAATAAAGTGCTCTCTCTAGCTCTCAGCCAAGGTCTGGTGAACTCTGAGGTGAAGAGTGAAGCTGTGGTCATCACTTTCCTTATTTTCTCATTGGGAGATCATCTCTGTGTGATTCCACATGATGTGGTCACAATGTAGGATGAGGTTGACGCAGAGAGTGTTTGTTTTTTGTGAAGGCGCAGATTTCATCTGTCTGGTGTTTTGTTATTCTCTCATTAATCAACACTTTGGCAGACGGCTCAGCTGCACACAAAGCAATTTACTGAAAATAACCAGTCACCAATATGAGAGCCATGAAACCTTCATGCATAAATATTCAGAAGTTTCAAACTTCTCCATTCCTTCTTCCAAATTGTGAAATTACCTTCTAAACACAACACATTTTGTATAAATAAGTCAGTTTAATCAATCCATTTTCAACATGTTTTTGAAGGTATATCAATGTGTATAAAACGTGCAAATTCACCATTTATAGACCATGTCTGCTAACTAAACTGAACACTTCCTCAATTCATCACACTCAAGAAATTGCAAAGCAGACCATTCTGACAACATTTTGACAGTATTGTCATGTTTATTTAATAGTTAATAGTCATTCATTTTATATAACTTCCAATTCAGACACTGACGCCATAAAGTAAAAAAACAAGTAATAATTTTCTTTATTTCCTTTTTCATTGCACTACAAACACATCAAACAAATGTTATAAAGTATTCCATCACCTCATGAGAGGAGAACAGTTACAAAACTCTGTATTTAACACTTTGCAGAGCATTTGTGTTCAAAATTAATCACCAAGGCTTTAGCATGCTAATCATTCAATAAATATAATATATAAATAGACACATACATATATGCATATAGTTGTGGTCAAAATTATTGGCACCCCTGGTAAATAGGATCAATGAAGGCTGTAAAAATAAATCTGCATTGTTTATCCTTTTGATCTTTCATTAAAAATCTAAAGTTTCATTGAAGTAAAACAATTTAAAGTGGGCGGAAAAATCACACTATGAAATAAATGCTTTTCTCCCTCCAAAACATGCTATATATTTATGGGGGCCATAATTATTGCCACCCTTTTATTAAATACTTTTTGCAACAGCTTTTGACTTCTTCTATAACGCCTGGTGAGTTTGGAGAAGACCTGGCAAGAGTTTAGAGACCATTCCTTCATACAGAATCTCTCCAGATCCTTCAGATTCCCAGCTCCATGTTGGTGCTTCTTCTCTTCAGTTCGCCCCACTCATTTATAGGGTTCAGGTCAGGGAACTGGGACGGCCATGGCAGAAGCTTAATTTTGTGCTCAGTGACACATTTTTGTGTTGATTTTGATGTTTGTTTTGGAGAGTTGTCCTGATGGAAGATCCAACCACGGCCCATTATAAGATTTCTAGCAGAGGCAGTGAGGTTTAGATTTTTTATCTGTTGGTATTTACAAGAATCCATGATTCTGACAGGAACTCCAGCAACAACAAAAAAATGTCCTACAACATTAAGATTCAGTGGGCATGGGGTACTTTTTTATCCCTGTTTGCAGTCAAAAAAGCTATTTTTTTGTTGTTGCTTCATCTGACCACAACCAGGTCCCTTTTGAAGCTCCAGTCGTGTCTGACAACTGAATATGCTGAAGTCTGTTTTTGGATGAGCGAATAGGATTTTTCAAACAAAATGTGGTGATGAGATTGTTTGATTTTTTTTAGGCTTTCTGACCAATCTCGACTAATCTCTGCAATTCTCCGTCTGTGATCCTTGGAGGGTCTTTGTCCACTCAAACTCTCCTCCTCTCCGTGCATTAGGACGATATAGACACACGTCCTCTTCCAGGCAGATTCATAACATCTTGAGTTGATTGGAACTTCTAAATTATTGCCCTGATGGTGGAAATGGGGATTTTCAATGCTTTAGCTATTTTCTTACAGTCACTTTCTATTTTGTGAAGCTCAACAATCTTAATCAGAACTATATTCTTGGTTTTTCTCATTGTGATGAATGATTAAGGGAATTTGGCCTTTGTGTTTCCATTTATTAATACTCCTGTGGAACAGGAAGTCATGGCTGGACAATGTCTTGCTCCTAGTCACCCTGGTGTGCTAAAAAATTTAAATATTAATGGGAATATATACTTCAGAGATATTTTACTCATAAAAAATTCAAGGGGTGCTAATAATTATGGATAATGTATTTTGGAGAAAAAACATTTATTTCATAATGTGATTTTTTAAAAGAAAGGTTAGATTTTTGCAGCCTTCTTTGATCATATTTACCAGGGGGTGTATATATATATATATATATATGTAACCCCTCCTGTTCGCACCACCCGCTCCAAGCAGGACTCGGACTCGGGTCCACCCGCATGAAAGGCTAAAGGCTTCAACCCCTAGCATCAATCGGTAGAGCGTCTCTTGAGATCAGAGGAGTGAGGTTTACTCGCACTATATATATATATATATATAAACTGTGTGTAAATGTAAGTGAATTTAGCACTTTAAAACTGGACTGACAACTATTCGGCTGTGAGTGGATAGTCACACACGCACAATGGCACAAACATAATTACACACACTGGTTCTCTGTGAACGCTTTGATGAATTATTCACACCACACTAGATAAATTAGTGGGACTGAATGAACAGGGTCTGGTCAGCTGACTACACTCAAATCATTTTAACTGAAACCCAAACCAGCAGCAGAAACCCGAGATTCCCGCTCTGACCCAGACATCAGCCATTCCAACAAGTAACAGTTATTTGTCACAGTTAATAGCCTGTGAAAACACACACAATAATGCAGCCAAACATCTCAATAAACACAAACACACACAATGGACGTGCAGTTTGAGTGTATGAGGTTGGTAATGAGATAATGAGGGAAAAATAAGCATCAACCAGCAGATAAACAAAACATTAGCATTACAAACAAATTATTGGCGAGAAAGATAAACACAATAAGGAAAAAGAGAATGATTTCAAATCAGGTTTAGGGCATTAAAAATACACCAGCCTCTTAAAGGTCTCCAAATGCTCCATCTCAGTATAAGTCAAATATAATTAGCACATCCTCTCTCTTTATCTGCCCCTCCCTCTCTATGATGATTAGTAAATAATTTGTATAGATGCATCTCTCTTTCCTGTCAATCTACAGGCTAATTAAACTTGCTCTAAACTTTGACAGACACACCGCCATATATTGCCCCATTTCAACCATTGACAACATCTTTCAGATCCATCATGTGAGTGAGTTTATCAGCATAGCAAGGCATGTCCCACAAGCATTGCTCGGGTTAAACCTTCCTCACACTAACAGTAGACCCAGGGCCTGCACACAACAGAGCCAAATCAAATAAACTACTACATTCAGCGCTGATTCACAAAGGATTATTTCAGCAGCCAGTATCAGCGGGGCATCTGTGTGTTCCTAAGCCTTTTGCTCCCGACAACATCCTCCCTCATAGCGAACACATAACCAGCTCTGTTAGGAGGAGAATAAATGCGCACTGTGGCCTAGAGGGAGTTATATCAGTCAACCACATCAGCCAATGCATGCAATGCAATTACTGCAGAAATTATTGTTACAACCACACATTCGTGTGGCCATATTCCACAGTATTCAGTTTTTCCTGTCTTTATCTCTCTTCCAAAGTGATGTGGATGATTTATAAAACACTGTATTTTATTTGGTGCAATTTACTGCAAAAACAAATTTAAAAAGAAGAAAGTTATGGAATACATGTTAACCCTCTTATCACTGTACTTTTCTCTCGTTTAACTCACAAATCGTTCAATTGAGTCGGATCATTTTTACAAAACCGATCTGAATGATTCGCTCACAAAAGATTCACATCTCAATCGAAACGCAAAATATAGGCTTATTTAGGTTATAGGCCTAAGTGTGTTTTTAGACAGGTACGGCTACAACGCACTGAACTCGGACAAATGACAATAAAAAGCACTTTTATTAATAGGAAAATTACGTACGAAATAAGAAATTACATGTTATTAATAATACTTAATCGGGGGGAAACGGGGGGTGAACCCTCACAAAATCGATACAGACTTGCCATCAAGCTCACTTGAGTGAGTTGGTGTCCGTTTGTGCGCGTGACGGCGCATCATGATGCGCGTGCCAGCCTGCCAGGGACGGAGACCTTTTACTCTGTTTCCAACCAGGGTAAGCTGATTTACAGGGGTAAGCCTTACTTTTACATGGCATATACTGTTAATGCGGTAAGAAGACAAGCACCGTCACACCCGCTCTCCCGCGCGCGCACACACAAACTCATCAAGCTCGTTGCCCTTTTTACTCTATAGTAGCTATTATTTCTTAACCGCACTTGACACAAAATAGTCCAGCTTTATAGCTCCCATGGTGATTCTCGGGTTTACACACAGGCTATAGCCTACCTATTAAGTTTCAGTGACCCGCGTCCGGTCACGATCAGAATGCATGACTCACTAAAGCAACTGTCATGGATCACTAAAACAGGCAATACCCGGTTATTTTACCAATGATTTTAACTCAGTGGACTACTAAACACCATCTTATTCTTTGTGTACGTTGTGTAAAAAAAACAAATACATTTAAGCACATGTGAAATGTAAGTGTCCATTTCTGTCAAACCAAAATAAATAAATAAAAAGCTGCATACCTGTTAGTGCGGTGGTCCGGATTATTGCCCAGCAGCAGAGAGGGGTCTCATTGCCCTTCCATTATGAGTTATTCCATCCACGAACCGGGGAGGCTTTAACAATCCGCACCAAAGGTCCCCTTTTATATATATGTAAGAGAGAGTCAGAAACCCACAAATGCAGAAAATAAGTTCAGTCCTCTAATCACAAAAGCGCCCGATGTCTCCGCAGGGCGTCCGGGTGCGCGGAGACGCAAAGTTCCTTCTCTCGCAGCGTCTCAGATCTTCATCTCAACTCAACGGAGAGCGGTGTGAAACTTCACATCAGCGCTTTCGCTTCTGGTTTAAAAAGCACACAGATGTTTCTAACGGAGCCATCGCCCCACGTAGTATCCTGTTGGGATTGTTTTCACGGTGTTTGTCCGCGCTGGAGACGGTGCACGCTCTGTGCAGGTTCTGCCGGTGCTCAAGGCAAAGGTCTGGAGCGCTGTGCTGCGCCGTCTCGATCCCTGCGTGCTCTCCAGGGATGTCAAAAGGAACCCAACGCACAGTGAATCAGCGCCACTCAGCGGCGTGTGTGACAGCTATCCTGCGGTTCTACTCTTCTGTTGATTTTGAATATTTTACAGGTTCACCTGAGTGGCATAAGACTTAGCTAAAACCGCCACTTAAACGCACAAACTTGATAAATGAGTTTAAGGTGAAAAACACAGATTTAACCGGCTACCAGTCATTCCAGGCATGGGTGACTTGTAATGTCATGGCCTTCAAAAAATAAGCCATGGATAAAGTAAATGTAATAATTATGAATTATATAATCATTAAATGTATGTCGCACAAATGCAAAATCCATCATGATTTTTTTTTTCAAGTTCCATTTTGACACCTCTAACGATTGTTTAATTCTAATATTTAATATAGTGAAGATTATTGTTATAATTTCGTTATTATTGACCAAGGCTACTAGCCGAAACGTTGGTAAATAAATAGCCTATGCTTAAGAGAGTGTGCAGTTGTTCTCCTTTAATTCAATTGTTTCGATATATAAAAAGGTGTAATTGAGCTAAATGAAGAATAAATACCAATTCAGAAATAAAAGGCATAACTGGTTATAATAGTGAGTAATGGAGTTGGTAAAAAGTATCCACCTTATTTTTAACATTTTTAATGTGTGCAAGGCTGATTCAAGTTATTTTAGCTATCCAATAACAGTGCATTATACTTACTGTAAGTTGTGTTGGAGATCAATTTTGACTGGGAATCTGAGAACAGAAAAGCCATAACAAAATATATGTATTCTAAATTGAGGGTCACGGAGGTACATGACTGCCTTATTGATTACTTCAGCCAAATGTACAATTTGAAATGATTGCCACTGAATCGAGTGAAATGTCCATTGCACCTGGGTCTCATTTTGGCACCAAAGAGGCCTTTGACAAAATGAGCCCCCCTCTGTAGATGAAGATTGAGCACTCTTGGCTCTATCATCCGAGTGCCTCCCCCACAGATGAAATTCAATAGAAGTCACAAAGAATGATACATATGTGTTGGACTTCTTAAGTGATTTATAACGCTTGCAGTGTGTAGGGTGGACAAGTTGCCACTAGAGATGTTTGGTGAGAGAGTGAACAAGATATGAGGAATAAACAGGGAGATGGGGGAAAGAGATGAACAGAGAGAGAGAGGAACAGACTTAGAAAGAGAGGAGAGAAAGGCATTTGGCAGACATTGTTAAAAGCCTTTCAGAAGGCATTTGCTGTTGTCGATACATTTGGCTCAAGTTTATTACACCTGAAAGTAACTAATGCTTTCCATTACACTTCAAAGCCAAGCTTTTCAGAGACATCTTACCATCTCTGCTCTCACTCACTTTCTCTTCCCCAGAGTCTTTGGTGGAGTGTGTCTTTGCTCTGATCTAAGATCAGTTGAGCATGCTCTTCCTGTAACAGCATTAGATGAGGCCGGAAGGTCTCAGAACAGCAATAAAATCAAATCCATCTGTTGGGTCAAAGTGGGTTTTATGGGCTGGTCTGTCATGTTAAGCCACTGAGAATACCTGAATCTGAGTGTCAGCCAATGTTTAAAGCGTATAAATCTCCTACATGTGATTCAGACCAACATGGATCTCTATTTTTACTGCTGATATCTTATGTGAGTGGCATTTCCTATCATACAGACCGATATGTGTGCGCATGTGTGTGACAGAGTCAATGTTCTGTTGACATGTTTGTTTGCTCTGCATTAGACCCTTTCACAGCAGGAGTGCTGCTAGACAGACACAACTGGGCTAAAGGCTAACGGGGGGGACCGTGCTGGGTTAATAGCTGTGTCAGAGGCAGGAGAGAGACATACAGTAGACGCATAAAAATGACAGTAAAATATGAACAGAGAAGTGAGACTGATGCCAACTTTGGATTGACACACACAACTGTCAAATATTATCATTATATCATTATGATCACAAGCTGTAATCATTGCCTAACATGTTCATTCAATCTGCTTAACTGAATAAATGATGTTTACTAACCATGCAACTTGTGTTATCTATCTTATAGCTGTATATTACTGCTACATACCCCGATCAGGCATAACATTATGACAGGTAAGGTGAATAACACAGATTATCTCTTCATCACGGCACCTGTTAGTGGGTGCATATATTAGGCATCAAGTGAACATTTTGTCCTCAAATGTTCATTGTGTTATAAGCAGGAAGTTGATGTGTTATAAGCAGGAAAAATGGGCAAGCGTAAGGATTTGAGCAAGTTTGACAAGGGCCAAATTGTGATGGCTAGATGACTGGATCAGAATCTATCAAAAGTGGTCCAACAAAAGAAGAGAAAGAACACCACTGAAAGAACAGTGGTGAACTGGCGACCGGGCCAAGGCTCATTGATACACGTGGGGAGCGGAGGCTGGCCCGTGTGGTCTGATCAAACAGACGAGCTACTGTAGCTCAAATTGCTTAAGAAGTTAATGCTGGTTCTGATAGAAAGGTGTCAGAATACACAGTGCATCACAGTTTGTTGTGTATATGGGGCTGCATAGCCGCAGACCAGTCAGGGTGCCCATGCTGACCCCTGTCCACCGCCGAAAGTGCCAACAGTGGGCATGTGAGCATCAGAACTGGACCATGGAGCAATAGAAGAAGGTGGCCTGGTCTGATGAATCATGTTTTCTTTTACATCATGTGGATGGCCAGGTGCGTGCGTCGCTTGCCTGGTGAACACATGGTACGAGGATACACTATGGGAAGAAAGCAAGCCGGCGGAGGCAGTGTGATGCTTTGGGCAATGTTCTGCTGGGAAACCTTGGGTCCTGCAGTTCTGCCGATCATGTACACCCTTTCATGGAAACGGTTCCCTGGTGGCTGTGGCCTCTTTCAGCAGGATAATGCGCCCTGCCACAAAGCAAACATGGTTCAGGAATGATTTGAGGAGCACAACAATGAATTTGAGGTGTTGACTTGGCCTCCAAATTCCCCAGACCTCAATCCAATCGAGCATCTGTGGGATGTGCTGAACAAACAAGTCTGATCCATGAAAGTCCCACCTCGCAACCACCTCACCTCCTGAAATCTTGCTGCCAGATACCACAGCACAGTTTCCACAGGTCTAGTGGAGTCCATGCCTCGATGGGTCAGGGCTGTTTTGACAGCAAAAGGGGAACCAACACAATATTAGGAAGATAACAGTATCATAATGTAATGCCTTATTGGTGTATATATAGACATTACTTTTACACACTCATCTCTGACTGATGAATACTTCCAGTTTGCAACATTGAAACATGCAATTTCTGAGAAGCTGCTTTGAAACAATACAGTCCTGGTCAGAATTGTTGGCATACTTGGTAAATATGAGCAAAAAAGGTTGTGATTTTTTTTTTTTTAACTATGAATGGGAATATACTTCAAAGATTTTTTTACTCATAAGAATGTCTACACTCTAAAAAATGTTTTCTTATTTCTTCTACTCAAATCCTGGGTTGAGCCTTTTGGGTAATATTTGTTTTGTTGTTTATTTTTTCAGTGTTTGGGTAGTTTTTGTGTTACCCAGCTCCTGGCATTTTGAATGTCGCACAATGTGGGTGCGCTACAACAGATAAACATGTCAGTGGGCTGTGAACGCACTTAACCATGACCAAAAATTATGTTAGAGTAGCAATATGTAAAATTGGTTTGACTGAAATATCGAGAGGCGGCTCGTTGCCAAAGAACTTTACTACAACTGGTTATATTTATCATGTGAGAACATGACACCATGAACAACATTAAAAGTTTAATTACCCAAATTTAATTTCAGAAACTTTAATTTAAGTTTCAGTGTTTCTGTAAAAAAAAAAAAATATTAAGTGAGCAATAATTTTAACATAAAGTGTTATTTTAACGTTGCCAGGCCAATTGCTTTGTACAGTATAAGATGAACGATGCTGGTCAGACTGCTGAATGCTCTGACTGATCAGCTGAATATTCCAGAGAGCCATGTACTGAATTTATCTGTTATCGTAACTTTGTTATGATCCTTACATTGCAAAGCAATAATTATTATTGATGTACCCTCTGTTTAAGGCCTGAGTTAAACATGAGAGCAAATAGAGAGTGAAATTGACGTAGTAGACAGGTCTACCCCTGGAGACAGTAAAGGATGGTAGTGTTGGTGGTGTGTCAACTCATCTGTCAGCACTCATCAGAGTCAATGGCTCCTTCCAAAACAAAAACCTCAACACCTCTGTGTCTAACACACTTCTAAACATGAACTATACACAAGATTAATTAACCACATGGACTCTCTGAACCAACATTCTGCCCTTGTGTATTTCACAGGTCTGAAAGGTGTCATCAGAGCAAAGCTGTGATCTCAGTTTCAAACGGTTTAGTTGCAGTAATTTGATGACTTACATATCCTTGTTACGTCCATAGGGATGTGTTTATTTTTGTTGCTTGGGTAAGATGTGGTGCTTGTCTCTGTGCATTCCTTTTATTATTTCCACTATCCGCTTAACAAGTTCAGGAGTGCCACCTGGTCGGTTCCAGCTCCTTAAGTGGAGGAGTATTTGCGCTTCATCACCAATTGAGCGGAGTCTGGATTATGAAGTAGTCAAAGCCGCTGTTCTCAGAGCATATGAATTGGTCCCCGAGGCATATCGGCAAAAGTTCCAAGCGCTTGCGAAAACAGCAAGAAAGACACATGTAGAATTTTTTCACCATTTGAAAAGTGGTGTTTCTTAAGCAAGACTAATACCTTTGAGCAGTTGCAAAAGTTCCCTTTTGAGAGAAAATTGATACCGCCTCATGGTGTTGACGCAATGGGAACACCTTCAGAGCGTGCTGTGTCTGAGTCACATGTAGGACACACCAAAATCCTAGGCTAGGACGAAGTCAGGTGACGTAATGCTGCGCGTAATTAATTCTATAAATAACACCTGTCTTCTTGTCTTCAGAAGCAGCAAAGCGTGCTGAGAAGAAAAAGAAGAAGTTCTGACATCAGGGGAATGGAGAGTGGTTTCTCTCCATCATGCCACCTCTCTTCCCCATCCTCTTCCAGGAATCTCCTCGCCATCCAGGGAGCAGGAGTTCCTGGCGGGGTCTCTGCCCCGTTTCTGCTCATAACAAATGTTCATTCATCTTGGTTAGCTCCTGTCATCGTGCTGTTTCAGAGCACCGAGATTGTTCTCTCCCTAAATTTCAATGAAAGTGGTGCTTTCCCACTCGGTTCGATTGCCTGGACCGAACCCGAGTTCGTTTGCTCCCCCCTCACCCTGCCCTCGCTGGTCTGTGTTCATATTATATTATTTGGGTGCATACCCGGGTGCGTTTGCGTCATTAAAGGAGCAGCTGTTTACCCTTTTGCTTGGTAACGACTTTGAGCAAGAAGGTGGCAAAATGCATAGCGTTGCTCACCTCACCTCACCTCACTTTTATATTTTTGTTTTTGAACCATTGGTTTGGTTACCAAAGCTTCAGTATGTAATGGCACTTGCGTCAATCTGCCGCAAATGTACTGCAAATGCTCTAAAGAACGCTGAAGACGAGCAGAAATGAGATCTACAGCTCTCAGCTTGCAGTACCGTCAGTCACACTCGTCAGGAAAATGAGTGAAACACACACAAACACAAATTTTTATCAAATCATACGTCCTTAATAGCGGTTAACTTCCGCGATTTAGTACGATTGCATTCACATCAGCAGCGAGCCGTACCGGAGTTCACATGAACCGAACCCCGGACCAGCTTTTCAAGCGAACTCGGGTACGGTTCGCAGGTGCGCACCCGAGTTCGGAAGACAGCGTTCACATCATCCAAACGAACCGAACTCTGACATCAATCGAACCCGGGTGCGCACCAAAAGTGCTAGTGTGAAAGCACCCTAAAATAAGTTTCCCTTTTGGACAAGTTTGCAGCATGGAAACTTCTGCCCAATGTCTCTCAGTGGGTACTTCGAACAATAGAAAATGGTTGCCTGCTTGCAAAACAGCATGCTTCTTACTACAGTTAAGCCAGAATGGACTGTGTATACAAGGGGAACGACAATGGGAACGAGACAGCACATTGCCATACTTCGAGTCCTTGGCCAATGTTTTGGCATGTACTACAAGTGACACCAGCACGTTCTGAAGGCATTCAGATTGTATCAAAGGAACTGGGTTATATCATAGACCGTAAAAAAATATGGACGACGCGACTCCATTGACTTCCGCTGACCAAAGTTGAAGCTTTCATAGGCCCGCTCACGGCGCTGACATCTTGGGACCGAGTCTGCGCAGTAGCGATCTCGGGACCGGAGTTGCGCAGTAGAGAACAGGAAGTAGAGGCGCGATTATCAAAAGCCCGCCCACACTCTCGCAGATGCAGAACAATTCATTATGTTGGTGTGAAATAAACAGTTATGGAAGTGTAGAAATTAAAGCTAAAGCTCCAATCTCCTCCCAAAAATCCAGAAAAAAGTCCGTTAGTGCCTCAGTGACAAGTTCATTCAGAGAACCCGTCAATCTCAGCTGTCAATCATGACGTCACACCCCTCGTTTTTATAGCATCAAATAACTCACTAAAACTAAACTTATTTAAAAAACGAACACTTGAAATGAAATTATTGTAATCAAAACTGCCTAAAATGACAGAAACCATCTTTAGGAAACAATTATTTGAAGTGTAATTAAATTGTTTAGTGTGTCTCGCGCCCATTCTAATACATGGAGAGGCGGGGTTTAGGAGCTATACTGGGACCGGCCACCGGGGGGCGATCGAGGCGCGAAAGCTTCAATTTCTGACTGAAGCACTACAGGCTTGGGTTATATACATAACCCTGAGACGTTTTCACAGACAAACACTGTGACACAAGATTTGATGTGCGTATTCTCCTGTGCCTCAAAAGATATTGCTAATTCAGAGAGCAGACTTGACCTTGGTGGAAGAGGCCGACGCACCTGTTTTTTTACTGCCTCGAACCAGATCACCTGATTGTCAGTCGTGGAAAAAAAAAATTAAAAATGTTAAATAGATTGAAGAAGATTGCTGTTGTTGCTAAGAATAAATCCATGCAGCCATTCATTCTTTTTCCTTGCCTGACAGCGAGCTTCATCCTGTTGTGATCTTGCGAGATACTGGTTCAGAACGGCCCTTAATCCTGAAAGAATTACTTCTCTTGTAACAGGATTCATACACCGGTTCTGGCGTTCTCATACGAGATGGGATTTAATCGTGTTTGGTCCATCAGGTACACTTAGTCGGACCTTGTGAATGGGATAGTTAACTGGGTGTGTTCCCAGTTACCGTCTGAAGGGGGATACTGTGGGGAACGATCTAGCAGGTGGCCAGGTTTTCCCCAGACCTACTGTGGTGTGCAAAGGCAATTACGGTGACGCCAACCTTCTTCTCGTTTGCATTTCCTGTGTGCACAGTGACGCACATGCAGACGTAAAAATGTGCAGATGGTGTTGACCTCCCTCTAGGAAGCCCCCTCTGAACCTCCCAGATGTGAGCAGACAATTAAGCCTGAAATTAGTGAAGAAACTAATGTGAATAAAAACCCACTCAAACTCTGCAGTCTTAAACTGTGAGCAAGTGCCTGATGGCAGAATTGCTTGCTTCGGCAATAATGGTGCACTAATACAGAAATGGAGGCCCATTTGTGATTTGTCTGATCATTGTGGCATCCATCAAATAGTATTGCCCACCATGTACCATCCTCAAGTGTTGAAGCTTGTTAATGAAAATGTACCTGCAGGCCGTTTAGAAATCAAAACATTTTGCTGTGTAATGAAGTGCTTCTTTTGGCCAGGCTGCAAATCCTTCATGGCAGAATTTGGCATGTGCTCTCGTACTCCCGCTGCAATGCTTAATTTAAATTGTGGAGGTAGTGTGGTTCCTCCTATAGTCACAGATCCTAAGCCCCCTTAACTTTACTCACCTGCCACTCATAAAAGTCTGGTGCTTGTGTGCTGTCGAAGAAAAGTTAAAGTGGTATGATGTTTTGTATATGTGGGTTAACTTACAATAGTGTTTTTTTTTTTTTTTAAATACAACGAAAACACTTATATGTGGGGGTGTTATGTCCATAGGGACATTTTTGTTGCTGGGGTAAAATGTGGTGCATGTCTCTGTGGGTGATCAATCAGCTCCCTAGTAGTCTCAATCAGCTACCTAGTAGTCTGAAATTTTCGCTACCTAAAAGTCCCACAATGCACTGTGAAAACCAGGGAGCATCAAGGCTCACTATGTTCCCTTAAAGGTTTAGTTCACCCAAAAATTAAATTTCTTTCATTAATTACACACCCTCATGCAGGCACGTGCAGAGGGGGGGGCTTTGGGTGCTCGAGCCCCTGCCCTTTTTCAAAATGAATCAAAAGTGCCCCTCTCAGACAAATATCAATGATAATATCGTGGTCAATAAAACTAAATAAATGTGATTATTATAACATGACAATGTAAACAATAGTAACGAACGGCTCAAAAGTCGGACAATTTCTGTTGAGGCGTTGCCGTAACGCGTTGCTATGGGTTGCGCGCGTTTTGATTGACAGCTGATTTTCCTCTGTTCGGAAACGGCTCTCGAGCCAAATATGGTCCTTTCAGAGAGTGTGTGGCCTTACGGGAAAAAATAAACCAATTTTTTTCCCCCTCCATAATCAGAGCTAATGTGTTGATTTAATTACAAATCTATATATTATATATTTAAAAGTATTACACAATTCACCAATGCCCGTTTGTCATGTAGGCTATATACACCAACCAATCGTGATCTGGCAAAGCAAGTTCAAATTCCATTGGGCGATGTGAAGCGGTAATTTTCTGTTCTTATTCATAAATCGGTTGAAAATGACATGGACAGACGAACTAACGTTTGTGGAAAAATTTCCTGCGGTTTGGTTCATTTTATAAATTGCATCACTGACAAAATGGATTTTAACTGACAACAAATAAATCACTGCACATGCACAAAACCATGCAGCAGCAAAAGTCGCATTAATGGTAAGTAGTGTTAAATTCACTTGTATTTATGTATATTGATACACTGTTTACTATTTCATGAAACTATCAAAGTTAACAAAACCCAAGTGCCACCGGCATCTACAGACCTATTATGCGAAGTGTAAGCTGGCGAAATGGTTACGTGAAAGGACTTTATTATATTAACGTTACCAGTTTTTAATATTATGCAGCATGATTTATGAAAGAAGTCTCTTATGTTCATCAAGCCTGCATTTATTTGATAAAAAACAGCAATATTGTGAAATATTATTAAAATAATGGTTTTCTATTTTTAAATAATTTTAAATATATTTTGTTCCTGTGATCACAGCTGGATTTTTAGCATCATTACTCCACTCTTCAGTGTCACATGATCATTCAGAAATCATTCTAATATGAGGATTTAATGTCAATGATGGAAACTGTGATACTATTTTCAACATTCTTTGATTAATAAAAAGTTAAAAAGAACATTGTAATAATATTTCACAATATTAGGCTACTGTTTTATTTTTGATTAAATAAATGCAGGCTCGATGAGCATAAGGATATATATATTGCCCCTTTTTTACATTTGAGCCCCTGCCCCTGAAGAACTCTCTGCACGGCCCTGCCCTCATGTCGTTCAGTACCTTCGCTCATCTTTGGAACACAAATTAAGATATTTTTGATGAAATCCGAGAGCTTTCCAACTCCACATAGACAGCAACAGAACGACCACTTTCAAGGCCCAGAAAGGTAATAAAGGTAGTAAAATCATTCAAATAGTCCATGTGACTACAGTGGTTCAACCTTAATGTTATAAAGTGATGAGAACACTTTTTGTCCGCTTTTTGTAAAAATAATGACTTTATTCAACAATGTCACTTTCACTATTCACTAAGGCTTTTCACACTGCAGCGCTTCCAGGTTCTACGGTAGAAGGCCGAAAAAGTGATGCATGCGTTGTGGTGCTTACGTGAATCGCGTAGGAGAGAAGTCTGCTGTCACGGTTCAGCAAGGTGTGGTGTCAGTAAGCAGGACGACGAAGAAGATCAATGCAATAAACTTTATTAACAGAGGATTTAACCAAACTATTATAAATGTTAACAAGAACCAACAAATGAGAACTAAAACACAGGCATATAAATACTAGGAGCAAGCAAGATAATTGGAGTAATTAATGAGTAACTATTTTAACAAACAAGAGGGTAATGAGTAACCTAGGAGACAAATGAGAACACAGAGACACAGGAACAAAGCAGACAGAGTGAAAACGAAACCAAAATAAATTTTTAAGCAGAGTGTCTAATTACACTAAGTGCAAATAGCACGCCTTGTTGGCAAGTGCTATTTACACTAGCTCCGCCCAGCAATACCTGGTTGGGCCACACAAGATTAAAAAAGACGTTGATGTTACAACATCTTCAGTGGCATAGTCCTCATGGAAGAGTGTAATCTTCACGGAACTAGGTTTTGACGTGATCAACCCGGGTTTGAATCCACCTTTTGCCAAGCTCGATCTTCTCCCCTTTCCCATCACATATCACATCGGAAAAGCATTTACTTTCAATAAAAATGAAGAACATTTTCTAAAAGTGGAAATAAAAATCCTAACAACTGTTTAATAATAATAATACAATTATTTATTGGGTATAGGGCTAGGTTTAGGTGTAGGGAGGGCTTTTATTGTCCCATTAAAGGGATAGTTCACCCAAAAATGAAAATTCTGTCATCATTTACTCACCCTCAAGTTGTTTCAAACCTGTATGAGTTTCTTTGGTCTGCCGAACACAAAAGAAGATATTTTGAAGAATGTTTGAAACCAAGCAGATAGAGCAACCAATGACTACCATTGTATTTTTCTCCTGGTAGTTAATGGTTGCTTGGATCTGTTTGGTTACAAACATTCTTCAAAATATCTTCTTTTGTGTTCGGCAGAACAGCGTTTGACACAGGGCTCCACCATCACCCAATCACAGCGTTCTATGTCACCTGAGTTCTAATCACTTGCACCTCATCCCCCCATCAGCACTGACCTATTTAAGCACACACCTCACACAGTCACATGTCTGGTCTCGTTCTAAGAGTAAGGACTCACCTTCCTGTGATAACTACCTGTTTACCACGAAGATTACCTACCTCCCTTGTATCATCTGTTCCATCATGTCTCCATCGTCTTCCTGGTCCTCTGTGTCTGTTCCTCGTCTCCTTCTCCATTCCCGGGCTTCCTTCCCTCCATCGAGGTGTGTGCACTGGATTCTGTCATCATCGCCATCCACGACCTCCTCACCCATCTACAACCACAGAAACTGTCAGTATTCTCATTCTCCATTCATCTACCATTCATCATCATATCTGAAATACGTACCTTTTCATCACCATACCCATCTGCTGTTAATAAACTCTTTCATATTCACGTTATTCGTGGTTGTGAGTCTCTGTTCCATAACAACAGCATCTACAGAAAATATGCTATTTTCACTTAGTGTAAATAGCATCTAATTGCAATTTACACAGTGTAATAGCATCTATCGCTATTTGCATCTATTGCAATTTGCATTCAGTGCAAATAGCCACTGTCTAAATTAAACAGAACGTCCATGTGATAGAACGCCCCACTCCGGGATGGCGTGGCCTCGTACTGTAATATGACTGAGGAGGTGGTTTTGGAGGCAGACGAGAGGCTGGTGAAGGACGGAAGACAGAAACAGATGTAAACCGGAGAAGCCAAGGTGCTGCTGATGATGGTGGGAGGAGCCAGGTAGGATCCAGGAGCAAGAGTTGCCAGGTGGTGACCTATGGTGGAGTCCAAGGAAGGAGCAGCCATGGTGGAGGCAGATGATATTCTGGATCTGCAATCGACACATCAGATGAGGTGTACAGTATGTGTCTGGTTTTGGATCTTGATATATTTAATTAGTGCAGTGAGCACACAAACTGTCAGAAGAGTTATAACAGAAAATCCACTGTCTTCACTTGTAAATCACAATCAAGAAATGAAATGTCATACATACAGGAATAATTACAGTAAAGATATTTTAAATAAATAACAGTGAAACCACACAAACATTTTTCTCTTGGTTGAAATCAGATAATTTATTATGTAAATACAACTGATAACATAAATCTATAATTTAGGTCACATATCTGAGATAGCAATAGATTGGTTAAAACTAAAATATAAAAAAACACCCTGTGACTTTATTTTATTTATTTATTTTTTGCTTCTTTTTAAAAGCCTGTATTTATAATGCACTTCATACAGTGAATTGTTCATTCATTAGCAATGGACAGGCTGTTCTGTCAGTAAGTCATGGTTCCTCATTTACATAAATAAGAACATAATGTCTAATAGCAGATGGTGTCCAATCAAAGTTTAAAAAGAGCTCTATATAGCTTTTTAATGGAATTGCTTAGTAGAAAATTGTAAGCTTTGATTGTCCTGGTAATAAATTGTACTACTTAACCTCACTTCACTCAAGTAGCATCAACCCTTAAGCTAATACTGAAAGCACACAAGTCTCTCGAGCTTGCAGTGAAGAGGTTACAGTAAACTGTTCACACTGTAAGTTTTCTAGATTTCAATATCCTGCTGTCTGGTTTCATGACCAACACGATCTCAAAACACATCAAAAGACACAGGAAAGTTTCTGTGCGCGCTCAACACAAGTTATTTTTTTTTAGGGTTCTAGACATTCTTTTAATGCCTCGTTATTTTCGGAGAGGAGCTTCAGGGCAGATTGTTAGCGATTGTTTAGCAATGTACCTTTGTTAGTGTTAGCAACTCCAGCCCAGAATAATTCAGTGTTGATATGAACAATTTAAAGGGGTGGTAAAACACATTCTTTCGAAGGCTTGATTGTGTTTGTGGGGTGCACTGTAACATATATTACATTTTCATATATTTGACCTTTATTCTACACTGCTCTGTCCCTCCTTGTAAAAACAGTCTGATGGTTTCCGGGTTCTATGAAGCCGGTCCCTCAAAAATACGCCGAATCGGACCCAGACAATTTTAGTGAAGATGATCGAGCAGAACCTGTTCAACCTGTTCAGTCCTCAAGAGTAAAGACTGCGGATCTATAGTGATCACTACTGAATGGCACTGTTACTTTTGTATTTTTAGAACGATTATAGCCTGTGGAAAGAACTATTAACCCAAAACGAACACTAAACATTGGTTTTACTATAGTAGCCAAATTAAACACAGAACCATGTTTAGCATGCCTGTAGATAAACAATACATAAAAGCTCTAATCAAAGAATCATTTACACTAATGCCAAGTTCGCTGTTGAGATTTAAAAAAAAGTTTGTAACGCCAGGTGTTTGTCGGATAACGTTAAGTATGAGTGAGCATTTAACAAACTGGTTTGCAGAACCAAACAGCGTTGTCATCTGTGTACTTCCTTGCTACAACGTACAATTAACAATACGAACTATTACAGGAAAACACATCGATGAAAAATAAATCATACTTACAGGTTGTGGCCCGTAAACAGCTTCTGTTTTTAAATCCATCTTTCAGGACAAGCCGTTGTGCGAATCCTTCATTGAACTCGCGAAGATTGTGGAGGCTTTCCTCCGTGAAATGTGCAGCGGGACCAAATGCGACCTGTTCCCCTCTGACTCATACACACATGCATATAACATGTTGTATGTTAAACGCACTGAAACGCACCCCCGTCCCTATAGGAAGGCTGAACAAAGTGGACCTGCAATCCGGATGAAAATAACAGCGTTTCGTCGGCATTGCGGCAACAACACTCCAGCTTAACTATACCACAACGTTTCCCCGCGGCGATACAAAATGGCCTCGCCCCCCCTTATTTAATATTCTCGGAGAAGGGGGTTATGTAAATATTGGGGCTGGTGATGTCAGAGACCCTGGAGGAATGTCTAGTCCCTACTGGCCGTTTGCTGTAGTTTACCACCCTTTTAACAAACCTCAGCACATCCAATTCTGCCATCTGTCTGATACCCTCCTCCTCTCTCACACACAGAGAGTGCAAGAAACTGAAATGTTAGTATGTAAAT
This sequence comes from Gobio gobio, assembly GCF_949357685.1. Classification (NCBI taxonomy): domain Eukaryota; kingdom Metazoa; phylum Chordata; class Actinopteri; order Cypriniformes; family Gobionidae; genus Gobio; species Gobio gobio. The sequence continues at coordinate 38,896,933 of NC_137116.1, read as the reverse complement.
AAGAATATTACGAAATCTATTAAGGTGTGTGTGGTTTGTATGTGATTTATATTCCATACTACAGCCACTTTTGGTTTGTTCACTGGAGATAAAGGCATTATTTTCTGTAAAGCTGCTTACAATATGATTTGTGAAAAGTGCAATTGAAATAAAACTTGATTCATGGGTGCTATGTTCATGCCTGACAATAAATGTGTGTGATCAGGCATATGTGGTTTATGAGGACACAAATGTGTATAATGGCATGGCTATTACAACGTAAAGGTGGTTTATGAGGACACTTCCTGTGTCCTCGTAAACCAAATGGCTTAAAAAACATACTAAACTTTTTTTCCCTTTTTTTTAAAATCAGTTTTGTGTGATGAGAAGGTTTAGTGGTAGGGTTAGTGTAGAGGGATAGAATATACAGTTTGTACAGGAGAAAAAACATTACACCTATGGAGAGTTCCCATAAACCACATATGCCAGTTTGTGTGTGCGTTTGTGTGTGTGCGTGTGTGTGTGTGTGTTTGTTTTTGTGATTTATGAGGACACAAATTTGTATAATGACATGGGTATTACACTGGTATTACAACGTAAACATGAAATATAATGACATTTCATATGTACTCATATTTAAAATAGCTTTAAAAACATACTAAACAATGTTTTATTAAAAATGTAAAAATGCAGGATGTTTCCTGTGATGGGTAGGTTTAGGGGTAGTGTATGCAGATAGAATGTACAGTTTGTACAGTATACACTGCAAATTTCCCAGTGTTAAATTAACACTGCTCAGAGTTTATATAATCCACACTCATTTAGTGTTATAAGTAACTCTGAATCAGTGTTGAAGTTAATGAGATAATTAAGAGATTCATTGAGGGATGATTGAGCATTGATGATGAACACCTGATGATAATGAGCAAATTAAAACAAAGTTAATAGTATATTGCTCATACTCAGTAAGAAGATCTGTGAATAAAACCACTACACAATGATCATATTCTTATCAACAAGCAGCCAACAGCATCTGATTGTGTTTTTTCTTGCTTTTCTTGCCTTAGCAAACTCAGTTACAGCAGCCAGAGAAACACCATCATTAAAAATTTGTCCAAACTGCACAACTAAAGAAAACACTGATCACCATGATGGTGACATAAAAAACCAAACAATTTTCAACACAAAATCAACTAAAAAAAACCTGTTAATTCTCAATAAGAGCTTCTGTAGACGTATAGCAGACATAAAGTCAGTCTGGTTAGTAATGTGTGAAGGTGGTAATGCTGTTTGTGGAGTTGTTTAACCCTCCTCTGCTGAGATCTTCAGAGATTTAATGTCTTATTTTATTTTCAGTTGATTTCATCTAAAGCTGTGGCTGAAGTCAGTTGTAGTTCTTGTGTTTCTCTTTTCCTCAGTGATTCTGAAGATTTCAGGTGTTCATCATTAATTCTCAATCATCACTCAATTAATCTCTTAATTATCTCATTAACTTCAACACTGATTCAGAGTTACTTATAACACCCTGGGTGTGGATTATATAAACTCTGAGCAGTGTTAATTTAACACTGGGAAATTTGCAGTGTAAAAACCATTATGCCTATGGTATGTCCTCACTTAGATAGCGAAACAAACCTGTGTGTGTGCATGTGTGTGAGTAGCAACTGAAATTGCCCTCATGTCATTCCAAACCTGTATGACTTCTTTCCTAATGTGGAACATAAAATAAGATGTTTTTTTCCCCCTTTGTTCTTTTTTCTCTGATACAGTGAAAGTCGATGGGGTCCAATGTTGTCTTTGGACTCCAATGATTTCATTGTAAGGACAAAAACAGAGTAAAAAAATCTTCAAAATATTTTGTGTTCCACTGAAGTAGATCATACAGGTTTGGGACAACATGAGGGAGTGTAAATGATATACAATAAAAGTCAGGGTCAGTTTTATTTATTTATTTTAAGAAAGAAAGAAACTTTTATTTAGCAAGGATGCAATCAATTGACAAAATGAGAGTAAAGACGTTTAAATTGTTGTTGACTACCAGTCAAACGTTTGGAATAATTAAGTGAATTTTTTTTTTTTATGTTTTTGAAAGAAGTTTTGCTTACCAAGGTTGCTCAAAATACAGTAAAAGCCAATATTGTGAAATATTATACTGATACAAAAAATGTTAGCAACATGTAAAATAACTTTAAAGCAATTGTGCCTATTTTTCTTTTAAAACAATTGATTTTTATATGTTATTAAAAGGTGTTAATAAATCAAGAATAGCTATATAGTAATGACATCGATCTCAGGGATGGAGAAGAATTCAATTCTGTTTCATTCACATTTATTTGTATAGCGCTTTTCACAATACATATAATTTCAATGCAGCTTTACAGAAAATGCATATGTCTACATTACAATTGAACGCAACGACCTTCATTCAGAATATTCTGCATCCTTTCCACATCTGATGTTTAACGATCAGTTCTATTTATTTACTAAATGTAAAAAAACTACTTTATTGCTCCAGTACATTTCCATTAAGATGTTATTTAATGTCCTTATTAAGCAGTTTTCCTCTGAGGACTGTAGGATGGTGGGCTATTTCAGGCTTAACTCTACTTGTGCAGACATTTGGTACCCACAATCTAGGAAAAACCACACACACACACACACACACACACACACACTGAAAGCAGTTCTCTCCAAACAGATTTACGCGTGGCAGGTGCAGATGGGTATTTTATAAAGGAATGATGGGATGTGATGCTCAGACGGATCTACTTCACCAGTTGCTTGTCAAGATAAACAGCATCTCAGACACACACACACACACACACACACACACACACACACACACACACACACACACACACACACACACACACACACACACACACACACACACACACACACACACACACACACACACACACACACACACACACACACACAGTCTGATACTGAAACTGTTTAATTAATGTCACAAATAGCATCAGGTCTGAGATTAAAAGTGTGTGTGTGTGTGTGTGTGTGTGTGTGTGTGTGTGTGTGTGTGTGTGTGTGTGTGTGTGTGTGTGTGTGTGTGTGTGTGTGTGTGTGTGTGTGTGTGTGTGTGTGTGTGTGTGTGTGTGTGTGTGTGTGTGTGTGTGTGTGTGTGTGTGTACAGTATGTGTGCGTTTAAAAAAAGAATGCGACGATGTATGTGTGTTTCTGTCTGATAACTGATCATTAAATCAGTTACAGGTAGCATATTTAAACTTATGAGTTCACTGACTTTCACTCGTCTCTCATTAGCAACGTTCACCAGCTCCTGCCGACAGTCACCATGTGCATGTCAAGATAAACCACACCATTATAAAACAGCCGTATAAAGCCCAGTAATGCACACACACACAGCTTTATAGACCCCAATCCACGAGAACATTTACAGAGCAGCATAACTCAAAAAGAAAAGTACAGATATTTATGAATTTCGTCGTTTCTGTATCGTGATGCTTTCAGCAGATTTATTCATGCTGATATCCTGTCTCATATCATCCAGTTCGCATATTTATACCTTATGATGCAACAAGGTGTGACAATTTAAAAGACATCTGAGGTCTGAAAGTCTATCATTGTGTATGTATGATGGCTCCTTTCTGCTCTAACAAACAGAAAAAGGATCTTTCTCTCCATTTATATGACTCACGTTGTTTGATATTCAACAAACCGCCTCCAAAAACTGACATAATGGCATTCTTACACACACATACAGAGAGAGACAGACAGAGCGAGAGGGGGAGACTGGCACTGTTAAAATACCAGCATTAGCATATGAAAGCTGCATCTGCGTGTCGGTTTGTGTCTGCGTTGTGTACGGCGGTTTGCTGTACGAGACACAGCGGAGTGTGTAGTGATATTCTACTCTGGGCTGAACATGGCTGCGTGTGAGTCACAGCGAGCTAAAGGTGATGTCTTCCGGGACTCCTCAAAAGCCGGCCCGCTCGCTCACACACACATATTAACCGTGCCAACATCTGCCTGACAAAAGGGCATTTGTGGAGGATAGACATTCATCAGCAAACCAGGCTTATGTCCAATTATTCTGCCATCAGTATCATGTCAATTCCTGAGTCAGTAGCTGGAGCTGTCCACTGCACTGTGGTGCTGAAACTCTCCAGGAGGAGCCTGCAGTGTTGGCATGGTCAGGGAATAGTTACTATGTTCATATAGTTACTATAATTGAAGTTACCCTGCAATATTTTAGGTTAATGTTATAAAATTGTACAAAGTGGATTTTAGGTCCACTATTTGATCATAATGTCTACAGATTTGAAAACATATTTTTGTAGTTTTCAGACCTGATGTGACAAATGGATTTTTAAAAGTATAAATCAAGTGAAGTGTTGCCAAGTATGGTGACCCAAACTTGGAATTTGTGCTCTGCATTTAACCCATCCAAGTGCACACACACAGTAGTGAACACACACACACCTAGAGCAGTTGGCAGCCATATTGCTGCGGTGCCCGGTGAGCAGTTGGGAGTTAGGTGCCATGCTTAAGGGTCTCACCTCAGTCGTGGTATTGAGGGTGGAGGAGAGAGCTGGTTATTCACTCCCCCCACCGACAATTCCTGCCGGACCTGAGAAGTCCGACTCTGCCTCGACTGCCCTGCGTGTAAATATGACCTGCTCCATTATTTTGAGTTACTTTGACCCAGAAACACACATTTAGTATTTTTCACCAATAAAAAGGAAAATCTCAGATTTTATAAATAAACTTGTTGGTAAGAAATTATCCTTTAAAGGACGACAGTGTGTTTCTGGATCAAAGTGGCTCATTGATGGAGCAGGTTACAAATATTTCATAGTCTCAAATTTAATAGAATATCATAAAATGTATTTTAAAGATTTCTTAATTATTACAAAAAAATAGATACACTTTTTCATTCTGTTATTTTTTTAATTTGATAATTTCTATTGCACTTTCTATCCATCAAGGAATTAAAAAATAATAATAATAATAATCAAAATCTCCGAAAATATATAACAGCATAGTTGTTTTAAACAGTGATAATAATAATAATAATAAATGTTTCATGCGCAGCAAATCAGCATATTATAATGATTAATGAAAGATCATGTGACACTGAAGACTGGAGTAATGAGGCTGAAAATTCAGCTTTACCATCACAGGAATAAATTACATTTTAAAATATATTCAAAAAAAAAACTGTTCTTTTAAATTGCAAAAATATTTCACAATATTACTTGTCTGGCTATCACGAGACCAAGCTCAATCTTTTAAGATTGAACATTGGTCTGGGGAGTCTGCTCTGTATTTTCTACTGCCCAAGAGGCGTGATAAACAAGCATAGTTCAAATGACTCTGTACGCAATTGGATTGTCCTTCAACCAATCAGACCAATGATCCATCTTCTCTATCCATCTTTGTGTTAAACCCAACAATATCGCGGCAGGTGGATATGCTGGTTTGTGATTGGTCCCCGCAAATTTGTAACAGAAGCAGGATAGAAATATGCACATCTTTCCAGTCTGAGCTGCAGGGCAAAATCAAATCGCCGGCAGATCGGGCTGGGTTTACCCAGTCTACAATATTACGGTTTTTGCTGTATTTTTGACCAAATAAATGCAGCCTTGTGAGCAAAGTTTTGAACGGTAGTGTAATAAGTGTATATTATTATAATAAGTCTATATTATTATACTGACCTTTTGCCTTATTTTTAAAATTCCAAATCTATTAAAACACATTATACATCACACACATCACGCACAAACTCACTCTTCCCTGTTACTCTGTTACTCAGTTGCACTGTTGCCCAGCACTGCTGCTCCATTACCCATAATCCCTCACTCTCAGTCAACTATCTTAACACTTTCAAACACAGACCTCTTTATATTCATCCAGTCTCTCTCTCTCGCTCTCTCTCTCACACACACACACACACACACACACACTGAATGTGTGAGTAAGTGGTGCTGTGACAGAGATGAGCTGTGGGTCATTACTGTGGTGGTCTGCACAGAACCAGAGGAAAAGGTAATCAGGAAACGGACACATGTTACCGAAGAAGAAAACAGACAGGCGGACATAGTTCCGACTTTTCAAGACTTTTTCCAAATGTTTCTGCCTTTTTACAAGTATTAATCAGACAGGAAGTAAGAGAGGGAGAGGGAGACAATGAGGCCATGGCGGTTCCAAAAAGAAGTTCTCTGTACGGAACAAATGCACAGCAGCTTATTAGAGGAGAAGAGCGGTTTCCTCTGCGGCTTTACAATCTGAGTGAGCACCCAATTTACAGAAGGCTTGAAATGTGAAAGGTCATCAGAGAGACACGTTATGTCATAAATTGAAATGATTGATCTGAGACTGTTAAACAGCCTCATGAAGATGCTCAACTGCAGTTTAATATTCTGCCATTGGAACAACAAATTTCCGTAGTCATGCTCCCTGCATCTCACAGGCTTTCCACTCCAAAATGATTTTCATTTAGAGATTAAGCTCCCATTATCACTCATTTCATCCATCCATCCTTATATTGTCTCATTCTTCCATCGCTGCGTCCTTCCTTCTTTTCCTTATCCTCTCATTCTACGTGTTTACCTAATCCTTCTCTTGTTCTCCGGCTAGTGGCATGCAACGGCTGTTCTTGCGTTCCGATTTCTCCATAATCCAAAGCATTTCAGGAAAAACAACAAAAATCTGGGATTAAGTTTCGGTGGCCTTGTGGTGGAAGACAAATCTCTCTCTCTCCCTCCGTTTATCGCACTGCTTTCTTCACAAAAGCGGCTTTTGTACTTATCAGGATAAAATCAAGCGAAGGCATTTGGAAGTCTCCTGTGGGACTCACACAGGCAGCTTTAGTAAAAGAAGATGCTAGTGGGTTTTTTCTTTTAAGAATTGGAAACAAAGAGCACACCCATACAAAGAAGGATTAACGGTTTTATCAAAGACAAACAGACTATTTTATTGGATAAATTGGTTAAAATGTGGGGCTTTTAAGATTACGAAAGTTATGCTCTGAACTCTGTTAGTCAGGATGAACTGACAACAAATATCATTTTGGTGATAAGGGGAGAAATAACTGTTTTTTGACCATTTAGCAATAGGCTATGGATCTATTGTGGTCCTGTTATTATTTTCAATGCATTAAAAGCATTTAAAAAAAAAAATCATACATACAATGTCTTGAATACAACTCTAATAGGATGAGCAATGATGCAAAAGTCTCATGAAGGGGCGGCAGTGGCTCAGTGGTTCATGTAGGTTGTCTACAAACCGGAAGGTTGGTGGTTCGATCCCCGGTTCCACCTGACCAAGTGTCGAGGTGTCCATGAGCAAGACACCTAACCCCAGCTGCTCCCGACGAGCTGGATGGCGCCTTGCATGGCTGACACCGCCGTCGGTGTGTGAATGAGTGTGTGAATGGGTGAATGTGAGGCAATGTGTAAAGCGCTTTGGATGGCCATTGGTCTGTTAAAAGCGCTATATAAATGCAGTCCATTTACCATTTACCATGAAAAAAAAAAAGTGAAATTATTGACAGTAAAAGCTTAAAGGGATAGTTCACCCAAAATTGAAAATTCTAGTCGTTTATTCACTCTCATTTCGTGTGAATTTCTTTTTTGATATCTGAGAGATATCTTTCTTTCCCTCCATTGACAGTCTACACAACTACCAACTTCAAAAGGTTCATAAAGAAATCATAAACTAATCCATATGAATTTTCTAAACCACTAGTAATTTTCTAAAGAGAAACGATCACTTTATAATGATGAACAGATTTAATTTATGCTTTTATTCACATATAAGCATTTATCAACTCGCACCTATGAGATTAATTCTCGTGTTACGCAGCACGTATGAGCTTCTGCAAAAGGTTTGTTCTCACGCATCGAGCAGGTTTGGTTGAGCTTCTGTTTATGTTCGCTGATCAATGTTTATATGTGAATAAAGGCCTAAATTAAACCTGTTCATCATATAAAGCGATCGTGTTTCTTAAAAAAATTTGGTCTAAACCGCTCAAATCCTATGGATTAGATTTACGATCTCTTTATGAACTTTATGATGCGTCAAATTGATAGTTGCGTAGAAAAACTGCAATGACAGAATTTTTATTTCTGGGTGAACTATCCCTTTAATTTTGGCATATGTGTATTAGTTCTTCTTCTTATTTTAATATTATTATATATTTTTAGTGCTGGGCAATCGATTAATCGCGATTAATCACATCCAAAATAAATTGTGTTTACATAGTATATGTGTGTACTAATTATTATGCATAAATAAATACACACACATGGATGTATTTCATGTAAACACAAACTTTTATTTTGTATGCGATTCATCGATTGCCCAGTATATTATTATAACTAATATTATAATTATTATAATATATAAATAATACTTTGAAAAGCTTTTGTCCACAAAATCTAATTTAAAGTCACCATCATGCAGAAATAAATAGAGTAAAAAAACAACAACATAAAATTGGAAATTATATCATAAAGAGGACATCTGTAACCTCATGACAAAAAATAAATTTCATACTTTATTTATGATGCTTTAAAAAAAATTTGATTGCAAAATATATTTTAAAACTTCTTTAAAAATAGTTATTAAGATATGTTCACGTTCACATTTATTTACAGTGTATAAGGAAATATGTTATTACTTCTTACCTTGGTTACACCACATGGCATATTTAGTCATTGCATGTAATATTTTCTTAAAAATGGTATAGAAAGAAAATCAAAAAAATATGAAACCAACACAAATACAAAAAGCAAATCTACAAGAACTTTCAACTAGACATTTGAAAAGAACCCTTTTAAAAATACAATAAAGACACTTGTAAACCTTAAAAAATATAAATTTCACAACCCTGTCTGCCTGCTCCCATTATATCACTGAGGTCATTAATGTCAATGAAAACACACGCACACTTTCAGTCAAAATATAGTGAGAGCACTTGAGCGTCTACCACTTCAAATCCTCTTCTGTGCTAAAATGTCCAAAAATATTCTGTCTCCAGCTGTTGAAAGTCAACTACTGGCTCCTCGTCTCTGTGCAGAGCTCTCACAATAAACCCACCTGTGTGGCATTCATCAGCATCAACACAATGCAACGGCAATGCTTTTTTTATCTCAGGAAAAAGCAGACATCTGTTCTCAGCCCTCTATGCCTGCACTGCTTTTATGGATCTCTAATTTAATGTGTCCCTTCTGTTCTGCAGAATAATATCACACACAGCACTGCTTACAGCTGGATCATCATCACTTAACAATGGGCAATTATCTGAGCTCTAACCAGCTGCACTCTCTAAAGGACAAAGAGGAAATCCAAACTGTCCAAAGTTGAAAAAAGATGCTAAACAACCATATTAGTGAACTTTGGAAAGTATGGATTTTGCTCACCAATTAACAGTTACCATATGTTGCAATGGTACTCATTTATGGAACTATACCTGCTGTCGATATTAGTCTTTGGCACCTCAAATGTCATATTTATAATGATAAGCAGCATATAATCCCACAATAACATGTATTAATCATTAATAAGAAATTATACAAGCTGGGTAACTGTTTTATGTGGTTTGTATGAAATATCAGGTAATTTTTTCTAAATATCTGCATCTAAAGCTACAGAATTCTTAACTAGAGAGAGAGAGAGAGAGAGAGAGAGCACACATCTATTCTATATAAACCTACTGCCACCTAGTGGTCTGTGTCATAGTTTCTTTTCAATAGAGCTCATATTAAATATGAAATTATCTATTAAAATAATTTATGTAAGTACAATTTACTTACAATTATTTGACAATATATTATATTTCTTTCAACAAAAAAGGGTGGTGTAACGCCATGCCTGAGTTTTTCATGTTCAGCAAAATCAGCAAAACAAACAGCAAAACAAAACAAAAAAACCCCACATGAAATCGAATTTTTTCAAATCGGATTCATACCACATTTATTTCAAATTAGGTGTGTTCGACAATCGGTGTATGACATCAAAGTACCGCGAGAGGTACCTGTGATGGAAATGCCGTAAGTAGGCCTATTCATATAGAATTCGAACGGTATGTCTAAAGATCTCGGCCGTGACTACAGCACAGAACATCACAATACCAGTCTTCTCCGTGGCTAAGTTTTACTTGTGCGACTGAGGAGTTCTGCACCTCGACAGGGGTTGGAGAGCGAGATGATTCACCTCAATTTTAAAAGCCTTGTCGAATACGCTAGTATGCGCATGTCATTATCAAAGTAACCCATGCAGATAGCTGGTTTAGCTTGACGTCGTCATACTCAGATTCTAGTCAGAATATGAGTCTGATACTGCTCCATTGGGCTGTGATTATGGGGGCGTTTCAACCAAACCAGGAACGAAAATGCCTCTGCACTCTAGATAGACCTACAACCAATCAGAGCAATGGAGTAAGTGACGCATGTTGAGCGACACATAGTTGTAAACAGAACTCAACTGCATGCACGCTGGAAGCAGAAGATGAGTGTAAACGATCTTTCCCGATGTTGTAAAAAGAATGTAAGGATACACGGAGTACTTACCAACACAATCATAATTTTTTAGAGAAATAGTAAAGGTGAATGCATATACGAACAAGATCTCCGTTTAGGATTAGAATGAACTCAACCCAAGCACTCTTTGGTGACGTGGATGATTACGTAACTGTTTCCCATCTGTTCATCATTGTATAAAGCCTGCCCTGACAATTTCATTGGTCCGAACAGCTCTGGTTCGAGCATAGTTGCTCCACAACGGATCAAGTCCAGACCGAACTTCCCGACCTCAAATGTTGTGGGCGGGGCTAAGTTTGGCTGGCATCCAGGCTGGTTATGTCTGGACATGCAAATCTTATTTGATCACTTCACTTGCAATTAAAGGATTAGTTCACTTAAAAATGAAAATTCACTCAGTATTGTTATCTCATTTTTGACCGAAGTGGCTTTTAGCGGCTTCTGCATCTGAACTCTTCAAATAGTTTATAACAGCACAAGTATAAGCATAACAAAGCTGTAGGACTAATCTCCCCAACAGACTCTGTAGTCCCATTTAGCCACTTGTTTTCAATCACGAGTGGGGTAATACTGATGTATTTTGCGTCGTAGAATAAAACGTGAAAGTGTATTGAGCTTGTGTTCACCACAGACCTTATTTCAGCCATTTAAAGGGTTAGTTCACCCAAAAATGAAAATTCTGTCATTAATTACTCACCCTCGTGTCGTTCGACACCCGTAAGACCTCCGTTCATATTCGGAACACAAATGAAGATATTTTTGTTGAAAGCTGATGGCTTAGAAAGGCTTCAGATAGGCCTCCATTGGCATTCAGTACATTTACACTCCCAAGACCCATAAAAGGCACTTAAAACATCGTTTCAAAGTCCTTCTCACCACAGTGGCTCTACAATAATTTTATGATGCGACGACAATAGTTTTTGTGCGCAAAAAAATCAAAATAACACCTTTATCCAACTTGTTCTTGTCTTCCGTGTGTGCCTCCATGACGCATGCGCGAGAATATGACGTAGCGCCGGGGTTCGGGAATCCATGAAATGCACACTTTAGCCCGATTTTGAGAACTACGCCGAGACTTAAAGCACGATCAATGTAGAATTCAACAGCTGAGATACGCGCGTCTTCCTTTGCTTGTAAACAAATCGCTTCTGGGTCATGTGTCCGAACGCCGGATCTGCGTCATATTCTCGCGCATGCGTCGTGGAGGCACACACGGAAGACAAGAACAAGTTGGATAAAAGTGTTATTTTGATTTTTTTTGCGCACAAAAACTATTGTCGTCGCATCGTAAAATTATTGTAGAGTCACTGTGGTGAGATGGACTTTGTAACAACGTTTTAAGTGCCTTTTATGGGTCTTGGGAGTGTAAATGTACTGAATGCCAATGGAGGCCTATCTGAAATCTTTCTCAGCCATCAGCTTTCAAAAAAAATATCTTAATTTGTGTTCCGATTATGAACGGGGATCTTACGGGTGTCGAACGACATGAGGGTGAGTAATTAATTACAGAATTTTCATTTTTGGGTGTACTAACCCTTTAAATTAAAATCCCATAAAAAAAACCCTATTGACTTCGGGACAATGGAACCGGAAGTTCTAAAATGCTAACTCGATTCTGTGGTTTGGCCTACAAAGTGATGTCATACTTGTACCCAAGGGGGTAATCCAGCCCCCGGAAAGCGTACCTTCCATAGGGGCAGCCATTGCTAACCAAGCCATCACCTGTTGTTAGCATCCCATTGACTCTCATTCATTTTGGCGTCACTTTGACAGCAAATAACATCTGAGGCGTTTAAAGACTCCATTTGTCCATTATTTATTTCTAAAGAAACACAACAATGTATAAAAGGCTCCATTTCCTTGTATCTAACACTATCGCCCCGTAGAAGCCGTAGGCTAACGATTGCGTCATAACCACGCGACTCTGTCGCTTAGTAGGAATTACCTTACAGACAGGAGGAGAAGCTTGCAGGCAATCTTTTACTGTCTATGAGGCAATCGGGGGGACGTGGAGGCATAAAGTCTGAGAAAGTCAAGGGAGAAGCATGGGGAGAAGCCCATAGAGAGCCAAAAGCAACGAGACAAAATATTTAAACAACGTGATTCAGATTTCACTTTGCACAACTACTAGAAGACTTACAACTGTCAGACTGGTTGCTCACGTCACATCTACATCGTCAAGCTCAGTCTGAGACTGGGTAGAGTACGCTCAGCCATCAGGAAGTGAGTGCTTCTAATTGACTTCACTTTTTCCCATTGAAGTCTATGGGGTCGCTGTGTCCATTTCTTTTACTGTCTATGCTTGTACAGTTTTGTAAGTTTTGAATGTTTATATCTTCTAAATGCAAATTATGTCATTGTTTTGGAGCACACTAGATTATAGATAACAGTAACAAATTCACTCTAAAAGCAAATTCACTCTATCACCTACAGCTCAACCTGGCAAATGAGTTCCTCATCTTTCCCGCCAGTCCCACTATGCAACATGACTTCACCATCCAGCTAGGTGCATCCCTGATCTCCCCTTCAAAATCAGTCAGAAATCTTGGAGTTACATTTGATGACCAGTTGTCCTTCAGAGATCACATTGCTAAGACAGCTCGCTCTTACAGGTTTGCGCTCTACAACATCAGGAAGATCAGACCGTTCCTAACAGAACACGCAACACAGCTTCTTGTCCAGGCCCTGGTTATTTCTAGACTTGACTACTGCAATGCGCTTCTGGCTGGACTCCCCTCTTGTGCGATCCAAACACTTCGAATGATCCAGAATGCAGCGGCACGTCTGGTCTTCAACGAGCCCAAAAGGACCCACGTCACACCACTCTTCATCTCTCTGCACTGGCTACCACTTGCTGCTCGCATCAAGTTTAAGTCGCTGACGCTTGCCTACAGAGCCACCACGCACTCAGCTCCTGCATACTTTGACTCGATTCTACGTCGTCACACCCCCACCAGAAGCCTTCGTTCAGCTAAGGAGCGAAGGCTTGTGGTACCTTCACAGAGAGGCAAAAAATCCCTCTCCAGAACATTTTCATTCAACGTTCCCAGCTGGTGGAATGATCTGCCCACCGCCATCCGAAATGCGGATTCATTGACAACATTCAAAAGTCAACTAAAAACTCATCTCTTCCGTGAGCACTTAACCTCCTAAAAAAAAAAAAAAAAACTTTCCTTTCCTCTTTTCCTCCTCTTTCCCTCCCTACTCTAGCCTGTACTACACTGAGAAATGTACACGGACCAAGTATTTCAGGCACTTGTTGCGCTCACTCGACTCTTCACGACCAATCGCTTATTGTACCCCCAAGTTGTAAGTCGCTTTGGATAAAAGCGTCTGCTAAATGCATAAATGTAAATGTAAAAGCCAATAAATGTATAACCGTCAGTTCGAACTGCTTTTAACACTTTCTCTGACAAGCGGATGCAATGAGACCTGTTTTCCTGTTTGTTCATGTGGAAATCGGCATAAAGATATAGCCCTTAAGTTTGTAGTGATATTTGTCCAATCTTGTCATTGTTAAATGGTTGTTTTTTTTGCTGTGCGTTTGTATTCTGATCTGTTACGCGCGCAGCGTGTACGCCCCAGCCGAGTGCATTATTACAGTTAGTACATTCCTGCCGTTGTCCATCCTTTATGTTACGTGTCCCTCTCATCCTAGACATTTAAACGGGGACCGTAACATGATCTATTGAGAGTTTGTTATTTTGATTTGAGTGTTTATTTAAATTAACTGCTGCGTTTAGATGCATGAGATGTGTGGTCCAGTGGGTTAAACCATGGAACTGATATGCAGAAGGTTGCTGGTTCGATCCCAGCGGTCACCACCAGTGTGTCCTTGAGCAAGGCACTTTACTCCACGTTGCTCCAGGGGGATTGTCCCTGTAATAAGGGCACTGTAAGTCGCTTTGGATAAAAGCGTCTGCCAAATGCATAAATGTAAATGTAAATGTAGATCCAGCCTCTATTCATCCTTGCTGCAACCACAGAGTGACAGGTGACTGACATAAAAAGTGCTTACACACAAACACACAAAATGAAAAGAAGAAAGGACAATCAAAAAGCTGTTTGTCAAACAGTACCAGATGATTTTGTTTCACAAATAATATCAGACAAAAATCTATTTATCAAACAAACAGCATTTACATGTGCTTACAACTAATATTAAACAGAAAATGGTGCAAGAAGGTAATCAATTTTAACCAAATGAATCGCATATACAAGCAGAAAACATCTTCATATCGAGTCAGCAGTAATATTTTCTTTCCTGAACAAATGTTTTGTTCTATTTACTTTCTCCTTTCCCTGAGGATGCTGCCAATCCTTTCCCTGCATTTCACATTCTCTCTGCATTTCATATCTTAATAATATCTGCCTGAAGCTGAACAAAGACATTTTTCAGACATTTAAACTGATAATTGCAATTGAATTGCTGAGAGAGATACGTACTGTATATTGTTGTGGGAGTTTTATCTGGGAAATGAATTATAATGAAGAAAACAAACTGAAGGAAATATTGTAGTTATTGACAATATCTCTTACACACTGCCATATACCAATAATGCTTTTAATATACTAATGACAGAATAGTTTATTCTTGAAATGTTACTGCAGTTTCAGCAATAACCCACGCTGAAAATAGCTCAAATGCAGATTCTTACAAATGTTACTTTTCTGTATGACTAAGCAAAAACTGTTCTACAAAAATATCCAGTATAACAACTCAATTCTGCATGTTAAATTCAATTAAAATTTCAATATGCTCTACTAATGAATATTTTAAATTTGATTAAACATTTTGCAAGTATAAAATTATTAATGTTTGACATCCTAGAGAATGTACATAACATAATTAAATATTAATTAATACATAATTTAACAGATATTTCCTTTATACATAATCAGCTCCTCATTAATTTTAAAATGTGTCTCAGCCATATTCAAGCACACACCAGACACTATTTTTATATTTCCCTTGAACATTTCACATTAAACATCACTACTCTGTGTTTATTATCATTGACCCATGAATATTTGTAAGACGCAGCTCTTAAGAAAATACGCTTAATATGCGAGTAAATCAACTAGTAAATCTCCCAGTTACAGTGTAATGACCTGGTGTTGTGTCAAGCCAACAGAACTATTACAATTCAGTGATAAACACTGTATTTGGACATAAACAAAAAAAGAACAAACAAATATTGAGAAATTTGCAGTCAAACCAAAATTTATTCAACATTTTCTCACATTATCACAGTTTATTCGCTATATTTTAGAAAATGGTAATAAAATATGACAAGAACTCAGAGTTAAACTGTCAGAACAAAATCATCTTGATAATGTCAGATAACTTTGCTATAAAGGTACACTGAAAAAACAGGAAAACACATGTTGTCCAATTTACTTAATCGTATTATTTGTGATCTACGCAACAAATTTGTGTTTCTCTTCTAAACATGATTTCATTGCTTTCGATTAATGTAATTCTCTAAAATGTGCAATCTACTAGATTCAATTTGGGGTGAATGTGAACCAATTAAGTACTCGAAAATGATTTTTGCTGAAACTGTAGTTCCCAGCATGCTTTGCTTGGGACTTGACGACTAGAGTAATTTTTTTTTAATTAAGTGCTATTTTATGTGTTTTTGGGCAAAATGAGAAAAGGGGGAGACTTTATATTGTTTATTAGTGTTTAATGTTTAATTATGGTGGAATTATTAGAACCATTTAAATTACACTGGGTTACCATATGGAGAAGAGCGGAGCGATTGCTTAGGCTGTGGACTGACACATGCAATTGAAGAGCATTTCACACTTAGCACATTTATGATGTGCTATTGCTGGCAAATACAATGAAAGCTACTGAGTACAGCGTTATAGATCAGTCAAGTGACAACAAATATATAAAAAAATAAACTTGATTGTTTTGATTAAAGAGACAGGGTCTCAAGCCCCCGTGTGCACCACTGTTGTTAGGGAGCCATATTAAAATCATTGTGAGACTACTCAATTCGGTTACTTAAAAATTACTTTATGTGAACAAATTATGTTTGTTTAACTTATTTGATACATGTGGAACCGATGTACATGATTAAATCATGTAAATCCAACACACCATTTTTTTCAGTGTATGTACTGAATTACAATCAATCAACCAATCGGCTGTCAGCTGTTAAATTTGAGTACACAATTAGATAATACCAATTTAGGTCAACCAATTACCAAGAAATGTTTCATTTTTTCCATCTGTGAAAAAACACTTAAGCAAAACATGGTCAATGGTCCCAGATTTTTTCTTAAATCAATTTTACTGGTAGTCCACATGAAGAATTTGGGGGTATGTCAGTTTACTTTATTTTGCTATCCTCACTTAAATAAATTAACTATAGTGTCCTGCACCCACTAGTAAAAAATGACATCTGGTGTCTGAATAAATGTTGGTTTGACTGTTGCTCATGCACCAGCTTGTAATAAAGTTTTATGTCCTCTAGATGTCGCTATTTTAAAGAATGATGAGAACGTGTGTGACAGCCTACATACACATTCAAGAGGAAAACACTGTAAAGACTGACAAAACGTCATCTTAACCTTTGTTCACCTCACAAACTCTTCTTTAACTTGTCCAGATGTAGAGTTCAGCACTGCTCATGTGCTTCTATTGAGCTTTGATATCAGAAGAGGCATTAGAGAAGATGCACAACAGACAACATTACATTTTACATTTACATTTACATTTAGCAGACGCTTTTATCCAAAGCGACTTACATTGCATTCAAGGTACACATTTTACATTTTGTCAGTTCTTGCTTTCCCTGGGAATCGAACCCATGACCTTGGCGTTGCTAGCGCCACGCTCTATTGTTTGAGCTACAGGAAAGCTACACATGACTCTCTACCTTTAGAAACACCTGCGAATGACGTAAGTGTGTAATCTGAGAAACAGAAGAGCAGATCTTTAGGCCTGACTCATCATCAGGATCAGTTATAGGACACATAAACAGCAGGTAAGGTTTAGACCTGTGGTCATAGCAACATAAGTCACATACCAAGAAAATAGAAACAGGCAACCACGATCCTTCCAGCTGACTAACGTGTAAAACATAAGCAAAAACAAAAGCTAATATTTCCATCTTAAATAATAATAGCTTACTAAGTCATTAAGGAATCTTTATTTCCTTTATGGGTATGTGTAAAGTGTATTCACTGAAACTAATTAATTACAACAATACTGAGACCAAATTCAATTTCCTGTTTCTTGTTACACACCAGGTTGTCATTTTAGGGCTATATAAAGTCATCACATCATAACCAAAATAATTTCACCACATTCTGATTAAACATTCTGTTATAGGCAAACTAAATATAGACAGCCTAAATCTCTCCCCAGTTTACTCTATTATGATTCTTATAATCCAAAATAGCATTAACTTGATTGTTTTATGAAGCATATATAACTAGACGAATAGTAAACCAGAGATCTTGTGCTTGCAGACTCTTTACAGTGCAAGGTTTTCATGCAGTGATCATAGAAGTTACAGGCTATGTAAAAAAACTTACATTTTATGACATTTGTCACTATTAACTTTCAATGATCTGTTATAGGCTTACATTACTTAAAATCATGTTAGTTAGCATGCTGTTAGCACAGTGCTAGGTAGGAATGTTTTATGAAAGCATGCACTGGGTCCTACATTTGCTGAGTCGAGGAGAAAAGTTTTATTCGAACAGTTTCTAGATAATATTCTTCACATAATCTCAGGTTTGCAACTGGGTGAAAATAGGCCGTTTAATATGGCTGATTAATATCAATTTCAAACCATCCTAAAAAAGGAATTGTATAGCCATTAATTTTTGAAAGCCCCCTTTCAAATGCAACAAGGAACCATTTTATAAAAAAAAGTGAACCATCATGATTGTATTGCAAATCACAAGCCAAAATTCACACAAATTATCGTGGTAACTGTAATCGCTGTAATTAGTATCAAACCCCCTGATTCAAACCCACTGCCACTGATGAAAGGTCCGACTCATTTCGCCAATCGATTCTGAACGGAACATTTTAACATTTCGATTCAAATAAATGGTTAAAAAACTATTTAGACCATTGCTTGACTTGTTTCATTACATAACTTTGTGGCCTTGACAACCCAGTGCGGCATACATCTTCCAATAAACCATAGGCACATATTGCTGTTTATAGGCCTTTATCACACTTCCTATTTCCGGTAAGTGAAGCAGTGCACCTCTACTTCCGGTCCCATCGCGACTCAATCAAAACGCGGGTGTAACTGCAGCGATCCCGTGCTCTAATACTAAATAATGACATCCTTACCTCAGATTTGAACATTTCCTGACACTAAAAGAATAGAGGAGAGCATGGGTGAGACTGATATGGTGGGATGAAGTTGTATGTTTGTGTGTTGTAAGCCTATGCATTTCCAAACTGCGGATGTTTACGTCTCGTCAGCCTGCTGAAATGTTCCCATCCAAATGTGCATTCTGAATAATAAATACATTTCTAACCTGCCGCAGTCCAGTGATTGTCTTCTCATTAACAGTGTTTCTCTTACTAATCATATTTCATACCTGTTGTTAAATTTTTTTATTAATTTGACTGATAAACACCATTACGGAAGTTAACCATGGTTTTATTATAGTAAGAATGTAGTAACCATGTTTTTTTTTCGTGGATTGACTACCATTTGTATTAGTTTTACTAGAAAATACCATGATAAACTACAATAACCATGTTTTATTTTATTTGTAATAAAAACCATGGTTCATTTTCTTGTAATAAATAGATGAATGAATGCGCGGTAACTGCCTTAGTAAACAATGTTAAGCATTTAATTAATCTTAAACAGTAATACGTTAACAGCGTGACTGAATTTTGGCATAAATGTGTGAATTACATATACTGTAGGCTACAGTGAAATGATTGTCACTGAAAAGTGACAGAACAATGACTGAAATATTAATACAAATCAATATGTTCATTCAGATCTTATTCGTCAGGTCTCACACACACTTAATCGCGGACACTAGACGTGCTCTGACACCGTGTGGTGAAATAATCACGTATGTTTACGACCCTCGGCTTATGTCGGATTAAAAAACGACAAGTTCAACAGAGTTTGGAAAATCCTGTACACAGTAATGATCAGTTTATCTCTTCTCCTGTCTCGGAAAATGTCCGGATTTTTAAATCATCCTCCAGATGCTTATTTTAATGGTCGTTTGTTCAGCTAGGTGTTCTCAGCACATTGAAAACATGCATAACCGGAAGAATCAGCACACTGCTTCGACGCGCACTTCCGGTATTCAATTCCTCCAAAGCTACACTGTGTAACTTTTTTAGTCTATTCTTAGCTAAAAACACTTAGTTCTTTCAAAAATATATGTGCTCATTAATGTATATTTACTTCTTTCAAGTAATAAAGTATTCTCGTAAGTTTATAATATGCCATTGAAAATACATAAGGTAATGGGATCTAACGGTGGTCGCCATGTTGCTCCTCCATCTTGAAAGTACATTAGCCAACGAGGGACATACCCGTAAATTCAAGCTTCGCCATTCGCGTTTTAACCGGTTTTAACACTGTGCGCGTCAACTTGTTCAGACTTGTCTGGTGCATGCACAGAGAGTTTTCATCTCAGCAGCTCCAGTAACAGAGTTATACGGAGTTTTCCTGGCTTGTTTATTCCTCAAAAGTCTGTTTTTCCTTGTGTGGTATTTCTGTGCGTTAATAACTCCGTAAGTAATAATAGTTATTGTCATTGTGGATGTGTTTCAGAGTGTGTCATCGCGTAATTCAGTTGATGTCACCTCAGAAGTATTTTTGTGTCAACATACAATAGCGTAATGCTCACCTATTTGAATAATCATTCAGTTATTAACAATGTTTATTCGTTTATAGAAAATATTTGCTTGTAATGTATGTTGATGGAAATATGTATCAGGTCTGATCAGCATATTAACACTTGTTATACAGAGCTAAACCTGCGCACACACTTTTGTAACCGGACACCGCTTGTTAGCAGCGGCAGCTCCGCTCCTTTTAATGCAGCTGCATTTAGCGCCTATATATGGTACAATAAGCTCTGGTTTACGGTTACATTATACAAATGTAACTTATAAGTGTAGTTATACAGTTCTTAACTGTGTATATTCTGTCATGTCATTATCATGTATATTTACCATCCTAATTTGTTCTCTCACAGAAACCACATTTATGTACATATCCATGCAAACCTGTTTATGCCTTGCAATTGGATGACTGAATAAACATTACTATCATCAAAGTTCACTCTGGATTAGCTGCAGTTCTTTCTAGCCGAATAATTAGGCCAGTTGAGTTCCAACCATCCCACTGCGCACAGAATATCCCACAGGCACCGTGTCGAATGTGGACGAGGTCGAACAGGAAGCCATATTAATCTTGGACTAAATCGGCCACCGTAGGAGTTAAAACGAAATCGGAATTGAACAGAACAGAAACTAAAATTCACTGGATGGTCATATACCAGTTCACCACTAGATGGGGGAAAATATCACACAGTGTAGCTTTAAGATTTGGGCCTATTAAAGGGATAATTCACCCACAAATGACAATTCTGGCATCATTTACTCACCCTCAGGTTGTTCAAAACCTGTATACATTTCTTAGTCTGTTGAACATAAAGGAAGATATTTTGAAGAATGTGGGAAATTAACAGTTCTTGGGGCACCGTTGACTTCCACAGTACTTTTTATATGGAAGTCTACAGACCATTTCATACAAACTTTCTTACAACATATCTTCTTTTGTGTACAGCAGAAGAAAGAACTTCATACAGGTTTGGAACAACTTGAGGGTGAGTAAATTATGACATTTTTTTGGGGGGTGAACTATCCCTTTAATAAGCATGTAGCTATTAATAACGCAGGTTTTTTTTGTGTGATTTCATGCATCCAATTTCAGTATCTTTTTGCACTTGCAGCCAATATTAATCATAAAAATATTCATTTAGGACTTAAAATAATAATTTGTACTTACAATAAACTGCAGTAAATTACAGAAAGCATCGTTGCAGAATAAGGTGGATAAGGTTCACTCGTCAGCTCTCAGCTCTTTACGAATCGGATCTGCTCAAATGAGCTCGGTTCATGAGTTTGTGAGTTGTTCACTTGGGAAACGATTCATTCAGACCGGTTTTGTGAGCTGGCTCAACCGACTTATTAAAAAGATCCGACTCAAAAGACTGATTCGTTCACGAATCTTACAGAACTGCATATGGTGCAGTTGGAATTCAATAAATTGTTCATCCTCGCACTGCGCCCACTTGCCCACACCTAAACCCCCTGCCGCCGCTCGTGCCAATGATGTCATTCTTTTTTAACGGCTGAGGGGCGGGGCCGTGCCAGGCAGCTCCTCCCTTCGAGCCAATAGCGATCGAGCATAGACAACTCCAGCAGGCCGTGTGTCTGTGGGAGGATCTAACGGCAGCGCTCCGCTCCTTCTCGGCCAGCCAAACACTTGAACACTGCGCCAAAGAAAAAGGAAACCTTCAGCGCCGAAACTTCAGTTTGATAACAAGGTAAGAGTTGAATTCGAAAGTATTGCGGGTTTTTATTAGTTTTTCATCAGATAGTGGATCAAGCAAGAGCCCTTTCACGGCTTTACACTTCTGCGGGGAGAAAAGAAGTAGGTGTTGGCTTCAGAAAAGCGTCTTTAATGAAGATCAACAACTTGACGTGTTTCTTAAAAAGCCTGGAAAACACACACCAAAATATTTTTGGTAGTGATCAATGAGGACACAAAAGCGTCGCTGAAGTTGTGGTGTGTTTCACAGTGGTCACCACCTGTTTTCACACGCAGCACGGTATCGCAGTGTTTGTTTTTGACCACAGCTCTAGATTCAGATGGATTTGCTTTGGGAGTGCGAGACAACACCCCTGTCGAACACCCCAAATCGTTGTGTTTAGGTTCACAAGGTCGTAGATCAGTTCAGAGACGTCGACGTTATATGACACACAGATGAGTGTTTATTAGTGAAACCTGAAGATGAAAGACCGCGCCTCGAAATAAAATAACTAACTTTCAGCTCATGTTTATCAAGTCTCAGCAGCTCTTAGTGCGGGTTCATGTTACAGATTTGTGCGCTGGTGCGCGTTCATGCCAAACTTTTTTTTTCTTTCAGTGACGTGATTGTCATTTATTTTGAAGGGATTTATAAAATTTGGCACTTACTAAGTTTCATTAATCGCAACAGTATACAAGTAACTTTGAAGTACTATTAAAGTGTAGTCTTCAGGGTAAGATTATTATTCTACAGTAGCTACATGGAGCAGGTCGCCTCCTCCTGAACGCCGCCATGTCGACGTCACATGACTTTTCTGGAAATACAGCTGACCTAATGTCCAAATTGATGTTGATAATATGTGGGACGAAAAATAAACTTTTGAATTTTATTTACGGTATTTGGAAATATTTGTTTGAAAACCTAGTCTCCAATAAATACGTTGTTCACTAAGGAAAATATGTTAGTACTTTTTGCTTTAAGGGATAGTTCACCCAAAAATAAAAATTATCCCATAATTGACTCACCCTCAAGTCATCCTAGGTGTATATGACATTCTTCTTTCAGACGAATACAATGGGAGTTATATTAAAAAATGTCCTGGCTCTTCCAAGCATTATAATGGCAGTGAATGGAAAGCCCAAAAAAGTGCATCCATCCATTCTAAAAGTCATCCATGTCTCCAGGGGGTTAATAAAGGCCTTCAGAAGTGAATTGATGGATTTGTGTAAGAAAAATATCCATATTTAAAACTTTATAAAGTAAAATATATAGCTTTCGCCGGTAGACCACCTTCCATATTCAACTTATGAAGAAAATGTAATGCCTCTCGCAGTTCAAAATGCTTACACTACGTCCGACGTCATCGTCGCGCCAGTTAAGTTTTTTCATAAGTTGAATACGGAAGGCGGAAGCTAGATATTTTACTATATAATGTGTTAAATATGGATATATTTTATACAAAAACCCATCGATTCGCTTCAGAAGGCCTTTATTAACCCCCGGAGCCATGTGGAGTACTTTTATAATGGATGGGCTGCCATTTACTGCCATTATAAAGCCAGGAAATTTTTTTAACATGACTCTTCTGAAAGAAGAATGTTATACACCTAGGATGACTTGAGGGTGAGTAAATCATGGGGTAATTTTCAATTTTGGGTGAACTATCCCTTTAATTTTTACACTACTTAAATGTATTAAAATCACTATGAAATCAAAATTGACAATGTACCTTTTTTTTAAATGGAATATTGCAGTATTTATTATAAATGATTTATCAATGATTTATTTTGCAACAACATCACTTATCTGATGATATGTTTATCGGTGTGAGGGCGGGACGACCTGTCACTCACATGAGATCACAGCAGTAGCAAACCACAATGATCCAATCAATTCCCCTTACATTTTGTCTTGTTTGTAAAGCCGTTTCACTCGGATATGTCTAGGGAAGAAAATATTATTTTATCGGAACTTATTTCATGTCGACTTTTAGTCCAATTGTTTTTTTGCAAACGGAATCAGTGTTTTTGAAAAAAATTTATGAAACCATCACGAGTGTAAATTATTAGAGTTCTAAGAACTTTTTATAGTCCCAGATTTTCTTGTTTGTCATTGACCCGTGTGTGTTTTGGACCGAAACAGCCGGTCATGGTCTGTTTTGTAGGCTACTGAAAGTGAAATGTTCATGTAAAAACTTGTTAGACAGGAATGATTCAGGTGTTTGTGTTTGCAGCAGTGTCTGTATAGGAAAACTCCCTCAATGTGTTTGGGAAGGAAGAGGCCTCACTTCAGCAGGAATTTCTTAGCTATTCTCTCTGAAACAGAGTATCTCCTCCACATAAGGGCAGTGTTTACATCACCAGATCTCAACGGCCAGGGCTCAAAACACACTGAGCTGCCTGCCTAGACTGAATTTGTGGGCCTACTGAAGACTAATATTCACTGCATGGCATGCATTGAAAGAGCTTGATTTACTGCTTATGCTTACCTTTTTATCTCATGATGAGTGTGACTGTGATAAACTGATGCAGAAAAAGAGTGGAGCATCAGTCTCCCTTGATAAGAATGTCTGAGTGTGCCAGTCATGCTGGAGAGGCTGCGTCTGCTGTGCCACATCAGCAGTGCCAACAGGTGTGGTCCCGCAGCCACACCACTCTCTGTGTATGAGAGGTGCAGGTCGATTATTCAGCTCGCTGTCCAAACATCAAAGTGAGACACACCGGTTTGATTCGGAAGCAGCCTTCAGTGCTTTACTGGGCACTAAGCCACAAATGCACATTTACGATGCAAACTCTGCATATGCGGAAAAAATGGCAAAATAACCAAAACAGAACTGACATTTTCTGTGTAAATGAATTATTAAATGTGTTTACTGAGCATTAATGAACATAGGGGGTTTGTTTGTTTACTTTTATCTTACATAAGCAGAATGTTTTTGAGGGTGGTTTCCTGCATGCTAAAAACAAGTCAATGTCCTGGAGGAGTGTCTGCATGCTGTTGTGTCCTCTGGGCTGTTTTCCTCTTCTGTGGTATCAGACACTTATGAGGTAGAGAACGCTTGAATCCACCTGCTAGGACACCGATTTGGTAGTTAGAAGTGTAAGGTCTGTCTTGCCCTCAGTGGCCGCAGGTGATGTCAAAATATTTCAAAAGTTTGGGATCGGGATTTTTTTTCTTCTTTCAGCAAGGATGCATTAAATTGCTCAAAAGTGTTTTAGATTATAAAGATATTTATAATCTTACAAAGCATTTCTATTTGAAATAAATGCTGTCGCTTTAGAATGGTTTTCCACAAAAATATTAAGATCACCGATCAATAAAACATTAAGTATTAAGTAAAGTTAAGATCAAATAATCAATTTTCTTGTAATGCAGGCGGAACTGTAATATGATCTGCAGCAGTGCTAAACTGCTCACTGCATCTTATAATTGACAGCACAAACTATCAATGTATGAATCAAACTCACTAAGACTGCCGACAGTTTGTTTTCCGCGCATAATTTTATTATATCCATTTATGCGGTTAGTCAAATCATATAAAACAATGAAATCTCTCCGGAACTCTGTCCTGTCTGTTTTGCCTGCACTCAAGGCTCCTTAGTCAGTCTTCACTCCCTTCACTCAACATTGGTTGTTGTTCGCGAAATTCACTTCTAATTTGTATAAAGGTGAAGTTTCTGAACTTTTGTTGCGTGTCTCCCGTCACTTGACAGGCCAACGGTCACAGTCAGGGCTCTACATAGCGACCATTTTGGGCGCATTTGCGCCTGAAAATTACTGCGTGCGACTGCGAAAAAATATTTAGGCGCATATATTTCGTGCTGCAATCAACTGCTTTTCATGCCTTCTGTCAGCGGAGCATGTGCAAAAAACGTGTGCGACGGGCTAACACTTCACAGATTAAAAGGTGAAACCACGGTCTATGAGTGAAACGGGTGTGACGCGGCCATGCACTTACCAGACGCCTCGCGCTGATGTTTCTTTGCAGCCAAACTTAACTAGAAATACCACATTGGGATTATCATAAACAAGGTCGGAAATTAACAGGGGCTTGAGGCAAAAATGCCACCAAAAATGAATTAATACAAAATAATTTAAAAACGCTCCTGTATGAGTTCTTGATTTAATCTTTATCAGCTGCAGTCCATAACATTTATTGTGTTTAAAAATGACTAGATGCATATGAGTGAGTACATCATGAATCCATTTTCCAAACCGTGTTTTTATCTTACCCTGAATCACTACGGTACACATATAATAAGTGTTTATATTCTGACTATTCAATTCCAGTTTGGGTCGCAGCGCTGCGGAGGAGCACAGTCCCTGTGTGACTCGCCATAGACATAAACAGAGAGAAGTAGCTCCGGCTGCAGTGTTCTTCCGCAAGACGCGTATATTTCTGTTCATTAGCGCCAGAGCGCCAAAAGTTACGGATTGCTATTGCTCCAAGTATTGGCATGATTGCAAATGTGATACTGATCTTGTAAAAAAGTCCAATAGACACGTTGATATTAAGTAACAACGTTTTGGCCACAATACTGTTTATTTCGTGAAAATCAAAACTACACCAGTTATGCATCTCCAAGCGGTTCGATCAAATGAATCTGCGTTTGAACGATTGAATGAATGACTCCGACATAGACTTGACGCCACCTACTGGCTGTTTTATTTTCATATTTATACTTTGCATGGACTTTTTATTTAAAATATAAATATTTTAACTAAGTTTAAGTTTAACTTGTACATAGCCTATTTCTAAATTCAGAAATTTAAAACATTTATACAACATTATTTACCCTTGAGCTGCATGTAAATGTATCTAAACACCACTTCAGATTGCTACTTTTGATGCTGATTTAATTAGATTGGTAACAGTCTGGTTGTGTCTTATTGCTCTAACTGAATTTATTGTTTAAATTAACATTTTAAAAACAACTTTTCTATTTTAATTGAAGAAATTGACAAAAGATGATGCATACATTTAATAAGATTAGAAAACATTGCTCTTATAATGGTAAAAATGCCCCTGGACATTAATTTAAAGGGACAAAGATCGTCCTGTAATGGGAAAGTTATAATTGGAATACGTGTTATTGATCAGAAAGTGCTCCTAAATTTTTGACTGTGCTCCTAATTTTTTTTAATTAGGAGCACAAGTGCTCCTCAAGAAAAATGTTAGCGTAGAGCCCTGACAGTCACTCGTGTCGCCGGAAGCCAGCGCTCCATTGAAATGAATGGTGTCATGATGACGCTTTGATGCTGCGTGTCGCTGGGGTGTGAATGAGGCTTAACTGACTAATCAATGTCCTTGCTGGTGGATCCAAGTGTTCCTCTACTTCAAGTGTCTGATTACTACACTTAGTAAAAGTTTTACATTTAATGTCAAATGTTAAAATGTCCATGTCACATCTCAAAATGCTGTCAGTCAATAGATTTGTAGGCAACACTCTGACATGCAGAACAGTTGGTCCTCTCTGATCCCATTCCCCTCTGGGTTCCCTGCTCTGCCCCTTTAACCACTGTGATCCTAAATAAGTGTCCTAAATAAGTTTAAAACCCTTGATCTCACAGGTCTCCATCAATACAGCTGGATTCCCATGTGTTGTTCTGCTGAAAAAGGAAAGCAGATCCTTTATACTGGAAATAAGTAGGGATGCACCGATTCCAAAAATTCTGATTATTGACCGATACTGATCCGATACCAGCGCAGTTTTGTTTAAAAATTCAATGTAGAATTTGTATACCTCAGTGTGTTGAACTGATAATCACTCTTTTGTGTGTTAAACACAATCTACTAAATACAGACAACTTCATTATAAAGTAAAACAACAAATTAAAAATATATCACAATCTATGACAAAAATATTACTATAAACTAGATTAGTGGATAATTCAGCAGCAAAAGTTACTCTAAAAAAGTATTTTTAGAGTGCACAATAATTGTATAAAATCTAAACATTTAGTGGAAAATAATTTTTTTTAGTGGGGAACAAATAAAACTGAATAAGTGTAGCACTGGTAAAATGTTACACGTTGTAAAATACATTCATGAAAAACGTAGAAAAAGTAAATATATATATAGAAATAGGGCCTAAATGTATAGCACAGCTTTTTAATGAGGCAGCAACATATTATAGATAGGCTATTAATAATATTTCATCTTTCACACAAGCGCTTATGCGCATCCTGTGCACACACTTAAAGTCCCTGTAAAGTCAAAATTAAATATGTGTTCTGAGTTTGTCACACCACCGACAAATGTGTTAATAACCACCCAGCCAAATTTGAATCATAAAAAAATTCAGACAAAGAAAATAAAATAGCTTATAAGTCTTGCAAAAATAAGCAGCATTCTCTGCTCTCAAACGCTGGGGGCGTGTCCGCTGTCAGCCCCGAAACCACGCCCACTTGCCGTAAGCAAGCACACAAGACAACACTCACGGAGTTCACGATGGCAGATGTCGGCGGGACGGGAGGATGAAGGCCGGCGCGGGAGATAATCGGTTCGGCCCCATTCTGCAGCAGATTATCAGTGAATTCCAGTTGTCTCCAATGAAAGTTTGTAGAACTATCCGGTGTAAAGTCACTGCAGAGGCAGGTCCTGAGCTCAACATCAAGGTAGCTGTTCACAAAATTAATCCACCTCTTCTTGATATCATTGTTTTTGTTTTGTAAACTGTTTTGCAAGTTGTAGGCTGTGGTAACTAACGGTACTGCGATTGAGCGGGCGAACTAATGTGAATGTTCACCAGTTATGATCGTGTTAGGGGAGGAGCCAGGCACAGTGGCTCCAGTACGTCATCGAGCCACCGTTTTAGCCCCGCCTAAAAAATCCTGAACACCGCTACGGTGAAAAACTGTTTAACCGTCTAACTCCACAATTCAGTACTAAACAGTTCACAGTTTTTGTAACGTGTTTCAGCAATACATTTATAATGTGTTTAGAAACAAATCTCAGAATTGCCTTTACAGGGACTTTAATATAGTGCATGAAGGGTTGATGGTGCTTTATAATGTTTTTTTGTGGGGCACTGAGGCTTAACAATAACACAGAATATTATACGCACCGTACAGGATTTGGATCGGTCCTGTCTGACCGATACCCGAGTACTGAGTATCGGATCGGCGCATCTCTAGAAATAAGAGTGTTTAGAATTATGAATGATTTCCTTTTTTTTTATGACACTGCTTTTAAAAAAACGAGGGAGTGGGCTTGTCCAAACTAGCAGCCTTTATCTTTTTGTAACTTTCTGTCTGCTCAAAGATCAGTTTATAGTGTGCAATGTCACTGATTTTGAGTGATTGTGCATGGGAGGCTGTTTTCAGGTCTGTGCGAGCCCTCTGGGCTGTAGTCCATTTACTCTTCGATGACGACCTGATCGAGTGAGAAAGAGGGACAAAAAAATATGAGGAGGAGGATGAGAGGACGGTCTTTAATTAGGGCACCCTCTTTTCTCCTCTCCATATCCCCTCTCTAGGAACAAGAACAAACATTCAAGTAGGTCAGACCCTTCTGCTTCTTCTGTCCTTTGCTTGGAAAAATCATTTTGCTATGCAAGTTCCTTCCACACTTTGCGAAAGAGCTGAAATCAGAGACGCACTCGTCACTTAGAAATGCGCAGTTGTTATTTACGTTAACTTTTTTGCTCACCTGCCTCTGTGGTTTTGCAAAGTTACTAGCCACTAGGGATGTGACGGTGAGGAAATTTTCCCACCGGTTAATCGACGTGTGACAACACCGGTATGACCGACGGGGGCCCAATTCAAGGCTTGTCGCCAATTACTTTTTGTCCAGAAAATTCTTAATTGTGGGGTGTCATTATTATTTTACTGGTCCCGATCACATTGGAGCCTGCACGATCCCAAATCATAAATATCAAACATATCTTGATCGGGCTGCCTCTGACATGATACCCGTGGTAGCCAATGAGAGCGAGCAAGCTTCACTAACCAGATGTTGCGTGCTTCTGTAGCTGAAACTTGGCAGCCACAAAAGTGGAGTATTGAGAAAGAACCCAAATTCTTTTTTCCTCTTTTGCTTTTCTTCCTGTAAAACAAAACTCACGCCAGGAGAACCAGCTGACGACGCCGATTGTACTCCATTTGTTTTTCTTCTCAGGTCAACACTTCTTTGATCTTGCGAGTCTCTGTGAGATCTTGTCTCACTGTGAAAATGTTACTACAACCGACAGGCGTGTGGTCTCGGGATCCGGACGAATCTTCTAGTGTGTGCATTCAGAGGATTTGAAACAGCCTTTATGTCTGTGGTCTACCACAGTTTAAAACTTGCTTTGCAAATCGTCTAGTGTGTCCCAGGCATTCGTTTATTATTTCAAATGACTACAATTGAAAAATGTATATATGCTATTATATATAAAATTCAACCTGCCAAAGTGGCTAGTAGAAATGACTGCTTTACATGCCACTGACTGCTTAATCCACCCGCATCATGTGGCAGTTTGGCGGGTGTTAATGTCAAGCCCTGTGTTTACAATCTAATATGCAATATTAATCATTGTTTCTAGTAAACCTAAGCGTAAGAACTTTAATTAAAGTTGTGCTATACTTGTTTTTCTGCCTTGATGTGTGTAATACACTGAAGGTATTTCCTCTCTCAGTGTGATAAGGAAGCCAAACATCAGTGAGGCCTCCGGAGGCCTTTAAATTAGAGTTTAATCTTCTGTGCTCGTCTCTGTTTTTCCATGTGGAGAATCTGATCTAAGGATCCGCTGCTGCTCAGAAGCATGAGGCAGTTGTGTTCTTGTGTCTGGCATTTGCTGTTGATTGGCTGTCACCCTTGGGGTCAATGAATCCTGTAATAAAAGTGTTGCTGTAACAATCTGCAGCAAGTGTCACTGGGATTGTGCTTCAGCAAGTGGTTCGTAAAGTACCTCATTTGGCTTTCCACACAAACACCCTTTGTGTCACTTCTCATACAGTTGATCAGATATTACACAGATTGGTGGAGATTGTGTTTTTCACCAGGAATTCCTTGTTAAACACAATTATTAAAAATGAGTTGAAATAATGCAAGCTGACGGCTTCAACAAAAGCATATACCATTGATTAATAACTTTATAGCTCACAGTTGGTCTGTCTTTAAAGGTTCCAAATCTATTCCCCTATGGAGAAACCGTTGTACTCTATAAGTGATACAGATGTCTGACTATAGTTCCCAGTGTACAGTAAATTACAGCTTTACTCAACACTGTTTTACTAAAGATTGAGCGCTGTTTTCTTATTGTTTCTTGTAGTAGATGTTAAGTATCCCACACACTGAGTCATAAACTCGGGTTTAATCTCTGTTATCTTTCTCTTGTACAGAGACTTCGTACTCTCAGCTTCCAAGAACAGGCTTTGTTTGCCAGGCAAATTACATGCATTAAAACCACAACCAATGACAAACACCATGACGAACCAACAACTTTCTTGCTGTGATATCCGTTTTCTTCCTCTGTGGAATCATTTTTATGATGAATCACGATGCTGATGTGAACGATTCTGCGTCAGTGCATAAAAACAAATAATATTTTTTTAAATGTAATTAAATAGGCCTTTCATACATATTAATGTCCTGTTTTACCTTAAAATTATCTGGACAGCGTGATGTGATCATATAAATAGTGGCCTAAAAAATGATTCCTGTTCCCCAAATAATAAAATTTTTCTATAGGTTTACCTAATGAAATCAAAATGAATGACTTATTTCAAAAGGAAAAATACAAAGGTGTGCACGTCCTCAAACCCAAACAGGGCTCAGGTGCAAGACAAAAGAAATAACTAAAGCGAAAAACAAATGTGATGTCCGCACACTGATTTAACAGCTCCAATTTATTGCAACGTTTCGACCAACAGGTCTTGAATGATTAAAATTGATTTTTTTCCCTCCTACAATTTTAAAATCAATATGCAGTTGACAAAGAAATTGTTCAAAACAAGTTAACTCTATTTTGTTTTTATAAAATATTTGCGGCTTGGTAGCACATACCTGGGGTCCAAAATTTTCAGAATGTGAATAAACTAGTCAAAGGTTTATTAATTGATATGCAGATAAAATTTACTTTTATTAACAACAGTAATGTGCAAAATAATTATAGGGAAAATGTTAATATTCTGCTCTTATTAAATATAAGAGCCATTGTTACCATTGTTCTTTCATAGTATCACACTGAACTGACCGACAGCTTCAGTGACTACTAAAGGAGCGCTCTTTACTTTGTTTCTGGGTAATTCAGTCACAATTTGAAGAAAAGTTTTGTTTTTCATGAGACTGTGACTTCCTACTTTTGTCCATATATTAGGGAGTGGAAATGGCTAAGTTAATAAGTGCTCCTCTACTGGTTATAGTGGTAAATTCATGTCTTTTTTTAAAATAAAAGTGCCACAAAGTGGTCTACACTTTTAAACTTTTATTTTTTACAAATCAACACTTAACTCCACGTCAGCGCTGTTTGATCTGATATCTGTGGTTTATAACAGAATTCTGCCCTGAACGCTTCACTAGATCTCGCAGTTGTGATGTTATTAATTCTGTGGTGAATTCAAACTCTTTCTCACTGGATCTCCCAGCGCTGCATATCGGTGTCACGAGATCGGCCCGTGTATGAGCTTGTGCTGATAAACGGTCCAAGCAGCGCAGCTCAAATGAGTAGCGCGGTTCCGTTCGGACTTCAAACACACTTTGGATGAGCGCACGTACATCAACCAGAGCGAGAGCAAGAGTTTTGTTTTTAGACCACGAAATCAACAATGTGACTAAAGAAGTGTGTTTTTGGTTGTGAGGGAAAGATAACCTTGTTCAGCTTCCAAAATAACCCAGTGTTAAGGAAACAGTGGGTGCAGTTTGTTTTTCTGGAGCAGCAATGGAGTAGGGCTGCAACGACGCGTCGACGTCGTCGATGACGTCGACTACGAAAATACGTCGACGTGCGTGAAATGCGTCGACGCGTCGGCGGCACATTATTTACGTTCTAGAATGGAACAGAAGATCTAGAATAATGGCAGCTTCTGCTCCCGGGCATAGTGAAAATTATAATTTATCATATAAAGCCAGACCGCGACATTCAAAAGTGTGGGAGTACTTTAAACAGAAGCCGAGTAAAACTGTGCTTTGTTCGCTCTGTAACGCCGGTTTCACACTGCGCGCGCAGGCAGAGCAGAAGCTGTGCGCGTGGAGAGCGGGAGCTTTCACACTGCCAATCAGTGTTGCCAAGTCCGCTTTTTTCCGCGGAATTGGGCTACTTCTACACTGTTGCCGCGGGCTGTGTCTCATGTCCGCGGGTTGAAGCAAAAAAACACACATATTTAACCCCCCGAACGCGATGTTTACCAGAGAACCTCCCCGAAACGCGATTGGGCTTGTTTTGGGCTTGTTTTGAGGAACGAATGGGTGGGTTTTGTTGTGTAAACCTGGCAACCCTTCCAGTGTTCTCTCGCGCAGCTGAACCGTGGCGCGTGTATTGCAACAGACGGTCACATTTTCCGGGGTTCTTCTCCGACCCCAGTACGTCTCGTGCTTTTATTTATTATGGGCTGCATATATCTCCTGTTAATGCGACCTGGTTCCCCTCTGTCCCAAACACATGTGCATAAAACATGCTGTATATAGGTAGTTTACATGATTAAAGTAACATTAAAGTTAAGATATGCCTCTAGCTTTAATCATTTAAATGTGTCTTTGAAGTTTGGGCAAAAACTTCTGGCAGCTTTAGTCGTTGTTTATGCACATGTATCTTCAAAATAGACGACTAGTTATACTATATTAAAACTATGCTGAAAGCTCCTGTATGTGAACCTTTTGCAGATAAATACAAGTGCATTTTCGTTTACTATTGACACAAATCAATAAGTAAATCATACTCAACTACTAGCCTATAGTAAACAACTTTTCCTAATTAGGCCTACTCTGTATACATTTTATGATGAATAGTATCATTATATATTATGTTTAAAAAGCTTCTTGTGTTCATATATTTCATTATAAAATGGCATACTATGTACACTACCTTTCCTGAAATACAATTAATATTGTCATCATTCATTGATTTCATGTTAAAATAATATACAAATTCACTACCCTCTTTGAAATACAATAATCAGTAAAAAAGAATCATAAGATTAATCTGGAAAAATAATCGTTAGATTAGTCGACTAATCGAAAAAATAATCGTTAGATTAGTCGACAGAAAAAATAATCGTTAGTTGCAGCTCTACAATGGAGTTCTACAAGTGTTTGTTTGTTCCCAGTCGAAACTGCTTGTGAGTCGAAACTGCAGGCGGTGTGTGATACTGCATCAAATGTGTTTTGTTGGTAATCGGTGCATATAATGCAAACACAAACGTAGTGAATCGAATGTTATCCAGGGATAATGAATAATAATTATAATAATACTTTGTTACATTTATATAGCGCATATCTGGGTACTCAAAGCGCTTTACATATAGAAGGGGGGAATCTTCTCAACCACCACCAATGTGCAGCATCCACCTGGATGATGCGACGGCAGCCATATTGCGCCAGAACCCCACCATACACCAGCTTATGGTGGAGAGGAGACAGAGTGATGAAGCATGGGGATATTAGGTGGCCAGGATGGACTGAGGCCAATGGGCAAATTTGGCCAGGATGCCGGGGTTACACCCCTACTCTTTTCCGAAGGACATCCTAGGATTTGTTTTGACCAGAGAGTTAGGACCTCGGTTTAAAGTCTCATCCGAAGGACGGTGCTCTTTGACAGTATCGTGTCCCCATCACTATACTGGGGTGTTAGGACCCACACAGACCACAGGGTGAGCACCCCCTGCTGGCCTCACTAACACCTCTTCCAGCAGCAACCTGGTTTTCCCAGGAGGTCTCCCATGTAGGTACTGACCAGGCTCAGCCCTGCTTAGCTTCAGCAGGAAACCAGTCTTGGGTTACAGGGTGATATGGCTGCTGGCTGGCATAATAATGCCATGATGTTTTGTGTTTGTGTGTGTGCTTGTGACTCTTTAGCTCCGCCCACTGCACGCCTCCACGAGTTCGGCTGGTTTAGGTAAAGAATCGGTATTCTGATTCTAAAAGACAGCGTATCTGTCTTTTATAAATCTGATAAATAGGGTTGGGTACCGAAATCCGGTTCCAATATGGCACCGGTACTTATATAACCGGTATGTACCGGACCGAATCAGAACGCAGATTTCGGTTCCTCATTTCGGTGCCAAAATTCAAACGTGCTTTCGGGTGCTTTGGCTGGCACCGAGCCAGAGACACGCTCAGCGCTGGTCACATCACAACTCATGACAACTATTCAGTGTTTTCAACGACATCATGTTTATTCCAGGTTTCAGACATTTAAATGCTCATACTAGCAAAAAACACACACTGATGTCTATGAAAGCGGCAATGACAATCCTTTCAGGCGGTTATAATTTGACTAACGTTAACGTTACATGTTTTATTCACATCAGATACATGCACATTAAATAGTAGCTATATCGTTTACTCTATTCTTCTTCCAGTTCACTGGTCACTTACTTTCATGTATTTCGTGAGACGAGAATGAACTCAAGTGTTGTAAATCCGACAGATCCGATTCTGAGGCGCAAACTAACATGGCGCCGCCCATTGCGCTTTATAGATCAACTAAGACACATTGACTCACACATTTGAACATCAGATAGTTCGTGACACAGTTAAGAAGTTTGTCAATATTTTGAATAAAAAGAAAAAACGAAATAAACCCGATACAGCTGAGCTGTCAGCGCTATTGCGGCTGCTGTGTCATGTGAGAAACATGACGCGTCGTCATGGAAACATTAAGGTGATGCGTTCTAAAATATTTAGCCCGAGAAAATGATCATATTTCAAAATAAAGCTGAAGCTCGAAGCTGGTTAGTAGCATACCGAGAATACAGACTAGGCTAACTGCTGTTAATACTGTAACTGTTATTTAGAGTTATATTAGGCTTGTTGTAGTTGGGTTAGGTGGCTATTAGGTTTTACTGTGAATTTGTAAATAAGTCAATTATAATTTGTAAATAAGTCAATTGTGTTTTGTATTTATTTATATTCATACATTTAAGTATACATTAAACTTTTAATAAATGGTTCAATTTAAATAAATAAATAAAAAGCCATTTAATGTTATCCACCTCGTTTTGTGGCCATTTAAAAAAAAAAAAAAAGTATCGGTTCAGGCACCGTTTAGGCACCGGAACCGTTTTAAAAGTATCGGTTTGGCACCGGAATCGGAAAAAACCCAAACGATACCCAACCCTACTGATAAAACTCTTTTGAGATATGAATGATGCTAAACCTATGAAGGTATTTTTGGTGCAAAACAACTGAACACGCGTGAGAGTGGAATTTGTAGCTGTAGAGCATATCCAGACGTGTATCAATAAATTTGAAGTCACAGAGAAAAATATTTTAGGAGTTGTAAACTTGTAGATTTTTTTTCTCACCTACAAACACAACACAACAGTTACACTTTCACACATTCTTCACTGCAGATGCACAAATCCTATTCTACGAATCACACATGAAGATACTCATACGCTCACATTTTTGCTACAGTTGCTGCAGTAAATATGGTGCAAAACGCAGTTGAGAGTTGCACACTTGTACAATATTTGGTCACAGATGCATTTCTTTTCTTGTATATTTTTCTAACACAATCACAAGTCCAATCACTACAACTGCTTGAATCTGCTACGAGTCTCAAACGCAGTTTTTTCACCTTCAAATGACAAGTTCTGCGCGCTCTCACTTTTGCACCATATACTACGTGAAATGTGGAGCAAAAGTGATTTGTGCATCTGTGAGGCAGCGGTTCAGAGAGCAGAGAGTTTCGGCCAATCAGAAGAGCTCTTCTCTTCTTCTAGCAGGCGAAGTCAACTTGTTCCTCTATATAGTAAAACATAGTAGGCTATAATTAATGGATATATGTAGTATAATTAATGCACAATTGTACAATTAATATACAATTCAAGCAAGTAGCCTTCAAACACCTACATTAACATGGTTAATGGAAACATGAATCAGGATATGAATTTTATACATCGCGCGTTGTGAGCTTTTATAAGCACCAAGTTCCCGTACGAACGGAACAGACCAATTATCTGTGCAACATGACTGAAGCCCGGTTCATTTAATTGTGCATGCATGGTGCGCGAATAACCATAAACTCCATAAACGCTCCAAAAGTGTGACAAGATATGAGCCGTTCCTATCGCAACACTGAGTCTGAGAAAACACCAACATAAATAAGCGACGCGTTTTAATAAACTACTCATGACCACCTTTAGTAGATCTCACATTCTACTGTTGCCTATTTATTATGTTAAATGTTGATTAACTTTATAATAGATTTATAATATATAAATCTAAAAATAAATGTATAAAAAATAATATAATAGAATATAAGATAAGGGAATAGGTTTTTCTCTAAGATTTATATTACAACTGTGGCATGTTGTGGTGGCTATAGTTTGGATGCTATTTTTCATAACTAATGCTATAGATAATTTTTTTTTTAAAGTTGGCTGTAATTGTTTTTAATTACTTGTTACTTATTAATTGTAAATACTTTTGAGGTGTGACAGATATGAACAGGCATGTAAAAAGTAAAGGGCATCAGGCCAAAGAACAGGCACTTCAGTCAAAGAGCGGCATAACTTCAATTTGTGCTGGTCATTTATGAACAATAGGTAAAATTGGGGCAGAGGGGCCGCTGCTGCAAATATTTGAGTGGCTCCTCCCCTAACAGATACAATCTCACTCCAAACTTTTGATAAAAATTGAGTCCTGGAAAGGTTTTCTTTTTCTCTCTCCCCCTGCAATCACTCACCGTTATACATTTGTCTAAGTAGTTTTAATATGTGCACTGGTCGACTAAGATGGTAATCATTGTTTCTTAGTTGGGTTAGCCTTTCTTGTTTCACGAAATGTAAGTTACGCTAACACTAGCCTATCTGTACTGTTAAGTTTGCAATCCAATCGTCTCATTATTAAATATTCTCTCATATTAATTAATGTATTCCTTATTCTCTCTTCAGCTTTACCTTCTAGAAAAATGACAGAACAGGATGGGTCTTCACAGGTCAGCATCATATCAAGGAACTTATGCACCCATTGTAATACTACCATGTGTACCATGTTTTTATTTTATTTTTTGGTTTGTTTTTGGTGGATGATAACATTTTATAGAAATGCCATTAATATTACCATACTATTAAAGTAAAGGGATATTATTTGCTCAGTAGGCCTAATTGGAAGCTGCAGTGAGTCACAGAGCAGGTTAATTAACATTTTATAAAGCCTATGGTATTTCTATAAATGTTATCATCCACTAAAAACAAACCAAACCAAAAAAGAAAAACGAAAAGACAAACATGGTACACATGGTAGTCTTACAATGGGTGCATACGTTACTTGATATGATACTGACCTGTGAAAATCCACCCTGTTCTGTCATTTTTCTAGAAGGTAAAGCTGAAGAGAGTATAAGGAATACATTGTTTAATATGAGAGTATCTTTAATTATGAGACGATTGGATGGATGGCAAACTTAACAGTAGATGACATTTCTTGAAACAAGAAAGGCTAGCTCAACTAAGAAACAATGATCACCAATTTAGCCGACCAGTGCACATTTTAAAACTACTTAAACAAATGTATAACGGTGATTGCAGGGGGGAGAGAGAAAAAAAACATACCTTTATTGGTAACATTACTTGACTTCGCCTGCTAGGGAGAGATTGCTCATGTATTTTTCCCGTTTTCGGTCGCGCGCCACCGGTTTAAAAGAGCTCTTCTGATTGGCCGAAATTCTCTGCTCTCTGAACCGCTGCCTCACAGATGCACAATCGCTCCACATTTCACGTAGTATATGGTGCAAAAGTGAGAGCGCGCGGAACTTGTCATTTGAAGGCGAAAAAACTGCGTTTGAGACTCGTAGCAGCAGATTCAAGCAGTTGTAGTGATTGGACTTGTGATTGTGTTAGAAAAATATACAAGAAAAGAAATGCATTTGTGACCACCAAATATTCTACAAGTGTGCAACTCTCATTGCATGGATTCACATATTAATTTGCGGATGTGCAAAATTTGTCTGGGACTTCACATTTTTGATACGGGTGTGTGAATGCGTTTTGGACCATATTAACTGCAGCAACTGTAGCAAAAATGTGAGCGTATGAGTTTCTTCATGTGTGATTCGTAGAATAGGATTTGTGCATCTGCAGTGAAGAATGTGTGAAGGTGTAACTGTTGTGTTGTGTTTGTACGTGATAAAAAAATCTACAAGTTTACAACTCCTAAAATATTTTTCTCTGTGGCTTCAAATTTATTGATACACATGTGTGGATATGCTCTACAGCTACAAATTCCACTCTCACGCGTGTTCAGTTGTTTTGCACCAAAAATACCTTCATACAAAACTACTCTAGGTACTCAACATTAACATGAGATTGACAGAAACTGTGCGTGTTATGTACCCTTTAACTGGTAGCAACAGTTCCTGCACACACACACACACACACACACACACACACACGTACACACATTCTCAAAGGTCTCTTAGCTGAAACATTCTTAACCTGCCCAGCATGTGTGCAGATTCCACACAGTCCAGACACCTCACAGCCTTCATACACGAACCTCAGGACTCGCATCTGTTTTTTTGCTTGGAGTCAAGGTTGGATCAGAGAATCCTAGATGATCCTAGATCAGCATTAATGAACTAGTCAAAGTATACTCTAAGATAAGCATCTTTAATTATTGGACTCAGCAGTGAAAACAACAGGGGATGAAGTGTTTGTGTTTGACTAGCTGTGTGTGTTTTGGTGTGAGCCACTACTTAACAGTGATAGTTCAGCCAAAAATGTACAATCCATCATCATTTACTTGTATGACTTCTGTGGAACACAAAAGAAGGTATTTTGAAGAATGTCAACTGTTTTTGCTCATACAATGAAAGTCAATTAGGTCACAATTTTTTTTTATAAAAGGAACACTCCATTTTTTTGAAAATAGGCTCATTCTACAAGTCCCCTAGAGTTAAATAGTTGAGTTTTACCGTTTTTTAATCCATTCAGCCGATCTTTGTATCTGGCGGTAGCACTTTTAGCATAGCTTAGCATACATCATTGATTCTAATCAGTCCATTAGCATCTCATTCAAAAAATGACCTAAGACACTTTCAATATTTTTCCTATTTAAAACTTGACTCTTCTACAGTTACATTGTGTGCTAAGACCAACTGAAAATGAAAAGTTGCGATTTTCTACACCTATATGGCTAGGAACTACGTTCTCCTTCCTGCGTAATAGTCGCGGATCTTCGCGGCCGTACCATGGCTGCAGCGGCGCAATGATATTACAGCGCCTGAAAGTAGCCCCCAGCTAGGTAACTTTCAATGTGACCGGCACTAAGTTCGTGTAGTTGCAGAGAAAGTTTCAGGCTTGCAGACGACAAATTGTGTTGTGGATTTACCTGTGTGATAAGCCATGGTTCTGTGTGTTATAAAGGGCTGTGATAGTAAGTCGAAGGTGTATACTACCACCATGTTTCACAGAATACCAACCAATCATTGCGCTGCTGCAGCCATGGTACGGCCGCGAAGATCTGCGACTATTACGCAGGAATGAGAACGTAGTTCCTAGCCATATAGGTGTAGAAAATCGCAACTTTTCATTTTCAGTTGGTCTTAGCACACGATGTAACTGTAGAAGAGTCAAGTTTTAAATAGGAAAAATATTGAAAGTATCTTTGGTCATTTTTTGAATGAGATACTAATGGACTGATCAGAATCAATGATGTATGCTAAGCTATGCTAAAAGTGCTACCGCCAGATACAAAGATCGGCTGAATGGATTCAAAAACGGTAAAACTCAACTATTTAACTCAAGGGGACTTGTAAAATGAGCCTATTTTCAAAAAAGTGGAGTGTTCCTTTAATTCATGTGCCCTCATCATCTTTAATCAAAATAACTTCCCCTCCCACTTGCAGTATCATCTCTTCTTTGATGACATGTTTTTCAGGCCAAAAACAGGACAACCTGTCACTAACATGAGATCCAATCAAGTCCCCCTCTATTTTTTTGTTTTTGTTTTTTTGGTTCATGTAGCCATTTCACTCGGATATACATCACAATAGGGAAGAAAAGACTATTGCAACGGTTTCATGCTGACTTTAAGGACTGCCTGACACTAGCAGGCACATTCTGTAGTCTTGCTTTGTGTTCAGTGTCAGTGGCACACAGTGGTGAACAATTACACAGTGTGTTTATGCAGGTGTTGTCACTAATAGATTTTTAGTATTCTAGAAGCTTCCTTATGATAATGTGATGCATGTTTAAGGTTATGAAGGGGAGGAGTAATGAGACGCTTAAGGCTCCCCATTTTTTTATATCTTCACCCATGAAACTTGAAATGTTTCTATAACCAAATTTGGCAAGATTCTCAGTATAAAACTATGAAGCTGTTTTGCCAGATTGACATTGGGATCTTCTGGCTGTGTTTGCTGAAAAACACAGCAAGAGATGCTCCTTATCTGAAAGTGGTTTAGTAAGACAAAGATAAGAAACGTGGAGTCAAGGAGTTTGTAAAGGGACTTCACACTTCCACTGAAAAGGAATGAGGGTGACCTAGGGGTGGGCAATTATGGTAAAAATATATCAAAACATTTTTTTTTCTTCAGGCAGGATCACGATCTTATCACAATTATTTTTTTAAAGACTGTTTTGCCAGTTACTGCGCAATACAGCCAACTAATTTCCTTTTTAAACAATATAGCCCTACAAGGTAACAGGACATGAAAGAAAAAAAGAATGGCAGGCCATTTTCCTGGGATAGTTCACCCCAGGGGCGTAGCCAGCGTCACTATGATGACTAGGCCCCCCCAGTTTATTATACAAATATAATATTTGTTAAGTAACAGTTGTTTAAATTATTTTAACGTAATTACAAAATGATTATATCTCAAATACTGAAATAAATAAAATGTGTTTTTTACAGTCTATGGTTTTTGCATAATGCTTGATGAGTTTGATTGACAGCTGTGTTAGGCAATTAGGTGTCAGGCTGTCGCGCAGCTCGCGCCTGTGAGTTCATGAAGTGTGTTTACCTATTCACTTAGCCTATAATTTGCACTTGTGTGATAGATAAACAGCAGCGATGCAAAATTCTATATAAAGGACTTTTAAAAACTTGCATTAAACACGGGAGAGAACCCATCCATCAGACCGCGAGTAACGGTAAGACTTTTCAATTCCAAGCACAGGTTCATTCTGTAAACCTAGGAACACGCCTTCAGTGACTGTCAGTCGTGATAGTGTAGGGGTAAAGTGCGTGGCGCTATATGTTTTGATGCAATTCAATCTGCGGTTCGAATCCGCCTTTTGCCGAACAACGAGTTCGTCCTTTTCTCATCACATATCAGATCGTAAAGGCGTTTATTTTCAATAAAAATGAAGAAAATATTTGAAAAGTGGAAAAAGTGTCTAAAGTTTGTTGTAACTGCTGTTCATGTTTTGTATGTTACCCATATTCTTCAAAATATCTTCTTTTGTGTTCAGTAGAAGAAACAAATCCATACAGGTTTGGAACAATTTGAGGGTGAGTAAAGGATATCAGAATTGTAATTTTAGGGTGAACTTATCCGTAAGACATAACTGATGCGATCAGATATTATCATATCTCATACCCCTTGGTTGACCCCATCACAGGAACATTTAAAGACACGCATCAGCAACAGCAAACACTTTTCAAATCCCTTCTCCTGGTTCAATTCAGTTTTGCTCTTCATGTTTCTGATATAAAACTGTCTTGTGATACAGCGGGAAAAGAAGATACAGAGTTTCTGTGAGGTGACTCGGTCTTAAAGGCCTCACGGGATGATCTCTACAGGTCATTAATTGTGAGATTAGCTGTGAATTGATGGCAGAGCTTCAACTTATTAAATGAATACTTATACCCCATTAAATATTTCTAATGTGCTCCAGTGGGTTTAAGTATATTGAAGCTCCAGTCAGATTTCCTGGAGAGAGAGATTCATCATCTTTACCTGTTCTTACTGATATTTTGCTCAGACCCATACAGTGAGCACAGTGAGATTCCTGCTGAACATTGGTCCGTATTGGTCATCATGGTTCGTTTTGAGTCTGACCCTATTTACATCTAGTATTAAAGGTGCACATTAACATACACAATTTTGAACATTGATTTTTTTGTGTGTGTGTGTGTATGTGTATTCGTCCAGTAAAGAACTTTTGTTTTAATACATTTTTAAATTTGTATATATTTTTTAACATCAAATTCTGATCAAAATATTTTTGAGATGC
Source organism: Gobio gobio (assembly GCF_949357685.1). Lineage (NCBI taxonomy): Eukaryota > Metazoa > Chordata > Actinopteri > Cypriniformes > Gobionidae > Gobio > Gobio gobio. The sequence continues at coordinate 38,853,548 of NC_137116.1, read as the reverse complement.
ACATTATTAACAGGTCAACTAGTTATTCAATAATCTAGTCGATTAGTGAGGCTGAGAAGTTACTATTTATATTTTATTTTGAATGATTGACCCGCCCCAAGTGTTGTTTTTAACAAAGCATGTCAAAAAATAGTTAAAAATGGAACCCCTATATTCTGTTCTATTGCACTCTGTCTAGCTGTTTGGGAATTTAAAAATGCGTCCTAATAAATGCATCCAATCGGCCTAAAGGAACGTTCACACCAAGAACCATAACTATAGCAATAAAGTTTTAAACATCTTTTTAATTTTGATAAAAACAGGGAAGTCCACACTACAGCTAACTAGGGGTGCTCCAATTGATCGGCAACTGATCTCTATCAGCCGATTATCGCTTTGGGATGATTGATCGGCGGTCTCTAAAAAGGCCGATCTCATGCTGATGACACAAAGACCCGCGGCTGTCGTGAGAGCTAGGGCATGACATGCACCAGCACAGTCTCATTCTCTTTCTGGCGTGACAATGATAATGACAATGATAATTCATATTTCCTTGCATAACTTGCAAAGTAATTTGAAAACTTTCTGTGAGATGTAAGTTCACAAAGAGCGTGAGTGATTCACCTCGCCTGCTCTCTCTCTTTCCTCTCAAAAAGCACAAATGGCTTCACATCAGGCGTCTGCACTAAAATCGAGCTGCACAGTTGACACGGTATCTGCCACTTGCTCAATCGAGGCAGTGTTGCATCGTCACTAGGGTTGGGTACCGAAATCCGGTTCCAATATGGCACCGGTACTTATATAACCGGTATGTACCGGACCGAATCAGAACACAGATTTCGGTTCCTCATTTCGGTGCCAAAATTCAAACGTGCTTTCGCGCTTTGGCTGAGCCAGAGACAGACGCTCAGCGCTGGTCACATCACAACTCATGACAACTATTCAGTGTTTTCAACGACATCATGTTTATTTCAGGTTTCAGACTTTTAAATGTTCATAAGTAGGCTACTAGCAAAAAACACACACTGATGTCTATGAAAGCGGCAATGACAATCCTTTCAGACGGTTATAATTTGACTAACGTTACGTGTTTTATTCACATCAGATAAATGCACATTATATAGTAACTATATAGTTTACTCTATTCTTCTTCCAGTTCACTGGTCACTTACTTTCATGTATTTCGTGAGACGAGAATGAACTCAAGTGTTGTAAATCCGACAGATCCGATTTTCTGAGGTGCAAACTAACATGACGCTGCGCATTGCGCTTTATAGATCAACTAACACACATTCACTCACACATTTGAACATCAGATAGTTCGTGACACAGTTAAGAAGTTTGTGAATATTTTGAATAAAAAGAAAAAACGAAATAAACCCGATACAGCTGAGCTGTCAGCGCTATTGCGGCTGCTGTGTGTCATGTGAGAAACATGACGCGTCGCCATGGAAACATTAAGGCGATGCGTTCAAAAATATTTAGCCAGAGAATATGATCATATTTCAAAGTAAAGCTGAAGCTCGAAGCTGGTTTGTAGCAGAGCAAGAATACAGACGACTGCTGTTATTACTGTAACTGTTTAGAGTTATATTAGGCTTGTTGTAGTTGGGTGGCTTAGGTTTTACTGTGAATTTGTAAATATGTCAATTATAATTTGTAAATAAGTAAATTGTGTTTTGTATTTATTTATATTCATACATTTAAGTATACATTAAACTTTTAATAAATGGTTCAATTTAAATAATAAATAAATAAATAAAAAGCCATTTAATGTCATCCACCTCGTTTGGTGGCCTTTAAAAAAAAAAAAAGTATCGGTTCAGGCACCGTTTAGGCACCGGAACCGTTTTAAAAGTATCGGTTTGGCACCGGAATCGAAAAAAACCCAAACGATACCCAACCCTAATCGTCACAAAAGTTTATAATTTGCATTTCTTTTTTAAGTCTTGCCAGTGTTCAAACCACTCGGCTCTCGCGCCGCTCACGCACACTCAAAGCGCACACACACAGCCCACCTCACAAAAGCTTGCGAGTACAAAATTGCGCTGAAATGGTCAAATACACACACATGTATGAACAAAATGGATGAATATGTCTTGATGAATATGCACGAAAACACAGTCATGAGTGAACGTTAACATTTGTGTAACTGCATGTAACCGTATCCTTGCATTTGGTCTTAAAGTGAAAAAGCAGTCGAATAAATCAGCTGTCTCTGATATATTCTCCTTTGTCTTTTGCTGTTTGATTAACTTTAATGACACTCAATGCTCTCGAAAGTTTGTGTAACTTTTGTAACCTTAAAATTATTAATCTGATTTAATTTATTCAGGAAAGACCATCCAATATTATTTTACATTTGATTCCATATTAAATTTCTTTAGTATTTTTTACCTCAATACTACTGTTAGACCTACCTGATAAAAAAAAAAAAATCCCCCATTCTCAAAAATGCATTTCAGGCCCTGAATGATTGTCTGTAAAAATCCTGATTTGAAGCATCCCTATTAATAATACTTTATGATAAAAAGAAGGCTTCAAATAGATTGGTATCGGTGATCGTATCGGCAGACACTGCTTCTTGTGATCGACGATCGGTGATCAGCTCCTGAACGGAGCACCCTTACAGCTAAAGATAACACAGAGGAACAATATTATTTGAATCACTTTCAGACTAATTTTCTCCAGAAGATGAATAAAAATAATATTGGGAATATCAGAATCCATCCATTTTGAGCTTGTGCATTTAAAGCGGCAGCAACAACATAAGTGCAGCATGTGCTAATAATAAACAAAAGGTTATTATTCGTCAACACCAGTGTTGAGGAAAGTTACTTTGAAAAGTAATGCATTACAATATTGCATTACTCCCTTAAAAAGTAATTAATTGAGTTACTTAGTTACTATTTAAGAAAAGTAATGTTACGTTAATTTTGCGTTACTTTTTCTCACCTGGGCTGGGCTTGTTTTTTTGTTTTGTTTTTTAATAGCAAAAAAAGTCATTTTTTTGTGCAAATGTAAAGACCTCTTCACACCAAAATTGAAATAATAAGCCCCAGGCTGAGGTAAAAATTTGCTGCCATTCTGGATAATGGAAGAATAGGACACAGGAGAAAAAAGGTTTTACCAATAAAAACAAAGAATCTAGTAATATTTGCTCATGGTTTAACTGAATCATCGAAAGTCGGCAGCAAGACATTTTTCAATAAAGGTAGATTAAATGCATAAAAATATTTTAGTACTCGTAGTACTCTGATTTTGCATTTGACTGATTTCATTAATTTTGAGGAGTACTGAATCTTTATTGTGCAAGTGAGATGAATAAATGCTCACATTTAGTCTATACTACAATAACACATTTACACACAACGCCTCTGCACTTACTCTCGATTTTTCTCAACATGGGGACAGGAGAGCTGTCAGTCAAATAAATGTGAAGTACATTATGTACTTTTTTGAAAAAGAAACTCAGATATTTTGTTGTAAATTTTAAAAGTAATCCATTACTTTACTAGTTACTTGAAAAAGTAATCTGATTACGTAACTCGAGTTACTTGTAATGCGTTACCCCCAACACTGGTCAACACTAATATAGTTATCGTTATAGTTATCTTTATAGTAGGGTTGCACCGAAATTTCGTCCGCCAAAAATTATCAGCCTAAAATGGCATTTTCGTTTTTTGGCTGAAAGAGAAAAACGAGTCAAATATATGTTTGTCTCAGTGTTCGGTGCTCAGGTTTTACTCCCGCTCTAGCCGTTACTACTATGTGGTGTGAATATCTTCATAGTTATCAAACTTAGTGTGAATGGGCCTCAATTATACAATAAGGTGTATTGACGATACATTTTTATATAACTTTAATACTACACTTATGATAATACCATATATCCAGTTCTAGTAACTATCTGGTTGACACTCCAACATAGTTGCCACCTCCATACACTTTTGGAGAATGGTATAAAAAACACAACAGAATATTTGACTGGTGGATTTATTATAATTTTTCTAAATTTTTATAGTTATCGCAATAATATCGTTATTGTGAGTTCTTTTGGCCACAGTAATAACGTAGTGAAAATCTGACTACTTATCCAAACTAGTGATGTCATTTTGCTCATCCCTAGTAAATAGGGTCATCGTGCAAACAGTTGGTTTGAGCTTCAGGCAGAGACAGAATGCCGCAGAGTGATTTTACAGCTTGCCTGTGAGGTTCAGACACATGTTTCAAAGAGCTCTCAGTGCTGCGGCTCCCACTGCAGGCATCATATATTCACATCGTCCTCCAGACACACTCACCAGTGCTCACATCGTCCGTTACTTCTTGGAGACTCACAGGAACCAGGCCAGTGGGCATCACTCAGCACAGTTTAATTTTTCTCCTGTATCCAACCTGTCTGAGCTCTTTGTGCGAATGGGATGGAGACCGAGTTACTCGGTTCAAACGTTACAGTGTGCCCTCAGTGAACAGGCAGACTGACAGATGACTGCAGGCTTTACAGAGGTTGTGGCAGGAGGAGACGCTTCACACACCCTTACACTGGCCGATATAGCCTTTTAACAATATATCTTGATGTTTATGTATTTCCCCCAATTTCTTTTTTATGTAACCCACCCAAACAGCTGTTATTGTTCAAGGCAAGAAGTGAAATAAAGTGAAAAATAATCGAGGCATGTCAAGTCAATCACATTCTCATGAGACATTGAGGGAACTAGTTTATTGACACATGGTCTTTAGGAAGCTTAATGGCCAAATTAAAAGCACATTAAGATTGTTGCATGGCTCACATTGTCGCTTAATTGGATATCACCAGCCAAATTGTTGCAAATTTATCATGAATGTTCAATATACAACCCAGCCATATTACAGACCCATCAGTGCAGCTCCTGTGGCTCAAGGTCAATTGAAAGCATTTAAAGTGTCCACACTCGTCCATTGCACACCCCTGAAACGCTCTCCTGGGTCCCGTTTAGTCTGTGCGTGTCATTTCTGTGGTGGGTTTGGAGGGAAAGAAGGCTGCCGTGATGATGGACTTGACTCAATTATTCCATCATCCCTCATGGAAATCTTTGAAGCAGAAAGTCTAAACCCCCTCGTGAATCCAATTTAAATCTCATTCACTTTCCATATCCAGGTTGTATCGAGCTGTTATAGATTCTTATCAATCATAATGAAACGCGTTTTTTTTTCTCATTTTCTTCTGATTATCTTCTGCTGATTAAGTCCAGTGCTTGACTCAACTAGTCTTTGATTCTGTGGATGTTAAGGTTGTACGGAACTACATTTTCATTATTGACTAGACGTTGGATGGCTGAAAGACTTGTTGACTTGTCAGCCTTAAGGAAGCCATATATAATTGAATGTTTACCTGTCTAGTCTATAAAAAAAACCACATCCTTGCCTACCTGTGTTGATTAACTCAGCTAATTGTTTTGATTAAGTTTGATGTGCTTGGTGTGATTTGATTTTTTTTTTTAGTAACACTTTAGTTTAGGGTCCATTCAATTCTTACCATTAACTACTTTCTTATTAGCATGCATATTACTTGGATATTGCCTGTTTAGTAGTACTTATAAGGCGTGACCATATTCTACATCCCTTAATCCTACCCAATTCAAACTTAACAACTACCTTACTAGCTGTTAATAAGCAGTTAGGAGTTTATAGAGGCAAAAGTTAAAGGATTAGTTCACCCAAAAATGAAAATGACCCCATGATTTACTCAACCTCAAGCCATCCTAAGTATATATAACTTTCTTCTTTCAGATGAATACAATCGGAGATATATTAAATAATGTCCTAGCTCTTCCATGCTTTATAATGGCAGTGAATGGAGGACTTGATTTTGAAGCCCCAAAAAGTGCATCCATCCATCATAAAAGATATCCACACGGCTCCAGGTGGTTAATAAGGGCATTCTGAAGCGATGCGTTTGTTTGAGAAAAATATCCATATTTAAAACCTTATAAACTAAAATAACTAGCTTCCAACAGACGGCCGCATGCATCGATTTATGGCAAAAGAGTAACCCTTGACCTGACGACACGAATGCAGAAGTGCAGAGGATATAGCAAAACAACACTGGTCAAGAATTAGAAGTCTAAAACAAGGGGATTGAGTTTGTTGCCCAGCCCTATTTGTTTGATATCTTTTATGATGGATGGATGCACGTTTTGGGCTTTTCAAATCTAATCCTCTATTCACTGCCATTATAAATTGCGGAAGAGCCAAGGCATTATTTAAATATATCTCCAATTGCATTCGTCTGAAAGAAAAGAGTACACCTAGGATGGATTGAGGGTGAGTGAATCATGGGGTAATTTTCATTTTTGTGTGAACTAACCCTTTAATAGCTAGTTAATAGTGAGAACTGGACCCTAATCTAAAGTGAGATCATATTTTTTTTTAATACCTCCTCCCTTGATGACTATCAAGCTGGAAAAAACAGTGTCAGATTTCTTTATCTTCTGCTCCAGTGTTATTTTTGTTTCCTAAAACTAATTTTAGTAAACAATAATACTTTATTACAATGAATGACTGGTTTTCATTCATTGTAATAAAGCTGAAATAAATATTATATGAAAAACTTAAACAAAAATTAGAAATGTTGCCTTGGCAAAATTACTAAAAACCTAAACATATAAAAAAATATAAAGCTAATTCAAAATATGAATAAATATTATAATAGCATATAAATAATACTAAAATAACACTACTCCGGTTTGACAGTAATTTATACCCAGATGCAACTGTGGGATTTATGAAGACTGAAATCTCTATTTATTAACAGATGTTTTTTGGAGCCTGCATGTGAACAGGAAGGGAGTTGTCAGAACAGGAAGTGAGCTCTTTCTCTTCCTGCCACCAGAGGCTGAGGAAATGTTTCCACATTGTGCCCTCAGAGACGTGACAGCATTCCCAGAGCAAGCATCTGGGAAATTCCCAGTGTGACGTATCACAGATTTTCGCATCTACTAAAGAAATCAAATGTATTTTTTATTAATTTATTTTTTTCAGTTTCAGTGAATCGATAGGTCAGCATTGTACATTTTCGAGTTCTTCTCAACTGTTTCAAAAAGCCAGTGGTGTTCACGAATGTGCAGAGTTGGGTGTGTTTGAAGGGCTTGTGAGATAATCGCAACAGAGATTAATGTGTGTGCATGTGAGAAACCAGGCTGCCGTCACAAAGAACGCGTTTCTCTCTCCAGGGGACGTACGTTTAAGAATAGCACTGACCTGCTTCGGTTCCTTTCTCTCTCTCAGAACGTGTCCGCTGTGATTTTTCAAGTTCAATGTGTGGGTGTGTCACCGTTTCAGTATTAGATGACAACTTCCTATGACCAGCGAATCCAAATGTCTCCTTATGAAACTGCACAGTTATTCATTAAATGTACACTATGTCACTTTTTTCGTTCAATTTATATGAGCGAGTAGAGTACATCAATCTATCTTCCAAACCATGTTTTTGTCTTATCCCGAATCACTACAGTTTACAGCCTATAATAAGTGTTTATATTCAAACTATTTTAGACCGGGTGGGGCTGGCGGCCTAGACGCATGCAGTTTTGTTTATTAACAGCTAGAGCACCAAAAGTTACACAGCGTACCTTTTAATGTGTGCGTGTCCCTTCATACACACTTTATTTTCTAAAAAAAGTATTTTAAAGGTAGGCCTACATGCACAACTGCTCAAAAGTGTATTTTGATTGATGATAATTATGCTGTAGAAACAGTAATATTGCAAAATTTACAGTTAGAGAATTAGTTTTTTCTGATTTTGTAACAATGTAAGTCTTCACTGTCACTTTTGATCGATTTAAAGCATTTAGCTGAATACAAAAAAACCCCCTTTTGAATGGTAAGGTAGTACCGTGGTATTTTGATTTATTCCATGGTATCCAATATGTATTGATATTTATATGTTATACTAAGATAATTCAATGAATACCATGGCACATGTCCAAATATGGCATTTCCACAATACATGGCATTGCCATGATACTTGTCCAAAATAATGTGGTATTATCACGATATGTCTAAAAAAACAAGGTACCATGATGTTATGTGTCAATATTACTGTGATATTACCATGATTCAAGGCCAAACTAAAATATATATAGGCCTACTTTCTTTTTTGTACTTGCTAGCCTGCTAGTGTGTTTTTTAGTCTAAATTTAAAAAGTAACTTACATCTTTCTCACACACATTCATATCTCTGTCTGCTGTCACTCACACAAGCCAAAATCCTCCGTTGGAGTGTGTCCGCGTTCACTGGGCTACTGTACGGCAGTGCTGCCTGCGTGTGTGTGTGTGTGTGTGTGTGTGTGTGTGTGTGTGTGTGTGTGTGTGTGTGTGTGTGTGTGTGTGTGTGTGTGTGTGTGTGTGTGTGTGTGTGTGTGTGTGTGTGTGTGTGTGTGTGTGTGTGTGTGTGTGTGTGTGTGTGTGTGTGTGTGTGTGTGTGTGTGTGTGTGTGTGTGTGTGTGTGTGTGTGTGTGTGTGTGTGTGTGTGTGTGTGTGTGTGTGTGTGTGTGTGTGTGTGTGTGTGTGTGTGTGTGTGTGTGTGTGTGTGTGCGTGTGCTGCTTAAATGCGGACAACTGGTTGGATTGGCACTATTTAAAGAAAATGTGTGGCTGCGAGTGTATGTTCTTTGGCCGTGACATTTTTGGGCCATCGTGTCCTTATTTTTTCTCCAAATTGCGGGAAAGAGAGGAAAAGGGTGGGACAGGAAAATATTTGTCTTACTTTATTTTTTCCATACTCTTCTTGCTCTCACTTTGTGTGGCTGGATACAAAAACTTCTCCCAAATAAGGCCTTGGCTTTCAGCAGCCGTCAGTTCTCACCACAGTTTTGAAAAATGCTATAAAAGTGGGCGTGGTTAAGCTGCGGAGTGGCGGGGCATGAGGGGAGACTGACTGACAACACAGCAACGGCTTCTGATTCAGTTTTATTTCACTCTGTGCAAAAAATTGCACGCTGCAAAATTTGATTCAAATTTAAGCTCACCGTAAATAACACAAATACATAAAGTACATATCCTGTGACAGCTACCATTTATTGCACAAATAAATGCACCGCTATTCGCATGTTCTCTGCATAGAAAATGTATACAAACATGCTGTTGTATCATTTGATAACTTTTGAGACTTTTTTTGCAGCGTTTTATGAGCCGTTTGATCGGTTAATGGGCCGTAAAGGGCGGCTACACTCACAGTGTGGATGAATCCCGTTTGTTTCGAAGACTCACGATCTACTGAAGATAACTTGCGCGACGCAGAAACTCTTACAAAGCAAAAACAAACACTCGTTTTTGATACATTAATTCATCTCTCACTTACTGAATGCAATCTCACTCTTTGAAGCGCCTGTCAATCAACGCTGTGCTGCGAGGCATCTTCTCATAGGATAAGGAGACGCAGACTCATGAATAATTACAAGATACCGATGAGTCATCGCCGTACTATAGTACAAGAAAACATCACAAAGATGAATTTAAACCCGGAAGTTGAATATAGCGCAAAAAGGTTTACAATGAACTAGTTTTCTCCTACAATCAAAATGAATGGATGGTAACATTGACTTCTATGATGCTCAACACTCATAACTCTCAGAATCTCAGAACATTTGGTTTAGGGTTTCATGACCCTTTAAATAAAATGTGCTCTTTTCAGTCCAGTGTGATGCTCATTTTGTGGTTCAGTTAGGCTCTTGATCAGCATTTTGCCCCCTGATTCTGCATCAATGCAGGATTGATCTTGGACCAGTATGAGTGTCTGTTACACAGCATCTTATATGTTGTGTTTCTCAAACAACAGGGCTCGTTCATGTGAAACAAACTGTTATGACTATTATTAAGACGTATTTTGTGGCTCTCTGAAATACTTGATTCTGATTTGTTAAATGTTTGTTTAGAATGACTGCTAAACTGGATATTCCACCGCAGTCAATGGCAACGTATTGCTACTACTTTCACATGTCTCGTATCACTCTGCAGTCTCTATCGTTTAATTTCCTTTCATTTCTATGAAATTTAAGAGGGCTAATTGGCACCAACTTCTCAGAACAGTTACCAGCTGTAATAAAAATTTTAGCTAAATATGTTAGCTTACCAGTCTATAGAAAAAGTAAATTGGATTCGGAGTGGAATAGTATTATGACTTAAAGGGATAGTGCAACCAAAAATGAAAATTGTCATCATTTACTCACCCTCAAGTTGTTGCAAACCTGTATGAGTTTCTTTGTTCTGCTGAACACAAAATAAGATATTTTGAAGAATGTTTGTAACCAAGCAGAGAGAGCAACCATTGACTACCATGGTAGGGGAAAAAATACTATGGTAGTCAATGGTTGCTCTCTCTGCTTCGTTACAAACATTCTTCAAAATATCTTATTTTTATGCGACTAAAACTTTTGTTTTTTTCTCTCGCGATAAGTTATTCCAAAATTATGCCACGTATGTTGTAGGTTTATGTATATCCCAGTCACCACACTAGCCATTGTTTTTAATCGAAGGAGACGTAGGCGTGTTATCCAAGCATTAATGGCAAGGAAAGCACCTTATACCTGGGAGCGTGTTGTGGGTGTTTCTCCCTCATATCTGCTTCAAGGTCTTAATGATAATTTGTGGCATTTTTTTTGTTGTTTAGAATCCAGTATTCCTGTAATTATATTGTCTTTTATGAGTTTAATAAAGAACTATGTCACGTCTTTAAAGAATGATTGTCTTTTACGTACGCCAGGTGACCTGTAAATGAGAAAAAAACTGTTTTCAATGTAGTTTTTGCGAAAATGTCCTTTTTCGAATTACCTGAAAAACCACCTCATGCGAGCGTAAAAAAAACTTTTTTGCGATTTAAAGGTCCCGTTCTTCGTGTTTTTTTGAAGCTTTGATTGTGTTTACAGTGTGCAATATAACATGTGTTCATGTTTCGCGTGTAAAAAAACACAGTATTTTTCACACAATTTACTTATCTGTATACCGCTGTTCTCACCGTCCTAAAAACGGCTGGTGATTTCCTTGTGCTATGAAGTCCCTCCTTCAGAAATACGTAACGAGTTCTGATTGTGCAAGCGGTTCCTGTGCTGTGACTCGACCACAGCTTAGCGCACGTGAAAGCGGTTCCTGTGTTGTAATTTGACAGCAGCATAGCGCACGTTGGAAAGGTCACGCCTCTTAACGGGGAGATGTATGCGTTCAATAATCTCTATAGCGTCCCTGGGAAAGTCAAACAAAGGTGATTTGACTCCTGGATGAAAATAACAGCGTCTCGATGACATGGCGACATGGCGATAAACACACTTAACGCAACAGTTCCTTTTCTCCACGCGACCGTCCGCTTCTCCACGTGGGACAGCAACAAGACCGCGCCCCCTTTTTCGCGTTTCTTTGTGGGCGGAGGTTAGTCTGTTCTACTGCTCTACTGACGTAATTAAAGAAGGAAGTACCAGGATGTAGTCCAAGCCAGCCGTTCGCTGTAGACTTTGAAAGGGAACTTCTGTTAAATAAAATATCTCGCTTGGCATTGAACTTTGAGCTTTATAATTTTACAGGTATTATTTATGCTCTAACAGCAACATTACACACTAACTAAAGTTTGAACAATGGAATCGCGAAGAAGGGGACCTTTAAATGGGAGTTTTTGAGAAATTGACGCGTTTCCATTGGCCGTATTTTCGATTCGCAATTTCAATTTGTGCAATTGGAAGGGTATTGGAAACGCGGCTATTGTTACAGTGTAATTATATATTTAAGTACTGAGTAATATTAATTAATTTCATGTACTTACTATAAGGCACGGGTGTCCAATCCTGATCCTGGAGGGCCACTGTCCTGCAAAGTTTAGCTCCAACCCCAATTAAACCCACCTGAACCAGCTAATTAAGGTCTTTTTAGGGATACTAGAAACTTCTAGGCAGGTGTGTTGAGGCAAGTTGGAGCTAAACTCTGCAGGACAGTGGCCCTCCAGGACCGACTTTGGTTAGTTGCATGTAATTATGCATAATTTACTGTTTTTACTATGGTAAGTACATGTAACATATGTAACAAGGACACTGTAAAATAGTGTTACCCAATTAAATTTTTATTTATTTTCTAAATAGGTATATAATAATAGGGATAATCTACAGCCAGGGGGTCCTTATTGCAAAATATGAAATGTAAGTTTTGTGAATTGAACCATTTCTCATGGGGAACGTCTTCTTTCTTTTTCTGTAGTGATGGCAGCTATTCGTAAGAAGCTGGTGATAGTGGGAGATGGAGCCTGTGGAAAAACCTGTTTGCTCATTGTGTTCAGTAAAGATCAGTTCCCAGAGGTCTACGTGCCCACGGTGTTCGAAAACTACATCGCTGACATAGAGGTGGACAGCAAACAGGTCAGTTGTCCTAAAATAGTGTTGTACACAGTCCTTCTTCCTTGTTTTGTGGACCGAAGCACTCAGAATGTGGTATGAGTGTACGCTTGTTTGAGAATGTAGGGAATTAAATGTTCCTGCAGCCTTTTAACCCAAATTTCAGGCCATCCTGATCAGACATGCTGGATTTAATGTAAAGAGAAGTTCACCAAGAGGGAGTGCTCCTCTGATCTGAACTTACTAAAACAGGAAATGATTTGTTCAGGTTTGGACTTGTAAGCTTTTTTTTTAAAATAGAGGAAATGAATCTAAAAGTTAAGACCGAATACGATTTCAGAAGTTAAATTGGTCCAGAACAGTGTTCCGGAACGTTCGATTTAAAAAAATAGAAAGAATCATTTGTAGTTTGTCAATCCATTCTATTTCCTGTATGCCCCAGTACACACAGTTCATCTCCATCTCTTGTACTCGCACCTTGAATGTTTTGTATTTTCATTGAAGACCTCTAGTCCGGAGTGGACTGCAGTTATCTCTTTAAATAGCTTCGGGTTTATAAATGGTTCTTATATTTATGACCACTGACAATAAGGCCACTCAAAGTCCAGTGACGTACCTTCAGCTGACAAACAATACTAAAGTATCTGCATCTCTCTTTCTCTTTCAGGTGGAGTTGGCTCTATGGGACACAGCTGGTCAGGAAGACTATGATCGGTTGAGGCCATTGTCGTATCCAGACACAGATGTTATTCTGATGTGTTTCTCTATAGACAGTCCAGATAGTTTAGGTACCTAACTGCACACGCACGCACACACACACACACACACACACACACACACTACTGTTCAGAAGTTTGGAGTCAGTAAGATCAGAAAGAAACTGACATTTATGTTATGCTTTTCTTTTGAACTTACTGTTTATCAAAAAATCCTGCTTTAAAATTTTTACAAAAATATTAGCACAATGTTTTTTACATTTGGTAATGATAATAAAAAATGTTTATTGAGCAGAATGATTTCTAAAGGATCATGAAGACACTGTAAAATATGATGGAAAAGCTGAATCTTCAATGTATTAAAATAGAAAACATGTATTTTAAACTGATTTACTGTATTTTTAATCAAGCATAAGATACTTTTTTTAAATATTCCAAAATTTTGAACGGTAGTATACATCAATTTTTTTTTTTTTATTCCTGATTCATAACTAATACAATTTTAACTAAATGTAAGCAATTCAACTTGTACATATTGCATTAAAGTAACATTTTAAGATAATTTATTAAATACTCGAAATACACAATATAATTTTACTGTAATTATTAACATTTAATATAATTTACTGTATTAAATTATTTCTAAAAAATATCTTAACATTGACATCAAACTTTTGTTCTGACCTCTTCCAGAGAATATTCCAGAGAAATGGACGCCAGAGGTAAAACATTTTTGTCCCAACGTTCCCATCATCCTCGTGGGCAATAAAAAGGATCTGCGAAACGATGAACACACGCGCAGGGAGCTGATCAAGATGAAACAGGTATGGCTGGTGTGTGTGTGTGTGTGTGTGTGTGTGTGTGTGTGTGTGTGTGTGTGTGTGTGTGTGTGTGTGTGTGTGTGTGTGTGTGTGTGTGTGTGTGTGTGTGTGTGTGTGTGTGTGCGTGTGTTAAACAGGTGTTGCCATAGTAACTTGAAGAAGTAGAGGTTTGTAAGACACAGCAGAGGCCTTTTGTTGGCCTTTGCCTTAACAAACAGGACACTTCCTGTCTCCGACAGCCACAAAGGAAAATGGAAATGCAGCTGTTTCCTGTGGTGATAAAGCTGCCCTCTGGGATTACATCATACTGAAGGGTGTTTGCAAGAGTAAGGCAGAAACGGTAGTGAAACTACTGAAACGTCCATGCTAGTTGTCATAGCACTTCTATGTTTATACATGTAGCATTTTTAAGTGGTTCGCTAATGAGAAGGAGATTTGAGTGTACACAATTTCTACAGTTATGATCTATCATATTCTGCCACATTGTCAGGCTACTTTTACCCACAATGCTTTGTGTTGAAAGGAACTGTTGTAGATACCGTTTAAGGTAGCTTACAAACATTGTCGTTAGCGTCTGGGAATGCCCATTGAGCTCAAACCCTGATTTTATCTCTACAGGAATGTGGCAGATAGCATACTACAGTATCAGTATGAAATGTCTATTGTAGCTCGTTGTTTATTGTAGAGTTACAAAAAGTACAAAAAAGTTACATATTGTCACATGATCCTTCAGTAATCATTATAACATGCTGATTTGGTGCTCAAAAACATTATTATCAATGCTCAATGAAAACAGTTGTGCTTTATTATCTGAAATTGAAATCTTTAGCATTTATTTAAAATAGGAATTACATTAGAAATGTTTTGTAACATTAGAAATGTGTTTACTTTTGAACTCTAGTGTACACTATTAGACATTGTGCGTGTAGTGAAACTAGTGAGAGGGTGAAAAGATATTTAGAAAATGTGTTCTAAAAGAATGCAGCCTCTCATCATATATGTGTGTTTTAGGAACCTGTAAAACCAGAGGAGGGCCGTGACATGGCTAACCGGATCAGTGCATTTGGATATTTGGAGTGTTCTGCTAAAACTAAGGATGGAGTGCGGGAGGTGTTCGAGATGGCCACCAGGGCGGCGCTGCAGGTGCGCAAGCGCAAGAAGAGAAGCGGCTGCCTACTGTTATGAGCCAGCCACACACACACACACACCCCTCCAAGTTCCTTTCAGCAACTGACCCCAGGAGAAACCTACAGTACCAACCGCTCCCTACATTTCTCCCAATCCAGGAGTGGATGACAGAAAAATATTTATAAAGAAACCGAAGTGTGTCAGTACCCAATACCTCTCCATCCTGCCATCTTTCTCTTTCTTTTTCTTTTCTTTTCACCAGCATACTTTCCTTTCTTCCTTCTCTGGAAGAAAGACTGACAGATTAATTTTGTATTTGTACATAAATCTTCTCTGTATCTTTCGGTTCTGGTTTACAGTTATTCTATGCCTCTGTATATGATGCTCAGCGATTTAAGTTTGGAGGGAAAAAAAGCAAAAAATACATGTATCATTCATTTAAACTGCCAGTCGGTTCTCTGTGTCTGTTTTTTGACTGCTGACCTTCGGACTGTGTTTTACCGCAAACCTTGTTGTCCAATAGGATCGACCTTAGTTAGGACAGATGGCATATTTATTTCACATGAATGAAAATTTGGCTGAGGAATGCAGACACCCCACCTCTCACAGATATTGATAGCCATCTCATGGAAATGAGTTTTTACAGGGTGGGATGTCTTAATAGATGTACAGTCTGTTCATTTGGATTTACTGTTATACATTTGTGTTGATTGCTTAGCAAATGAAATGTATATGTATATATATATATATATATATATATACAATTATATATATATATATACAATTATATATATATATATATATATATACAATTATATACGTGAGCATTTTTGTAGTGTATGTATATATATATATACTACAAAAATGCTCACGTATATAATTGTGTGTCAAGTAAACAATTTTTAATGGTTTAGCAGGCTGAAACTGAATTAGCCTAAGTGCTAAATAAATTAGCTGGTCTGCTCAGGATAATGTCTGATAAGAGACCGAGAGTAAATCTCTTTCTTTTTTTTGGCTGTGTCTGGTAGTGTGTTACAATATCAGCAGAAGTGTCCAACTCAAAGACAATAAACTCCAGATGATACCTGCTCCAAAGAAGGTCGGTGGTTTGACTGCCTTTATTGGATAAAAGTGTCGCCAATTAAAGTTTTGGTAAGGTGCGGTCACATTTAATGTTAGTAGGCGAAATCCGGTCATTTCAATAGGAATCCAGAATTTCGCGCGAGGGTGAAAGATTTCTCTACGCAGATTTCACAACGAGGCAACAAGTTTGTCAAGCGAATCCGCAACGTTGACTAACACTGTTTCCCAAAAAGTTCGTCTGACGAGAGCAGGGGTGCCGTGTAAAAGTCCTCCATATATATATAGTTTAATTGTCTTGGTTTGTTTTTGTTTGTTTTTTTTTTCAATTTTTTCAAATACTTCTCTCTTTGTAAACTTTGTTCAACTCCTGCGAGTGCTGCCGTATGTCCGAATATCATTTTCGCCGTCATCACCCGGGTGTAGTGCCAGAAGACGCGAATGAGAAGTCGCGCGCGCTGTGAGAAAATTTGTCTTTGTGCACTCAAAGCGCACACGTCTCACAGCGCGCAAATATTGAGTTATCTTTCAAGTCTTGCTCTTGAACGGACAAACTCACACGCAAAGCATGTCAACATGTCCATCTTGATGAGTATACTAGCAGACATAGTCTGTATAAGCCTTAAGTAAACTTTATACAGTCGAGAAAGACGACGCATATGAGCATTATGTCTTAAAGGGGCAGTAGCCTTTACTGCTGTCTGTTTAATGTCAAACAACAAAAGACAAGGACATCACTCACGGCTCTTGATTGAATTGCTTTTGTAAGTTTAATAGGATTAATCTTTAATTTATACAGTCAAATATGCAATGTTATTTTACATTTGATCAATTTCTGTACCTGAAAACTAATGTTAGACGTACCAGGAAAAACCTGAAAAGCATAGTTTATTTTATTAGTATCTTTGCTCAATAGTATTTATTTGTGCTGCTGCTTGTATTTAAATTATTTTTAGGGGCCAAGCACCGAAGGTGCGAAGGCACCTATTGAAACCGTTCCCGTTCTTATTATTAGGGGCCAAGCACCGAAGGTGCGAAGGCACCTATTGAAACCGTTCCCGTTCCTATTATTATTATTATTAGGGGCCAAGCACCGAAGGTGCGAAGGCACCTATTGAAACCGTTCCCGTTCCTATTATTATTATTATTCATCTTCTTCTTCTTCCGCCACGAAGTCTATGGCAGCCCATAGAACCGTATGGTAAAAAGTTGTGAAATTTGGCACACTAATAGAGGACAGTCTGAAATGTCACCGTAGCAAATTTGGAGTCTCAAACTCAATCCCTCTAGCGCCACCATCAGTCCAAAATTTGACTCATGTTTATGCTAATAACTTTTGAACCATAAGGGCTAGAAACAAAATTCTTTTTTCCTCTGATCCCTTGGCTCAAGACGAATCGATTGAACCATATGACGTCATTTTCCGTCATAATAATTTTCCCGCCATTTTGAATTTTCCGAAAAACCTACTTTTGCGAACTCGTCCTAGACGGTTCATCCGATTTGTACGAAAATTGAACCAGATTATCTTCAGACCATGCTGACAAAAAATCTTGCAAATCAAGTTGATTCGTCAAATCATTTGCGATAAACGCGCAAACAAATTTTACGTAGCGGTTGCAAAAGCACTCTTAAGGCAATATCTCCGCAACGCTTTATCGTATTCAAACCAAACTTGGTGCATGTCATCACAAGCATGACTTGAGGCAACATGCAGTGTTTCGGCGCAGCGCCACCTACTGGTCCGGAGATACAAAAAATGGCTGTTTTTGCTTATAACTTTTGAACTGTTTGTCCAAAATTCATGTCTTCCGCACCATGCTTTGAAGGTACTCAAAAAGTTTTGGGGCAGTGCCACCTTGTGGTCAGAGGTTATAACAAAATTTACAAACATGCTAATAACTTTTGATTAAATTAGCCTAGTTTAATGAAACTGGTCATAATACAGTCATTGGCTCATGCCGAGAACATAGATACTAATTTTGCCATATTTGGTCAAACATCCTGTCCTCAATGTTCTTATTTGATCAAAACCTACTTTTTCAAACTCATCCTAGACTGTTTGTCCAATTTCCACCAAAATCGAATCGTATCATCTTCAGACTGTGTCAACAAAAAGTTAGGAATTTTGCATCAATAGATGAAACCGTTTTTGTAAACCGCAGTGACGAAGTTGAGCCATGATGCCAAAGTGACTCTTGAGGCTGTATCTCTGCAATGCTTTGACATATTGGCATCAAACTTTGCATGTGTCATTGTTCCCTTATTCTGACCACACCACATCCATTTCGTAACTGTGCCACCTATTGGTCAAAAGTGATAAACCATTAACTTATATTATCAGTGACTCTATATATGATATTTCAGCCATTTTGCCAAAGCTTCTTAAACTGTATAATTGTTAATTGCTGCAGTTGGTCTGACACTCTCAGACTACAATGCATTTTCAGCCTTTTGCCTAAAATCATCTTAAAACGTGATTAATTTCTCATTGCTGCAGTTGATCTGACACTGCCAGCCATTTTGGCATGTCTTGTCTTCTTCTTTGCGCTTGGCCCCGGTATTGCTGCTTGCAGCTATATTTAGGGGCCAAGCACCGAAGGTGCGAAGGCACCTATTGAAACCGTTCCCGTTCTTATTATTATTATTCATCTTCTTCTTCTTCTTCTTCTTCTTCTTCTTCTTCTTCCGCCACGAAGTCTATGGCAGCCCATAGAACCGTATGGTAAAAAGTTGTGAAATTTGGCACACTAATAGAGGACAGTCTGAAATGTCACCGTAGCAAATTTGGAGTCTCAAACTCAATCCCTCTAGCGCCACCATCAGTCCAAAATTTGACTCATGTTTATGCTAATAACTTTTGAACCATAAGGGCTAGAAACAAAATTCTTTTTTCCTCTGATTCCTTGGCTCAAGACGATTCGATTGCACCCTATGACGTCATTTTCCGTCATAAAAATTTTCCCGCCATTTTGATTTTTCCGAAAAACCTACTTTTACGAACTCGTCCTAGACGGTTCATCTGATTTGCACGAAAATTGAACCAGATCATCTTCAGACCATGCTGACAAAAAATCTTGCAAATCAAGTTGATTCGTCAAATCATTTGCGATAAACGCGCAAACAAATTTTACGTAAAGGTTGCAAAAACATTCTTAAGGCAATATCTCCGTAACGCTTTATCGTATTCAAACCAAACTTGGTACATGTCATCACAAGCATGACTTGAGGCAACATACAGCGTTTCGGCGCAGCGCCACCTACTGGTCCGGAGATACGAAAAATTGCTATTTTTGCTTATAACTTCTGAACTGTTTGTCCAAAAATCATAAAAGTGGTCTCGTTACATTCAGGACGGCATGCCGAGTCGTCTGATATTCAATTTTACCATATCGGCCATTTTGGCTGTCGGCCATTTTGAATTTTGTCAAAAAATGCTATATTTTACAAATGCATTAGTATATTGTTACTAAACTCGGTATGTGACTTCCTTGCTATGCCCTGAAGGTACTCAAAAAGTTTTAGGGCAGTGCCACCTTGTGGTCAAAAGATATAACAAACTTGACAAAAATGCTAATAACTTTTGATTAAATTAGCCTAGTATATTGAAACTGGTCATAATAGAGTCATTGGCTCATGCCGATTCAATTGCAACCTATGATGTCATTTTCGGTCATGATAATTTCCCCGCCATTTTTAATTTTCAAAAAAACCTACTTTTACGAACTCGTCCTAGACGGTTTGTCCGATTTGCACGAAAATTGAACCAGATCATCTTCAGACCATGCTGACAAAAAATCTTGCAAATCAAGTTGATTTGTCAAATCGTTTTCGATAAACGCGCACACAAATTTTGCGTAGCGGTTGCAAAAAAACTCATAAGCCTATATCTCCACAACGCTTTATCGTATTCAAACCAATCTTGGTATATGTCATCACAAGCATGACCTGAAGCAACATGCAGCGTTTCGGCGCAGCGCCACCTACTGGTCCGGAGATACAAAAAATGGCTATTTTTGCTTATAACTTTTGAACTGTTTGTCCAAAAATCATGTCTTCCGCACCATGCTTTGAAGGTACTCAAAACGTTTTGGGGCAGTGCCACCTTGTGGTCAGAGGTTATAACAAAATTTACAAACATGCTAATAACTTTTGATTAAATTAGCCTAGTTTAATGAAACTGGTCATAATACAGTCATTGGCTCATGCCGAGAACAGAGATACTAATTTTTCCATATTTGGTCAAACATCCTGTCCTCAATGTTCTTATTTGATCAAAACCTACTTTTTCAAACTCATCCTAGACCGTTTGTCCAATTTCCACCAAAATCGAATCGTATCATCTTCAGACTGTGTCAACAAAAAGTTAGGGATTTTGCATCAATAGATGAAACCGTTTTTGTAAACCGCAGCGACGAAGTTGAGCCATTATGCCAAAATGACTCTTGAGGCTGTATCTCTGCAATGCTTTGACATATTGGCATCAAACTTTGCATGTGTCATTGTTCCCTTATTCTGACCACACCACATCAATTTCGTATCTGTGCCACCTATTGGTCAAAAGTGATAAACCATTAACTTACATTATCAGTGACTCAATATATGATATTTCAGCCATTTTGCCTAATCTTCTTAAACTGTATAATTGTTAATTGTTGCAGTTGGTCTGACACTCTCAGACTACAATGCATTTTCAGCCTTTTGCTTAAAATCATCTTAAAACGTGATTAATTGCTCATTTCTCCAGTTGATCTGACACTGCCAGCATTTTGGCATGTCTTGTCTTCTTCTTTGCGCTTGGCCCCGGTATTGCTGCTTGCAGCTATATTTCATCTTCTTCTTCTTCTTCTTCTTCTTCCGCCACGAAGTCTATGGCAGCCCATAGAACCGTATGGTAAAAAGTTATGAAATTTGGCACACTTATAGAGGACGGTCTGAAGTGTCTCCATAGCAAATTTGGAGTCTCTAACTCAATCCCTCTAGCGCCACCATCAGTCCAAAATTTGACTCATGTTTATGCTAATAACTTTTGAACCATAAGGGCTAGAAACAAAATTCTTTTTTCCTCCGATTCCTTGGCTCAAGACGATTCGATTGCACCACATGACGTCATTTTCCGTCATAAATATTTCCCCGCCATTTTTAATTTTCCGAAAAACATACTTTTACGAACTCGTCCTAGACGGTTCATCCGATTTGCACGAAAATTGAACCAGATCATCTTCAGACCATGCTGACAAAAAATCTTGCAAATCAAGTGTATTCGTCAAATCATTTGCGATAAACGCGCAAACAAATTTTACGTAGCGGTTGCAAAAACACACTTAAGGCAATATCTCCACAACGCTTTATTTTGTTCAAACCAAACTTGGTACATCTCATCACAAGCATGACCTGAGGCTACATGCAGCGTTTCGGCATAGCGCCACCTACTGGTCCAGAGATACAAAAAATGGCTGTTTTTGCTTATAACTTTTGAACCGTTTGTCCAAAAATCAAAAAAGTGGTCTCGTTAGATTCAAGTCGGCATGCCGAGTCGTCTGATATTCAATTTTACCATATCGGCCATTTTGCTTGTCGGCCATTTTGAATTTTGTCAAAAAATGCTATATTTTACAAATGCATTAGTGTATTGTTACTAAACTCGGTATGTGACTTCCATGCCATGCCCTGAAGGTACTCAAAAAGTTTTAGGGCAGTGCCACCTTGTGGTCAAAAGATATAACAAACTTGACAAAAATGCTAATAACTTTTGATTAAATTAGCCTAGTATATTGAAACTGGTCATAATAGAGTCATTGGCTCATGCCGATTCAATTGCACCCTATGATGTCATTTTCGGTCATGATAATTTCCCCTCCATTTTTAATTTTCCAAAAAACCTACTTTTGCGAACTCGTCCTAGACGGTTTGTCCGATTTGCACGAAAATTGAACCAGATCATCTTCAGATCATGCTGACAAAAAATCTTGCAAATCAAGTTGATTCGTCAAATCGTTTGCGATAACCGGGCAAACAAATTTTACGTAGCGGTTGCAAAAACACACTTAAGGCAATATCTCTGCAACGCTTTATAGTATTCAAACCAAACTTGGTACATGTCATCACAAGCATGACTTGAGGCAACATACAGCGTTTCGGCGCAGCGCCACCTACTGGTCCGGAGATACGAAAAATGGCTATTTTTGCTTATAACTTCTGAACTGTTTGTCCAAAAATCATAAAAGTGGTCTCGTTACATTCAGGACGGCATGCCGAGTCGTCTGATATTCAATTTTACCATATCGGCCATTTTGGCTGTCGGCCATTTTGAATTATGTGCTAAAATGCTGTATTTTATGAACACATGAACGGATTGTTACGAAACTCGGTTTGGGTCATCAACACGGTGCCCTGAATGAGCCCAAGAAGTTTCGAAGTAGCGCCACCTAGTGGAGAATTTTTTTTTTCAAATGCTTATAACTTTAGGTGAGATTGACTTATTTTCATGAGAGTAACTTTTTTTGTCTCCTGAATCCTCGCCGAGTCCAACGATACCAGACTTGCCAGGTTTCGGCGTATTATTTGTGCAGCGTTGTAATTTAGCACTTTAAAAACATTAGCTGATATCTTCGAAACCGCTAGTCCGATCGAGACGAAACCAGCATCAGAAGTTCGGAAACATAGGTCGATAGCTAAATGATAATGCCCAAATGTCAAAATATTGATAGTAAGGGGGTGTAAAATCCAATCAAAGTCAGGTGTCAGTCATTTTTCATGTGTTTTTTCATATAAATGTATATAACTCCAAAACTAAACAAGATATTTTCACCAAAATTGACACAGACATGTATGGGCTCACTCCAAGGACACATAAAAAAATGATAGGATTGTGCCACTTGGTGGCGCTATAATAGAACAAAACATGAAATTCCCATTGACTACAATGCAGTTTTATGATATAAAATGCTATGCTTCACAAATGAATTGGTGTATCATTACGAAACTTGAAATTGGCCATCAGCACCATGCCTTTAAGCTGCTTAAACGGTTTCAAAACAGCACCGCCATGTGGTCCATACTTAAAATGAAAAGGCCTCTTGAGGCTATATCTCTGCAATGACATATTGACACTATATTGACACTCTGCTTTGATATATTGACACCAATCTTTGCATGTGTCATTGTTCCCTTATTCTGACCACACCACATCAATTTCGTAACTGTGCCACCTATTGGTTGAAAGTGATAAATCATTAAATCATTATTATTGACTGTATTTATCATTTTACAGCTATTTTGCCTAAAATCACCTTAATAGGTCTTTAATTGCTCATTGCTGCCGTTGATCTGACATTGCCAGCATTTTTGGCATGTCTTGTCTTCTTCTTTGCGCTTGGCCCCGGTATTGCTGCTTGCAGCTATATTTAGGGGCCAAGCACCGAAGGTGCGAAGGCACCTATTGAAACCGTTCCCGTTCTTATTATTATTATTCATCTTCTTCTTCTTCTTCTTCTTCTTCTTCTTCTTCCGCCACAAAGTCTATGGCAGCCCATAGAACCGTATGGTAAAAAGTTGTGAAATTTGGCACACTAATAGAGGACAGTCTGAAATGTCACCGTAGCAAATTTGGAGTCTCAAACTCAATCCCTCTAGCGCCACCATCAGTCCAAAATTTGACTCATGTTTATGCTAATAACTTTTGAACCATAAGGGCTAGAAACAAAATTCTTTTTTCCTCTGATTCCTTGGCTCAAGACGATTCCATTGCACCCTATGACGTCATTTTCCGTCATAAAAATTTTCCCGCCATTTTGAATTTTCCGAAAAACCTACTTTTACGAACTCGTCCTAGACGGTTCATCCGATTTGCACGAAAATTGAACCAGATCATCTTCAGACCATGCTGACAAAAAATCTTGCAAATCAAGTTGATTCGTCAAATCATTTGCGATAAACGCGCAAACAAATTTTACGTGGCGGTTGCAAAAACACTCTTAAGGCAATATCTCCGCAACGCTTTATCGTATTCAAACCAAACTTGGTACATGTCATCACAAGCATGACTTGAGGCAACATACAGCGTTTCGGCGCAGCGCCACCTACTGGTCCGGAGATACGAAAAATTGCAATTTTTGCTTATAACTTCTGAACTGTTTGTCCAAAAATCATAAAAGTGGTCTCGTTACATTCAGGACGGCATGCCGAGTCGTCTGATATTCAATTTTACCATATCGGCCATTTTGGCTGTCGGCCATTTTGAATTTTGTCAAAAAATGCTATATTTTACAAATGCATTAGTATATTGTTACTAAACTCGGTATGTGACTTCCTTGTTATGCCCTGAAGGTACTCAAAAAGTTTTAGGGCAGTGCCACCTTGTGGTCAAAAGATATAACAAACTTGACAAAAATGCTAATAACTTTTGATTAAATTAGCCTAGTATATTGAAACTGGTCATAATAGAGTCATTGGCTCATGCCGATTCAATTGCAACCTATGATGTCATTTTCGGTCATGATAATTTCCCCGCCATTTTTAAATTTCCAAAAAACCTACTTTTACGAACTCGTCCTAGACGGTTTGTCCGATTTGCACGAAAATTGAACCAGATCATCTTCAGACCATGCTGACAAAAAATCTTGCAAATCAAGTTGATTTGTCAAATCGTTTTCGATAAACGCGCACACAAATTTTGCGTAGCGGTTGCAAAAAAACTCATAAGCCTATATCTCCACAACGCTTTATCGTATTCAAACCAATCTTGGTATATGTCATCACAAGCATGACCTGAAGCAACATGCAGCGTTTCGGCGCAGCGCCACCTACTGGTCCGGAGATACAAAAAATGGCTATTTTTGCTTATAACTTTTGAACTGTTTGTCCAAAAATCATGTCTTCCGCACCATGCTTTGAAGGTACTCAAAACGTTTTGGGGCAGTGCCACCTTGTGGTCAGAGGTTATAACAAAATTTACAAACATGCTAATAACTTTTGATTAAATTAGCCTAGTTTAATGAAACTGGTCATAATACAGTCATTGGCTCATGCCGAGAACAGAGATACTAATTTTTCCATATTTGGTCAAACATCCTGTCCTCAATGTTCTTATTTGATCAAAACCTACTTTTTCAAACTCATCCTAGACCGTTTGTCCAATTTCCACCAAAATCGAATCGTATCATCTTCAGACTGTGTCAACAAAAAGTTAGGGATTTTGCATCAATAGATGAAACCGTTTTTGTAAACCGCAGCGACGAAGTTGAGCCATTATGCCAAAATGACTCTTGAGGCTGTATCTCTGCAATGCTTTGACATATTGGCATCAAACTTTGCATGTGTCATTGTTCCCTTATTCTGACCACACCACATCAATTTCGTATCTGTGCCACCTATTGGTCAAAAGTGATAAACCATTAACTTACATTATCAGTGACTCAATATATGATATTTCAGCCATTTTGCCTAATCTTCTTAAACTGTATAATTGTTAATTGTTGCAGTTGGTCTGACACTCTCAGACTACAATGCATTTTCAGCCTTTTGCTTAAAATCATCTTAAAACGTGATTAATTGCTCATTGCTCCAGTTGATCTGACACTGCCAGCCATTTTGGCATGTCTTGTCTTCTTCTTTGCGCTTGGCCCCGGTATTGCTGCTTGCAGCTATATTTATTAGGGGCCAAGCACCGAAGGTGCGAAGGCACCTATTGAAACCGTTCCCGTTCCTATTATTATTATTATTAGGGGCCAAGCACCAAAGGTGCGAAGGCACCTATTGAAACCGTTCCCGTCTTTTTTTCTTCCGCCATGGGAGTCTATGGCAGCCCATAGAACCGTATGGTAAAAAGTTGTGAAATTTGGCACACTAATAGAGGACGGTCTGGTATGTCACCATGGCAATTTTGGTGTCTCTATCTCAATCTCTCTAGCGCCACCACCTGTCCAAATGTGTACTCATGTTTATGCTAATAACTTTTGAACCGTAAGGGCTAGAAACGAAATTCTTTTTTCCTCTAATTTCTGAGCTCATGCCAATTCGATTGCACCCTATGACGTCATTTTCCATCTTGGATATTTCCCCGCCATTTTCAATTAACCGGAAGACCTACTTTTGCGAACTCGTCCTAGACGGTTCATCCGATTTGCACGAAAATTGAACCAGATCATCTTCAGACAATATTGACAAAAAATCTTGCAAATCAAGTTGATTCGTCTAATCGTTTTCGATAAACGCGCAAACAAATTTTACATAACCTTTGCAAAAACACACATAAGGCAATATCTCCGCAACGCTTTATCGTGTTCAAACCAAACTTGGTACATGTCATCACAAGCATGACTTGAGGCTACATGCAGCGTTTCGGCGCAGTGCCACCTACTGGTCTGGAGATACGAAAAATGGCTATTTTAGCTTTTCTTTGCTGAACCGTTTGTCCAAATATCATAAAAGGGGCCTCGTTAGATTTGGGACGTCATGCCGAGTCGACGGATATCCAATTTTACCATATCGGCCATTTTGGCTGTCGGCCATCTTGAATTATGTGCTAAAATGCTGTATTTTATCAACGCATGAACGGATTGTTACGAAACTCGGTATGGGTCATCACCACGGTACCCCAAAGTAGCCTGACAAGTTTCGAAACAGCGCCACCTAGTGGAGATTTTTTTTTTAAATGCTCAGAACTTTGGGTGTGGTTGACTTATTTTCACGAGACTCATCTCATTAGACTCCTGAATCGTTGCCGAGTCCAACGATACCACACTTGCCAGGTTTCGCCGTATGGTTTGTGCACTGTTGTAATTTAGCGCTTAAAACTTTTTTGCCGATATCTTCGAAACCGCTAGTCCGATCGAGACGAAACCAGCGTCAGAAGTTCGGAAACATAGGTCGTTAGGCACGGTCGCGAGCCCAAATGTCAAAATATTGATAGTAAGGGGTAGTAAAATCCAATCAAAGTCAGGTGTCAGGCTGAAACCCTATTGTAACTGTTCATTTTCCCATGATGCATCATTCTCCAGCTAAAACTGATCGGGCAGACCAAACCGTAAGTCGTAGAGACTTGAAACTTGCAGGGCTGGTAGTACTCACAACGACTACTGACGTCACCGAAGCCCGCCCCGATCGGCCTGACGGGGGCGCTACAGCGATCAAAAGTACGAAACGGCGATCAAAAGTACGAAACGGCTCATAACTCCTCAAACGTAAGGCGTAGCCTCAAGTGCCTTATATCGCTGGAATCCTTGGCTCAAGGCGGACAAAATGCATGCCACGGATTTGCTCGTCAGAGTGGGAAAAATTTCGGCTATTTGGGATTTTTTGCAAAACCTACTTTTGCAAACTAGTCCTAGGTTGTTGGCCGGACCGGAACCAAACCAGCGCAGCGAGATTCTCTGGAGTCTGATTGTCAAAGGTTATGAAAAAAAAGTGGAAATTTGGGTTCACGGTCCCTAAGGGCCGCCAAAACGTTGGAAGGGGGAGGAGCCACTTTTACTAAAATGGCTATAACTCGTGAACGGAACGAGGTATTTTCACCAAACTCAGCACGCATATGTAAGAGCTCGTTCGGTGGCCGCATGGAAAAGGACGTGGCGATTGGCCACTTGGTGGCGCTATAACGGTTAAAAAGGTGTCAAAATGATGTATTTCTATGGAAAATCCCATTAAATGCCTGAAAGCGGCCCTCTTCCTGCCTGATTTGCATACAGCTTCATGAAATCATGCATGCGCATGCGTCACGTGACCCTAAAGAGGCTTGCAGACTTTTAGGGCCGCCATGGCGCTTTAACTGTTATAAAGGTGAAAAAAATGCTCTATATTATCCTATGCAAAATGACATTTAAATGACTAAAAATTGCCTGCTCTGCGCAGAACTTCACCAAATCGGCTGAGCTTGTGCGCCGCATTATTGTAAAGACGCGTGCAAACTTTGACGGAGATCGGGCCATCAGTAGAGGCATACCAGTTTAAAAGGTAAAAAAAAAAAAACACCACTTTTCCATGATAAACGAGCTGAAAATGCAAAAATTTACCTTTGACCTCTCCGATGCACATGTCACCAGGCTTGATAAAGTTTTTGCAACCAGCAGCTCAAAAATCAAGTGCTCAGACCCTATAGTCTTTTTTTTATAGGCCTTTTTAGACCCTTTTTATGCCCTTTTTATTAGGGGCCAAGCACCAAAGGTGCGAAGGCACCTATTGAAACCGTTCCCGTCTTTTTTTCTTCCGCCATGGGAGTCTATGGCAGCCCATAGAACCGTATGGTAAAAAGTTGTGAAATTTGGCACACTAATAGAGGACGGTCTGGTATGTCACCATGGCAATTTTGGTGTCTCTATCTCAATCTCTCTAGCGCCACCACCTGTCCAAATGTGTACTCATGTTTATGCTAATAACTTTTGAACCGTAAGGGCTAGAAACGAAATTCTTTTTTCCTCTAATTTCTGAGCTCATGCCAATTCGATTGCACCCTATGACGTCATTTTCCATCTTGGATATTTCCCCGCCATTTTCAATTAACCGGAAGACCTACTTTTGCGAACTCGTCCTAGACGGTTCATCCGATTTGCACGAAAATTGAACCAGATCATCTTCAGACAATATTGACAAAAAATCTTGCAAATCAAGTTGATTCGTCTAATCGTTTTCGATAAACGCGCAAACAAATTTTACATAACCTTTGCAAAAACACACATAAGGCAATATCTCCGCAACGCTTTATCGTGTTCAAACCAAACTTGGTACATGTCATCACAAGCATGACTTGAGGCTACATGCAGCGTTTCGGCGCAGTGCCACCTACTGGTCTGGAGATACGAAAAATGGCTATTTTAGCTTTTCTTTGCTGAACCGTTTGTCCAAATATCATAAAAGGGGCCTCGTTAGATTTGGGACGTCATGCCGAGTCGACGGATATCCAATTTTACCATATCGGCCATTTTGGCTGTCGGCCATCTTGAATTATGTGCTAAAATGCTGTATTTTATCAACGCATGAACGGATTGTTACGAAACTCGGTATGGGTCATCACCACGGTACCCCAAAGTAGCCTGACAAGTTTCGAAACAGCGCCACCTAGTGGAGATTTTTTTTTTTAAATGCTCAGAACTTTGGGTGTGGTTGACTTATTTTCACGAGACTCATCTCATTAGACTCCTGAATCGTTGCCGAGTCCAACGATACCACACTTGCCAGGTTTCGCCGTATGGTTTGTGCACTGTTGTAATTTAGCGCTTAAAACTTTTTTGCCGATATCTTCGAAACCGCTAGTCCGATCGAGACGAAACCAGCGTCAGAAGTTCGAAAACATAGGTCGTTAGGCACGGTCGCGAGCCCAAATGTCAAAATATTGATAGTAAGGGGTAGTAAAATCCAATCAAAGTCAGGTGTCAGGCTGAAACCCTATTGTAACTGTTCATTTTCCCATGATGCATCATTCTCCAGCTAAAACTGATCGGGCAGACCAAACCGTAAGTCGTAAAGACTTGAAACTTGCAGGGCTGGTAGTACTCACAACGACTACTGACGTCACCGAAGCCCGCCCCGATCGGCCTGACGGGGGCGCTACAGCGATCAAAAGTACGAAACGGCGATCAAAAGTACGAAACGGCTCATAACTCCTCAACCGTAAGGCGTAGCCTCGAGTGCCTTATATCGCTGGAATCCTTGGCTCAAGGCGGACAAAATGCATGCCTCGGATTTGCTCGTCCTTCTGGCGCCAATTTCGAGATATTTTAGGTTTTTTGTAAAACCTACTTTTGCAAATTACTCCCAGGTTCTTTACCTGATCAGAACCAAACCACTGCAGAAATGTTCTCTGGAGAGTGATTATCAATAATTATAAAAAAAAAAACACATTTTGATTCATGGTCGCTAAGGGGAGCCAAAATGTTAGATGTAACCGGGACCTCTTTTATTAAAATGGCTATAACTTGTGAACGGAATGAGATATTTTCACCAAATTCAGGTCACATGTATGTGAGCTTAGTCTGAGATCACATGAAAAAAATCGCAACAATTAACCACTTGTTGGCGCTATAACAGGGGAAAAACACGTGAAAATGGCAATATAGGCACCCAAACATTAGTCAGATGACAATGGGCATTCATTGTCTTCATCCAGATTGCCATGATAGTCTATGAGGACACTGGCATATCTCAAAAAACTCTGTATACGTCATTGGCACAATGCCCTGAAGGAGCATTCACCTCCTTAGACTCCTGAATCCTTGCTGAATTCCAGTGATACCAAACATGCCGGGTTTCACCTTATGGTAAGTAAAAAGGTCTATTTTAGCACCTAAAAAACCTTTGCGAATGTCTTCAAGACACATAACATAGGTCAATAGCTAAACAATAATGACCAAAAGCCAACATTTTGGAAGGAAGTGGCAAAAAAAAAAAACATCCAATCAATGCAGCCAATTCTCTCTAAATATAAGTGGCTATAAATTTAAAATAAAATGAGATATTTACAACAAATTTTACACATATATTTATGGGCACACTTTGAGGACACCTAAAAAAAAGCAGAGATGTGTTATAACTGTCAAAAAAACCATATTTTTCCTTAGTTAAATTGCCTGTATTGCTGTGAATGCTCTTTCCCATCTATGATCTAAGTTTATTTGTTTATTTGGATCCCCATTAGCCAGTACCTAGGCAGTGACTACTCTTCATGAGGTCCCAAAAAGTAAAAAATACAAAACTACATTAAAGCTGCAAGAGCAATGGAAGGGATCTCGCACCTGTGCCAGGTGACCTTGGGGCTTTAGGAAAACAGAGCACGGTGGCCAATATGCATTTAAGTATATAAAAATAGGAGGACTACATCAATCATTTGTATTTGCCACACTTCCTGCTACCGGGCTGTATTCAGATCAGATGGTGGACCTGCACCTGGACATGACAAATGCATCCCTGATATGTCTGAAGAGAGCGTGTCAACTAAACTCTGCCCTGTAAATGCTGCATCTAAATGACACCCTCATTAAACCCGTCTCCAGCACGACGACTCCAATCTATCGAATAATCTTACGAATATCTATTTATCTAATATGACTTCTGAACTGTAATGTTGCCAGAATTATAATCATACACTGTTTGTTCGTCGACCAGAGGACAACTGGCACCCAAACTGGTTTCTCCCAAGGTTTCTTTTTCTCTTTCTGGCCTTGGTTCCTTGCCACCGTTGCCTTTGGCTTGCTCAGTTGGGGACACCTAAATTTCAACTATATTACCGTTCTGCCCGCATTGACACTATATGAAAATTGAAATTAGCTGGATAGTTAGATAGTTAGATAGTTAACACTGTGAAGCTACTTTGAAACAATTGGACTTGTTGAAAGCGCTATTTAAATAAAGGTGACTTGACTTGACCAGCTGGTGGCACTATGACTAACTAAAATTTTGCGGAAACATCAGACTTTGTCAGGATGCCACAGACAAAACTCAAACTCAAAACTCAGTTCAACGAAACTCAAGATCTTTGAAATTTTACATCACTAAGGCTTAAGATTACACTGACCAAATATGATTCTGGTTCAATCTTAATGAGGAGTTAATCACAGTTTACTGTTGCCCACAGGTGGCACTATAACTGACTAAATATTGGCATGTAGACCACCATCGGTGCTCGGGCCCTAATTAAATCAACAACAATAAAATTAAACATACAAATCCCATTAACAAATTCCATTAAATGTTCCTTCCTTGTAAAACTCATTTTATAATATCTGATAGTAAATCATTCCATATTTTCATTTCTCCAGATATTATAGTCCATTGTTGTGCAGTGGTTTTCAAAACAAAATATATGACTGTCTGTGCATAGTTTAAAACAGGAGGAAGATCATTGATAAAATAATGATGATAATAATAATAGTCCTAAACAACTTCCTTGAGGAACACCACATTGCTCTTTAAAATCTGAATAACTTCCATAATAACATAAACAGTGACTATGTTTACATGGACAGCAGTAATCTAATTATTGCCCTTAATCTGAATAAGACAATAATCTGATTAAGGTGTTTACATGAGTTGATTTTAGAATATTCCGTTCATGTTCCCGTTTTACATATAGAACATAGCTCGATTAATGGCACGTCATTACGTCTCCATGCCACCCGACGGCCAATAATAGCGCGACTTTCGTGGGTCTGTTAAAATCATTAGGCTCAGGCAAACCGCTGTAACTTTAGGCTACCTGCGGGTGTCGCTGTCGGACAGTGTTCCTTTATAAAAATGAGTGATTTTTATACTTTTTAATGTAATATATATATATATATATATATATATATATATATATATATATATATATATATATATATATATATATATATATATATATATATATATATATATATATAGGCTACGTTGTTTTATTTTTGTAATATTATATGTTGTGTCTTTCAGGTTTTTTTGAAGAGACACTGCCCATCTTGCCTCTTTCTTGACAGCCTACATTTCGATTAATAGCTTTGATTAATGATGAAAATTGAGGTTTCAAAATCGTGATTGTTTGGATTGTTTTTTTCTGCCGTCGAGCCACAGGCGTTCACTGAATGGCCATATGGCTCGCGAGCCTAGAGGTTCTCGACCACTGTTGTAAGCAGACAATTATGAATCTGAGATTACAGATACAAACTTATTGTATTTTACTTTTACAATGTACTTTTACATATTACAACACAAAGAAAAAAATATAGAGGAGGCAGTGTCAGAATGAGCAGTCAAGCAAGACACGCACCAACCATAGCAACACGTCATGGCAACGACATTTCAAACTGACAGATACGTAAAAGATAAACGGGACATTTGAGTGCCTTGTTACTGTTTTGTACGCGCTGTTATATTAATTATAATTAAAATTCTGTTTTATTTGTCACAATATTATTGATGATTGTTGAGAGGGGCACTTTTGATACATTTTTAAAAAGGGCAGGGGCTCGCGCTCCAAAGCCCTCCTCCGCTCTGCACTTGCCTGGTGTGTGTGTGTGTGTGTGTATGGGTGTCCTGTCACAAAATGCGGCGAAAACTCCTACACAACGACGTTGATAGTTAGATTAAGGTGTATACATGTCTACAATGCACTTCGATAATGCGACTAAAATAGGCATACTCCACATGTCTTAATTAGATTTTTGTTTAATTCAAGTATGGCTTTAACCGGATTAAGGTCATTAGAAATCGCTGTTTACATGGTAGTTTCTTAATCAGAGTATGGTCTTAATCAGATTAATATCGGAGTATTGTTGTCCATGTAAACGTAGTCATTGTCACATATTAAACAATCAATTTATCCAGCAATAATTTATGATCCATTACATAAAATGCTGAGCTAAAATCTAACGATACAGCTTCTACTAAGTTATTGTCATCAATTTGTGCTCATACTACTCCCTAATATTGATCTGTAATTCATATTTAGACATTATAAAATCACTATTATAACATTTACCATCACATTTTGTAAAATGCATCACTTCCTTTCTATTGAAGTATTGGTATTGACAATTGTGCCACATGATGAGTAATGTGAAACCTGAAAAAATCTTGCAGTAAACATTTTGTTCCCACCATATATTTCATATATCTGTATCTACAACAAAATGTGTGTTTGTGTGTGTGAGCATGTTTAGTCTGTATAAAATATTATTGTTTAAGCCTATTGTTTAAGTATTATTGTTTAAGTATTCATTTTCCCCCATATTTTGTGGTCTCAGTAATACATTTTAGGTTGACATAGGGTTGACAAAACTCAGTATGGGTCATCACCACGATGCCCTGAGGTAGCCTGA
The DNA here is from genome assembly GCF_949357685.1 of Gobio gobio. Taxonomy (NCBI): domain Eukaryota; kingdom Metazoa; phylum Chordata; class Actinopteri; order Cypriniformes; family Gobionidae; genus Gobio; species Gobio gobio. The sequence goes on along the minus strand of NC_137116.1, from coordinate 38,819,694 downwards.
GAGGTTTAGAAACAGCACCACCTAGTGGAGATTGCCCCTCCCAAATGCTTATTACTTTGGGTGTGGTTGACTTGTTTTCATAGGAGTAACTTTTTTTTTCCTCCTGAATCCTTGCCAAGTCCAACGATACCAGACTTGCCAGATTTCGCAGCATGGTAAAAGCGCTAAAAAAACATTAGCAGATATCTTCGAATGTTAGTCTGACCAAAACGAAACCAGCGTCAGAAGTTCTGAAACATAGGTCGATAGCCAAGTGTTAATACCCAAATGTCAAAATATTGACATTAAGGGGAAGTAAAATCCAATCAAAGTCAGGTGTCAGTAATTTTTTATGTTTTTTCATATAAATGTCTATAACTCAAAAACAAAATGAGATATTTTCACCAAAATCGACACACATGTGTATGGGCTCACTCCGAGGACACATAAAAAAATGGTGGTATCATATCTCTTGGTGGCACAATAATAGAAAAAACATGAAATACAGGATTATGAAAAAAATAAATTCTAGGCCTTTGTTTAAATAACGCTTTGGAGTATAATTACAAAACTCGCTATGTGTTCGAGTTCTGCACCATGCCCTGAAGGTACTCAAAAGGTTTCAGGGCAGCGCCACCTTGTGGTCAAAATGTATAACAAGATATTCAAAAAGGCTAATAACTTTTGAATAAATTTTGTCTATAATAATGAAACTGGTCATAATACATTCCTTGGCTACTGCTGAGAACATAAATATAAATTTTGCCATACTTGGTCAAACTTCCTGTCCTCCATCTTGCTATTTGTTAAAAAACTACTTCTTCAAACTCTCCTAGGCCGTTTGTCCGATTTTCACCAAAATGTATCATGCCGATTCAATTGCACCCTATGATGTCATTTTCGGTCATGATAATTTCCCCGCCATTTTTAATTTTCCAAAAAACCTACTTTTGCGAACTCGTCCTAGACGGTTTGTCCGATTTGCACAGAAATTGAACCATATCATCTTCAGACCATGCTGACAAAAAATCTTACAAATCAAGTTGATTTGTCAAATCGTTTTTGATAAACGCGCACACAAATTTTGCGTAGCAGTTGCAAAAACACTCATAAGCCTATATCTCCACAACGCTTTATCGTATTCAAGCCAATCTTGGTATATGTCATCACAAGCATGACCTGAGGCAACATGCAGCGTTTCGGCGCAGCGCCACCTGCTGGTCCGGAGATACAAAAAATGGCTATTTTTGCTTATAACTTTTGAACTGTTTGTCCAAAATTCATGTCTTCCGCACCATGCTTTGAAGGTACTCAAAAAGTTTTGGGGCAGTGCCACCTTGTGGTCAGAGGTTATAACAAAATTTACAAACATGCTAATAACTTTTGATTAAATTAGCCTAGTTTAATGAAACTGGTCATAATACAGTCATTGGCTCATGCCGAGAACATAGATACTAATTTTGCCATATTTGGTCAAACATCCTGTCCTCAATGTTCTTATTTGATCAAAACCTACTTTTTCAAACTCATCCTAGACTGTTTGTCCAATTTCCACCAAAATCGAATCGTATCATCTTCAGACTGTGTCAACAAAAAGTTAGGAATTTTGCATCAATAGATGAAACCGTTTTTGTAAACCGCAGTGACGAAGTTGAGCCATGATGCCAAAATGACTCTTGAGGCTGTATCTCTGCAATGCTTTGACATATTGGCATCAAACTTTGCATGTGTCATTGTTCCCTTATTCTGACCACACCACATACATTTCGTAACTGTGCCACCTATTGGTCAAAAGTGATAAACCATTAACTTATATTATCAGTGACTCTATATATGATATTTCAGCCATTTTGCCTAATCTTCTTAAACTGTATAATTGTTAATTGCTGCAGTTGGTCTGACACTCTCAGACTACAATGCATTTTCAGCCTTTTGCCTAAAATCATCTTAAAACGTGATTAATTTCTCATTGCTGCAGTTGATCTGACACTGCCAGCCATTTTGGCATGTCTTGTCTTCTTCTTTGCGCTTGGCCCCGGTATTGCTGCTTGCAGCTATATTTAGGGGCCAAGCACCGAAGGTGCGAAGGCACCTATTGAAACCGTTCCCGTTCTTATTATTATTATTCATCTTCTTCTTCTTCTTCTTCTTCTTCTTCTTCTTCCGCCACGAAGTCTATGGCAGCCCATAGAACCGTATGGTAAAAAGTTGTGAAATTTGGCACACTAATAGAGGACAGTCTGAAATATCACCGTAGCAAATTTGGAGTCTCAAACTCAATCCCTCTAGCGCCACCATCAGTCCAAAATTTGACTCATGTTTATGCTAATAACTTTTGAACCATAAGGGCTAGAAACAAAATTCTTTTTTCCTCTGATTCCTTGGCTCAAGACGATTCCATTGCACCCTATGACGTCATTTTCCGTCATAAAAATTTTCCCGCAATTTTGAATTTTCCGAAAAACCTACTTTTACGAACTCGTCCTAGACGGTTCATCCGATTTGCACGAAAATTGAACCAGATCATCTTCAGACCATGCTGACAAAAAATCTTGCAAATCAAGTTGATTCGTCAAATCATTTGCGATAAACGCGCAAACAAATTTTACGTAGCGGTTGCAAAAACACTCTTAAGGCAATATCTCCGCAACGCTTTATCGTATTCAAACCAAACTTGGTACATGTCATCACAAGCATGACTTGAGGCAACATACAGCGTTTCGGCGCAGCGCCACCTACTGGTCCGGAGATACGAAAAATTGCAATTTTTGCTTATAACTTCTGAACTGTTTGTCCAAAAATCATAAAAGTGGTCTCGTTACATTCAGGACGGCATGCCGAGTCGTCTGATATTCAATTTTACCATATCGGCCATTTTGGCTGTCGGCCATTTTGAATTTTGTCAAAAAATGCTATATTTTACAAATGCATTAGTATATTGTTACTAAACTCGGTATGTGACCTCCTTGCTATGCCCTGAAGGTACTCAAAAAGTTTTAGGGCAGTGCCACCTTGTGGTCAAAAGATATAACAAACTTGACAAAAATGCTAATAACTTTTGATTAAATTAGCCTAGTATATTGAAACTGGTCATAATAGAGTCATTGGCTCATGCCGATTCAATTGCAACCTATGATGTCATTTTCGGTCATGATAATTTCCCCGCCATTTTTAATTTTCCAAAAAACCTACTTTTACGAACTCGTCCTAGACGGTTTGTCCGATTTGCACGAAAATTGAACCAGATCATCTTCAGACCATGCTGACAAAAAATCTTGCAAATCAAGTTGATTTGTCAAATCGTTTTCGATAAACGCGCACACAAATTTTGCGTAGCGGTTGCAAAAACACTCATAAGCCTATATCTCCACAACGCTTTATCGTGTTCAAACCAATCTTGGTATATGTCATCACAAGCATGACCTGAAGCAACATGCAGCGTTTCGGCGCAGCGCCACCTACTGGTCCGGAGATACAAAAAATGGCTATTTTTGCTTATAACTTTTGAACTGTTTGTCCAAAAATCATGTCTTCCGCACCATGCTTTGAAGGTACTCAAAACGTTTTGGGGCAGTGCCACCTTGTGGTCAGAGGTTATAACAAAATTTACAAACATGCTAATAACTTTTGATTAAATTAGCCTAGTTTAATGAAACTGGTCATAATACAGTCATTGGCTCATGCCGAGAACAGAGATACTAATTTTTCCATATTTGGTCAAACATCCTGTCCTCAATGTTCTTATTTGATCAAAACCTACTTTTTCAAACTCATCCTAGACCACAATTTCCACCAAAATCGAATCGTATCATCTTCAGACTGTGTCAACAAAAAGTTAGGGATTTTGCATCAATAGATGAAACCGTTTTTGTAAACCGCAGCGACGAAGTTGAGCCATTATGCCAAAATTACTCTTGAGGCTGTATCTCTGCAATGCTTTGACATATTGGCATCAAACTTTGCATGTGTCATTGTTCCGTTATTCTGACCACACCACATCAATTTCGTATCTGTGCCACCTATTGGTCAAAAGTGATAAACCATTAACTTATATTATCAGTGACTCTATATATGATATTTCAGCCATTTTGCCTAATCTTCTTAAACTGTATAATTGTTAATTGTTGCAGTTGGTCTGACACTCTCAGACTACAATGCATTTTCAGCCTTTTGCTTAAAATCATCTTAAGACGTGATTAATTGCTCATTGCTCCAGTTGATCTGACACTGCCAGCCATTTTGGCATGTCTTGTCTTCTTCTTTGCGCTTGGCCCCGGTATTGCTGCTTGCAGCTATATTTCATCTTCTTCTTCTTCTTCTTCCGCCACGAAGTCTATGGCAGCCCATAGAATCGTATGGTAAAAAGTTATGAAATTTGGCACACTTATAGAGGACGGTCTGAAGTGTCCCCATAGCAAATTTGGAGTCTCTAATTCAATCCCTCTAGCGCCACCATCAGTCCAAAATTGGACTCATGTTTATGTTAATAACTTTTGAACCATAAGGGCTAGAAACAAAATTCTTTTTTCCTCTGATTCCTTGGCTCAAGACAATTCGATTGCACCCTATGACGTCATTTTCCGCCATGATAATTTTCCCGCCATTTTTAATTAACCGAAAAACCTACTTTTGCGAACTCGTCCTAGACGGTTCATCCGATTTGTACAAAAATTGAACCAGATTATCTTCAGACCATGCTGACAAAAAATCTTGCAAATCAAGTTGATTCGTCAAATCGTTTTTGATAAACGCGCACACAAATTTTACGTAGCGGTTGCAAAAACCCACTTAAGGCAATATCTCCGAAACGCTTTATCGTATACAAACCAAACTTGGTACATGTCATCACAATCATGACTTGAGGCAACATACAGCGTTTCGGCGCAGCGCCACCTACTGGTCCGGAGATACAAAAAATGGCTGTTTTTGCTTATAACTTCTGAACCGTTTGTCCAAAAATCATAAAAGTGGTCTCGTTAGATTCAGGACGACATGCCGAGTTGTCTGATATTCAATTTTACCATATCGGCCATTTTGGCTGTCGGCCATTTTGAATTATGTGCTAAAATGCTATATTTTACAAATGCATTAGTGTATTGTTACTAAACTTGGTATGTGTCTTCCACTCCATGCCCTGAAGGTACTCAACAAGTTTTGGGGCAGTGTCACCTTGTGGTCAAAAGTTATAACAAACTTGACAAAAATGCTAATAACTTTTGATTTAATTAGCTTAGTATAATGACACTGGTCATAATACATTAATTGGCTCATGCCGATTCAATTGCACCCTATGACGTCATTTTTGGTCATGATAATTTCCCCGCCATATTTAATTTTCCAAAAAACCTACTTTTGCGAACTCGTCCTAGACGGTTTGTCAGATTTGCACGAAAATTGAACCAGATCATCTTCAGACCATGCTGACAAAAAATCTTGCAAATCAAGTTGATTCGTCAAATCATTTGCGATAAACGCACAAACAAATTTTACGTAGCGGTTGCAAAAACACTCATAAGACTATATCTCCGCAACGCTTTATCGTATTCAAACCAAACTTGGTACATGTCATCACAAGCATGACTTGAGGCAACATACAGCGTTTCGGCGCAGCGCCACCTACTGGTCCGGAGATACGAAAAATTGCTATTTTTGCTTATAACTTCTGAACTGTTTGTCCAAAAATCATAAAAGTGGTCTCGTTACATTCAGGACGGCATGCCGAGTCGTCTGATATTCAATTTTACCATGTCGGCCGTTTTGGCTGTCGGCCATTTTGAATTTTGTCAAAAAATGCTATATTTTACAAATGCATTAGTATATTGTTACTAAACTCGGTATGTGACTTCCTTGCTATGCCCTGAAGGTACTCAAAAAGTTTTAGGGCAGTGCCACCTTGTGGTCAAAAGATATAACAAACTTGACAAAAATGCTAATAACTTTTGATTAAATTAGCCTAGTATATTGAAACTGGTCATAATAGAGTCATTGGCTCATGCCGATTCAATTGCAACCTATGATGTCATTTTCGGTCATGATAATTTCCCCGCCATTTTTAATTTTCCAAAAAACCTACTTTTACGAACTCGTCCTAGACGGTTTGTCCGATTTGCACGAAAATTGAACCAGATCATCTTCAGACCATGCTGACAAAAAATCTTGCAAATCAAGTTGATTTGTCAAATCGTTTTCGATAAACGCGCACACAAATTTTGCGTAGCGGTTGCAAAAACACTCATAAGCCTATATCTCCACAACGCTTTATCGTATTCAAACCAATCTTGGTATATGTCATCACAAGCATGACCTGAAGCAACATGCAGCGTTTCGGCGCAGCGCCACCTACTGGTCCGGAGATACAAAAAATGGCTATTTTTGCTTATAACTTTTGAACTGTTTGTCCAAAAATCATGTCTTCCGCACCATGTTTTGAAGGTACTCAAAATGTTTTGGGGCAGTGCCACCTTGTGGTCAGAGGTTATAACAAAATTTACAAACATGCTAATAACTTTTGATTAAATTAGCCTAGTTTAATGAAACTGGTCATAATACAGTCATTGGCTCATGCCGAGAACAGAGATACTAATTTTTCCATATTTGGTCAAAAATCCTGTCCTCAATGTTCTTATTTGATCAAAACCTACTTTTTCAAACTCATCCTAGACCGTTTGTCCAATTTCCACCAAAATCGAATCGTATCATCTTCAGACTGTGTCAACAAAAAGTTAGGGATTTTGCATCAATAGATGAAACCGTTTTTGTAAACCGCAGCGACGAAGTTGAGCCATTATGCCAAAATGACTCTTGAGGCTGTATCTCTGCAATGCTTTGACATATTGGCATCAAACTTTGCATGTGTCATTGTTCGCTTATTCTGACCACACCACATCAATTTCGTATCTGTGCCACCTATTGGTCAAAAGTGATAAACCATTAACTTATATTATCAGTGACTCAATATATGATATTTCAGCCATTTTGCCTAATCTTCTTAAACTGTATAATTGTTAATTGTTGCAGTTGGTCTGACACTCTCAGACTACAATGCATTTTTCAGCCTTTTGCCTAAAATCATATTAAAATGTGATTAATTGCTCATTGCTGCAGTTGATCTGACACTGCCAGCCATTTTGGCATGTCTTGTCTTCTTCTTTGCGCTTGGCCCCGGTATTGCTGCTTGCAGCTATATTTATTATTCATCTTCTTCTTCTTCTTCTTCTTCTTCTTCTTCTTCTTCTTCTTCTTCTTCTTCCGCCACGAAGTCTATGGCAGCCCATAGAACCGTATGGTAAAAAGTTGTGAAATTTGGCACACTAATAGAAGACAGTCTGAAATGTCACCGAAGCAAATTTGGAGTCTCAAACTCAATCCCTCTAGCGCCACCATCAGTCCAAAATTTGACTCATGTTTATGCTAATAACTTTTGAACCATAAGGGCTAGAAACAAAATCCTTTTTTCCTCTGATTCCTTGGCTCAAGACGATTCGATTGCACCCTATGGCGTCATTTTCCGTCATAATAATTTTCCCGCCATTTTGAATTTTCCAAAAAACCTACTTTTGCAAACTCGTCCTAGACGGTTCATCCGATTTGTACGAAAATTGAACCAGATTATCTTCAGATCATGCTGACAAAAAATCTTGCAAATCAAGTTGATTCGTCAAATCGTTTTTGATAAACGCGCACACAAATTTTACGTAGCGGTTGCAAAAACCCACTTAAGGCTATATCTCCGAAACGCTTTATCGTATTCAAACCAATCTTGGTACGTGTCATCACAAGCATGACCTGAGGCAACATGCAGCGTTTCGGCCCAGCGCCACCTACTGGTCCGGAGATACAAAAAATGGCTATTTTTGCTTATAACTTTTGAACCGTTTGTCCATAAATCATAAAAGTAGTCTCGTTAGATTCAGGACGGCATGCCGTGTCGTTTGATATTCAATTTTACCATATCGGCCATTTTGGCTCTCTGCCATTTTGAATTATGTGCTAAAATGCTATATTTTACAAACTCATTAGTCTATCGTTATGAAACTTGGTATGTGTCTTCCGCACCATGCTTTGAAGGTACTCAAAAAGTGTTGGGGCAGTGCCACCTTGTGGTCAAAGGTTATAACAAAATTTACAAAAATGCTAATAACTTTTGATTAAATTAGCTTAGTTTAATGAAACTGGTCATAATACATTCATTGGCTCATAACGATTCAATTGCACCCTATGACGTCATTTTCGGTCATGATAATTTCCCCGCCATTTTTAATTTTCCAAAAAACCTACTTTTGCGAACTCGTCCTAGACGGTTTGTCCGATTTGCACAGAAATTGAACCATATCATCTTCAGACCATGCTGACAAAAAATCTTGCAAATCAAGTTGATTTGTCTAATCGTTTTCGATAAACGCGCACACAAATTTTGCGTAGCGGTTGCAAAAACACTCATAAGGCAATATCTCCGCAATGCTTTATCGTATTCAAACCAATCTTGGTACATGTCATCACAAGCATGACCTGAGGCAACATGCTGCGTTTCGGCGCAGTGCCACCTACTGGTCCGGAGATACAAAGAATGGATATTTTTGCTTTTATCATTTTTTTAACCGTTTGTCCAAAAATCATAAAAGTTGTCTCATTAGATTCAGGACGGCATGCCGAGTCGTCTGATATTCAATTTTACCATATCGGCCATTTTGGCTGTCGGCCATTTTGAATTATGTGCTAAAATACAAACGCATTAGTCTATCGTTATGAAATGTGGTATGTCTTCCGCACCATGCTTTGAAGGTACTCAAAAAGTTTTGGGGCAGTGCCACCTTGTGGTCAAAGGTTATAACATTTGCCATATTTGGTCAAACATTCTGTCCTCAATGTTCTTATTTGATCAAAATCTACTTTTTCAAACTCATCCTAGACCGTTTGTCCGATTTCCACCAAAATCGAATCGTATCATCTTCAGACTGTGTCAACAAAAAGTTAGGGATTTTGCATCAATAGATGAAACCGTTTTTGTAAACCGCAGCGACGAATTTGAGACATGATGCCAAAATGACTCTTGAGGCTGTATCTCTGCAATGCTTTGACATATTGGTATCAAACTTTGCATGTGTCATTGTTCCCTTATTCTGACCACACCATATCAATTTCGTAACTGTGCCACCTATTGGTCAAAAGTGATAAACCATTAACTTATATTATCAGTGACTCTATATATGATATTTCAGCCATTTTGCCTAATCTTCTTAAACTGTATAATTGTTCATTGTTGCAGTTGGTCTGACACTGTCAGACTACAATGCATTTTTCAGCCTTTTGCCTAAAATCATCTTAAAACGTGATTAATTGCTCATTGCTCCAGTTGATCTGACACTGCCAGCCATTTTGGCATGTCTTGTCTTCTTCTTTGCGCTTGGCCCCGGTATTGCTGCTTGCAGCTATATTTCTTATTATTTTCTTTATTTGACAGTAGTCCTTTTTTCCCTGAACATAGCAAATACTGAACCGTACCGAAACGGTGAACCTAAAACCGTGATACAAACCGAACCATGAGCAATCTGTACCGTTACACCCCTAGCGTAACGTATGCGAGGGGGTGCCACAAAATGGAGGACATTTTCAAAGGGTGCCATGACTGAAAAAAGGTTGGGAAACACTGGACTAACAGAAAGCTGTTTGTTTGGAAAGTGACTTCTGCGTACGGCTACATCACTACTATAGAAAATTAACCTTTTTGCCCACGGTATATCGACAAAATGTGAGTTATGAACTCGGAATAGCAATAAATGAACCCGCAATTGTGAGAAAATGGGAAAATTGCTCGTTAACTCACAATTCTGACAATTTTCCTCAGAATTGTAAGATATAAACTCGGAATTGTGAGAAGAAAAAAAAAGAATTGTGAGATAAAGTATATACCTCACAACTCGTGAGGGAAAAAAAGATTGCGATTTATAAACCTCAAATTGCAAGAAGTCAGAACTGCGAAATGTAACCCCCTTAACTGTCACCGTCCCGCTAGCTGAAAGCTTTTGGCGCTCTTTTTATTTATAGCCTTTTCTCATTTTAGTAATCATCATACATTCGGTATCATTCGAAAGCTTATGAACTCAAACTTTTTAAAATTGGACCTTGTGTTACCATGGAAACGGTTCTTTTAACCTTTTCTAAGCTTGACAAAACACATATCGCCAGAAAGAGTCTCATGGTTCCATATTTTGTGATGGTGATCAGTGATATTTGGGCAGAAATGTATTCATTTGTTACAGGACAATGCATAAAAAAATTCAATGGAATGTGGGTGACACCCGGTGGCTATTTTAGGTTCAATTTAAAAAAAAAATTAAGCACAACTTGGTTAGACGTATGGCTTTGATTTTATAGTAATTTAAAATATATATATATATATATATATATATATATATATATATATATATATATATATATATATATATATATATATATATATATATATATATATATATATATATATAATAACATTTAAACTAGGTCTATATTCAAAAGCATTCTTGAAGTTAATTTTCACGTCCATCTCAAGAAGGGTGACAGTTAAGTCAAGTTGTGAGGTGTAAATGCTATTGCAATAGAATTTAGATAAAAGTCGCTTTTTTTTATTCTGTGGTGGAAACAAACTTCCATAGCTGGCAACACAAATATATATGGGTTAATTGCAGGTAGAGGTGACTGAGTTACTAAAATCTATTTATGTATCCTTGAACAAAAACAAAAAAAAGTACCCAGTGGAAATGTCCCTGTAGCCTAATTGGTGTCCAGCATGCTATTTTAAAATGAGAGACAAGAGGGCCCTGATTGGTTTAAACGTGGTGTAAGCAGTTTGTTATTTTTAATGGCAGTCAGAAAATATCCGATTACTTGACAGATAGCACTAGATCAGGTGTGCTGATGTTGCAGACCTGACAGACATAGGCAATATAAAATGCTATGATGAGGGCAGAATTGTGAGCCTGAAGGCGGTTGGTGTAACAGTATGTAATATAAGGATAATGGCAGTAATCTCAGATGGGTATAGCAGTGCATCCAATAGCCACAAGGGAGAGACATGCACACTGTAAAACCACTCGACAGAGGGGAGGTTTTCATTTAAAAGTAATTTAATAGACTTAAAGGGATAGTTCGCCCAAAAATGAAAATTTGTGATCGGTTTGTGCGAGAAACCGAACAGTATTTATATATTTTTTTACCTCTTGTTGGGGTAACAGTTTAGGACCCAGGACCAGTTGTGAAAAATGAAGACCAAGAGTCAGGAGTTAGATTAATTAAATAAATATTTACTGAAGAATAGTTTGCAGTTTCATCAGCAGAAGCCAGCTAACAAGGAATTCGTAGGCCGCGCTCCCTCTAACAGTCTCCCCGCCTCCGTCTAACGTACATACAATTTTCTGAACAGTTATACTGTTTTCAAGGTCTAGCCACATCATTACTGCCATGTGGAATGATTCTGATTGGTTCTAACAACATGCAATGTAAGCAACTTTCCACACGTAGACAGATAGGAGCATATATCACTAAAAATGCGTAGACTCGTTGTCGTCCAGGCCTAGATTTAGATCACAATGACCTCGGAGGTCATAGAAAGGCTCCTCCAGGTCTGGCATCGCCTGCCGAAAAGCCCATCTCCAATACTGGATCTGCACAGATCATGCAACGCACATACACACAAAGCTCCAGAGAATAACAGTTTCCTCAAGGTTGAGAACATCTTAACTAACTATCAACAAAGCACTTCTCCAAAACATACTGATACTAACTCTAGTTCAGAAGTGAATTTATTCTATTAAGTAAGAAAAGCATATAAAAGAGGTACATTTCTCGGAGTCCCCAAAGAGTCACGTAGACCTGTAACATATGTGACCCTAAGGTCACTTTAGGAAGACAGTTAAACACATGCTAGGGGCCTTCTCACTCCCAGAGTGTTTTTACACACCAAGGACAGTTGCCTGTCAGCACGTCTTGACACAGACATCAGAGCAGCACCTAAAGAATGTGGATCCAAAATCACACAGCAAATATAATACTAAAATCTTCAAAATTACTTATATAGAGGTTATATGTGAACTGATTTATCAAATGTAGGAAATGGTTATAACTTGATTGTCAATGATTCTTATTTTAATATTGAACATAAAATCATTCTTGAAGGATATGTGTCTGATGAAGAGGCAAGTGATGTTTGACTTGACCCTTGACCCTTCACTCTAATACACCACTATGTCCAACAGCCTTCAGCGCGCGATCACTTCCGGTAAGTGAGGTCAATGTACACGATCACGACATAGATAGACCGTAAAAAAATATGGACGACGCAACTTCATTGGCTTCCGCTGAAATAACTGAAGCCTCCGGAGGTCCGAATATGGCGCTGACATCTTGGGCAGATTTGGGACAGAGTCTGCGCAGTAGTGATCTCGGGACCGAAATCTGTGCGGTAGAGAGCAGGAAGTAGAGGAGCGATATCAAAAGCCCGCCCACACTCTCACAGATGCTTAACAATTCATTATGTTGGTGTGAAATAAACAGTTATGGAAATGTAGAAATTAAAGCTAAAGCTCCAATCTCCACCCGAAAAAAGTCTGTTAGTGCCTCAGTGACAACTTCACTCAGAGAAGCCGTCGATCTCAGCTGTCAATCATGACGTCACCCCCCCCCCCCCCCCCCGTTTTTATAGCATCAAATAACTACAACTAAACCTATTTAAAAAACGAACACTTGAAATGAAATCATCATGATAAAAACTGCCAACAATGACAGAATCCAACTTTTGGAAAAAATGATTTGAAGTGTAATTTGATTGTTTATCTCACGTCCATTAGAAAACACGGAGGGGCGGGGCTTATGACCTATACTGGAACCAGCCACCTGGGGGCGATCGAGGTGCTGAGGCTTCAGTTTCTGAGAGGAGTGCTACAGGCTTGAGAGATACACGCGAGAGATCACGTCTGGCGCTTGCGTCAACTACGTCAGATCGTGTACATGACCTCACTTACGCTGCATTCACACGGGGCGTCGGCGTTAACGCTTGGCTGAAGCTTCGTGCTGATGTGACCGTCATAGCGACAACAGCCAATCACACGTCTGCTCTGGGGTTGCATGAACGCAATTGGCTAGCGTCTGCTCTAGGATATTTGCATTTTGCATTTCAATCGATCTGAAAAGCTTGAAAAGTTGAGAAATCTTCAACTTCTGCCCCTTGCAACGCGAGTGAAGTGATGCGATGTGACCCACAATTCAGTTCGGCAATGCATGACATCACCCATTCAAAGTAAATGAGAAGCGTTGACGCCGATGGACGTGTGAATACAGCGTTACCGGAAGTGATCGTGCGCTGAAAGCTGTTGAACATAGTGGTGTATTAGAGGTAAAAATTATATAAATACTGTTCGGTCTCTCGCACAAACCGATCGTTTCATGTCTTAAGACATTAATGGGTTGTCATGAGCCACAGGACTTAATATGGATTTGTCTGTGCATGTTTTTTTAACTCCCATAGATTTTGTTACCATTCACATGCATTATACGACTGACAGACTGCAACGGTTGGAGTTAAACATTTTCATTTGTGTTCTACTGAAGAAACAAAGTCACCTATATCTTGGATCACCTGGGGGTAAGCAGATCAGTCCTGAACAGGTATTTCTGGAACGGGTGAAAAAATCTGCGTCGGATATGGATACGGGTGTGGGTCGGACAAGGGAGAAACACGGGTCTAAACACGGGTTTAAAACAGTCACGTGCAAACGAATCTATTTAGAAATATATGCATGTATATTGTAGATGTTTTCCTAAAAAAATATATGCATATTTTTAGGAACCCATCTACCCATCAAAAATATGCGCGGCGTGCGTGCGCCATCCCAGGAGAATTACAACTGAGTCCGCGCGATCTGCCTGCACTGCAGTCGTCCAGATGGATCCTGAGGAGTTTAAGAAAAGATCGTATATTGGATAGCCGCAAATATGGAACTTCATCACTGAGGAAGCACACAGATAACTGTGGAAATTAAACCAAGCACAAGCAGTTCTATCGAACAGTATTTTTCAAAAGGGGACAGAACTGAATGTGCCTTGCAGGGATGATAAGAACACATAATCGTGCTTTTCATGATGTAGCCTTTTGACAGCTTCGGCTGAAGTTGTCCTTGTGTTAATGGTCGTGTAATAACTTCTGTATGCTGGCAATAAACATTTCTGTAAGTGTGTCTATAATGTGATATGCTAAACGGATTTTATTTCGGGTGCGGGTCGGGTCGGGTGCAGATTTTAATTAGTGCTGCTGTCGGAAAACGGGTCAGATGCGGTTTTAAGCACTACCGGTACGGGCGGGTGCGGTTTTACAAAAGCGGACCCATGCAGGACTCTGAAGCAGATAAACATCACATTTTCATTTTTGGGTGAATTATCCCTTTAATTATAAAATATATTAACATGACTGTGGTTTGGTAATAAAAAACAAAGCTGAAATCCAAAGAACAAAGGATTTATTAATAACGGGACTGACAATGTTCAGATGTTAAAAATAAACTATTTTAAAAGTCACATTTTGTGCAGAGTGAAACAAAAACTGTTTGGTTTGCTTACAAAGAAACAAATTGAAACAAATTAAGAAAACCGATTTAATGTAGAAATCAGAAAGTCACTTTAACAGCAAAAATGTCTTCATATTTTCAAGAAAGTTTAAAATATTTTCTCTCGTATCATAATACTTATTATATTGGATTAAAATTATGTTGTGCAAGCTTGAAAATTACGGCAGGTTCAAACTGCAATGTTTTGGCTACAATGTATCATACATTCTGACTTAAAATGGTTGATGTTGCACAGTGTTAAAGGGGTCATGAACTGAGAAATCAATTTTCCCTTGAGCTTTTGATATATAAAAGGTCATGGTAATACAAGAATATTCTGTAAGTTTCAGAGCTGAAAACTTTCTTGTTAGTCAAAGAAAAGCTTTTATTGACACCAGGCCTGACAAACGAAATATCTCAGAATGTGCCCGGCTATGACGTCAGAGTGTAGTGAAACACCGCCTCAACAGAAGACTTGTGCCTGGCATGTTAGATAAATAACAGGCCTACGTGGAGCTAAACCGAATCGAACTTCTAAGCAATAAAGCTTATGGCATGTTTCAAACATGAATTAATCCTTCAGATTCCAAAATGCATGGTTGAACTTTATTTTTAATGAAGATCCAGCTCACGTGGGGAAGACATTGCATTTGTTCGCTTCATTTCACCGCGGATTCGTTTGTAAACAAGACTGGATTTGCAGACAGAATGAGATTAAAAAACCATGCTGTGGCTTCTGAATCTGACAGGAATGATGCAACACATTTATGTGAGTAAAAAAAAATTTTTTTTTATATGTGATAGTATTGCATTGTTGTGTTTGATATCTATTAAGGCCTGTTCACACCGGGACGATTTTCGTGCGCGTTTATCGCCGACGTTTAACTCGTGACTAAACAAAGGCCGCCAATGTGAGTGTGCACACTTGTCGCGCCTAACGGCAGGCGTAAAAGCATAATTTAAAAAAAAACGCATCGTGTTAATTTTTTTATTTTGATGCGGGCCGTTAAAAACTGTCCGACCAATGAGATCAGCGCTTTTGTTCACGTGCCTGGAGCTGCTGAAGTGACAGTAAAACACGACTTGGTGGCGCTCAAGCACAAAACGGTCTTGCCGAGCACACATTGATAAAACAAAGAAGTAGTAAGTAGACAAAGAAGAAGATGAGCTGCTAATGCTGCTTGCCAGTTAGCAAAAAGTGTGTGAATGGTTTTGGCCATAGACATAATAATATGCACGTAAATACTGTCTCTCTTCTTCTTCTGTGTGACAAGCGAGTGTCAGAAGCGTAAAGTGCCGTAGCACCACCTTGTGTACCGGGAGCGCTATCTACTGAATTTGCACGTTCACTCGGCCCAGTGAAAATCGCTTGGGTGTGAACACTCAAAACGCGCCGAAAAACGCTGGCGAAAAGCGTGCGTGCGATATTCGTCCCGGTGTGTACAGGCCTTTATGTACTTGTCTAACTAAACATAACTTACACACTGTCACAGGCTTTGTATTTGAGGTGGTTCATTGACTCCTACGATTCCTGATCAGACTTGAACATGTATGGGCCAGGGCCAGGGTGTGTGTGGTATTCACAGTTTGCGGTTATATCCGCTGATCGGGCTGGCCAAGTAATAAAAAATAACATTTCAAGTAATAAAAAATAACATTTATTTATTTGATAAAGACATTTTGCGACCCCTTTTGGCAAATCATACCGGTTGCCGTTTTCCCACACGTTTCAAAACAGTTCCCCACGTGTACTGACGGGGAGCAGAAGCTCATTATAATATGCAAAACGGTCATCCAATCATTGCAGTGGGTGTTTACTTCCAAGTCTTCAATGCGGCACGCCCATAAAAAGAGCTAGGCTCAAAACCAGGGTAGAAAATAGCCTATTACTTATTCATTATGATTTTTTGAATGTAAAAACCATGCGAATGTCATAAGTTGACCTCAGACAACAGTATAAAACAATTTTAAAAAGCCAGTTCATGACCCCTTTAATGTTAATCGTCAAAAAACAGTGGTTTATAAATCAGTCCATGTGCTCTTTTTTCAAGGTAGATTAAAGTATTTTTCTACAGTAAAAATCGTAGTTTTCACCCAGCTTTAATGAGAAGATCCAGGATTTCCATACTAGCTTCAAAAGGAGTAGAACATGTGTGGCTAGTGAAGACGGGCTCTTTAGTAATCATGTCTCCACTCAGGATGCAGCTGTTGTTGGACCATACTCTCCTCAGTTTCCACTAGGGGGTGAAAGAACACAACAGTTTTCACACCATGCCTTTTTGAAACAATTATTCAGGCTATACTATAAGTAGTAATATAAATTACTATTGTATTATTACTATGTATTACTTACTATTACTAAACTATAAATCATCATAGAACAAGACTGCAGTTAACTTTTCCAATTGAGCAGAAGCTGATTATTTATAGAACAATATTGCCTTGAGCATTTGCATCAAGGCAAAACTTTGAAATTTGAAACGATGTAATGTTTTTGGCAGAACATCAACAGACATGGATGACTACTCCATGAATGTTTTTCAAATGAAGACTTCCCAGGTATTTTGAGGGCATTAAACTAAATCAAGTTGAACTTTTCATCCCAATGAAAGATTACTTCTGAAATCTACAGCAGCCAATAAAGTTGTGGCATGTTTAAGTCAAACACTGCCACAGGTTTATGATTAAAGCCGTCTCACCGCTCTCATCGTCAAAGTTAATAGCAAGTAGACGCTTTTCAACCTCCTCTATGCCCTCTACACTGGTAAAGGGAAGCCCGGTGTAACCTCCCTTCTCGGAGCAGAAGTCAATAAACCTATGGAAATACACAAGCGATACACATCATTTAGTCAGTTCCTCATCAGGGTTTCCAATTCATCCATGTGTAAGTTGGAAGTTTACAATACATACCGGCCCCAGATTTCATCTGTCTGCAGAATGAAGGGGTTTCCCACCATGATGAACAGGGATTTTGCTCTTGTCACTGCCACATTGAATCTCTACAGAAAAAGACATGAAATTAACACAAAAAGTTCAAGACTAAGTACGTTTAGCACGTTGTTACAGAAAGGGCATATTCACAATGTAGCACACAACTTAGTTCAGGTTCGCATCATTTTGTGTTGAGGCATGTTGTGATATAATCAGTGTTGGGGGTAACGCATTACAAGTAACTTGAGTTACGTAATAATATTACTTTTTCCAAGTAACTAGTAAAGTAATGCATTACTTTTCAAATTTACAACAAAATATCATTACTTTTTCAAAAAAGTCAGAGCAAGTAGACGCTTTTCAAAAAAGTAACGCAAGTTACTTTTTCACATTAATTTGACTGACAGCTCTCCTGCTCCCATGTTGAGAAAAATAAGTGCAGAGGCGTTGTGTGTAAACATGATGGTTATTGTAGTTCCAGACTAAATGTGAGCATTTATTTATCTCACTTGCACAATAAAGATTCAGTACTCCTCAAAATGATTAAAATCAGTCAAATGCAAAATCAGAGTACTATGCAAACCTCCAATAATTAAATGTTAAATAAAACAACTATTTTTATGCATAATCTACCTTTATATTTAATTTACCAATGTCTTGCTGCTGACCTTTGATGATGAAAATAACTAGATTTTTTGTTTTTATTGGTAAAACTTTTTTCTCCTGCATCCTATTCTACCATTATCCAGAATGGCAGCACAGCAGAGCTGCGCCCTCTACTGTTCATGCGTGAATTTGCATTTTTACCTCAGCATGGGCCTTATTATTTCAATTTTGGTATTTACCGTTGCACAAAAATATAACTTTTTTTTTATAAACAAAAACAAAAACAAGCCCAGCCCAGGTGAGAAAAAGTAACGCAAAAGTAACGTAACGCATTACTTTTCTTAAAAAGTAACTAAGTAACTGAATTAGTTACTTTTTAAGGGAGTAAAGCAATATTGTAATGCATTACTTTTCAAAGTAACTTTCCCCAACACTGGATATAATATTTTATAAGATTTTTTGATGTTTTTGAAAGAAGTCTCTTATGCTTACCAAGGCTACATTTACTTGATCAAAAACAGTAATATAGTGAAATATTATTAAAGTTTAAATGCAGATTTTCTATTTTAAATTATAATTTATATCTGAGATGACAAATCTGAATTTTCAGCATTATTACTCCAGTCATCAGTGTCACATGATCTTTCATAAATCATTCTAATATGATGATTTGCTGCTTAATAAATATTCCTTATTATTATCAGTTGAAAACATTTATTGCGCTTAATATTTTTGTGAAAAACGTTTTTTATTTTCCTATTTATCTTTGATGACTAGAAAGTACAAAATTACAGCATTTATTTGAAATAGATGTTTTTTGTAGCAATGTAAAAGTCTTCAAAAAAGTAAAGTGATGTGAAGGCTAAGTATGGTAACCCATACTCGAAATTAGTCCTCTGCATTTAAAGGAACACACCACTATTTTTGAAAATAGGCTTATTTTTCAACTCCCCTTGAGTTAAATAGATGAGTTTTAATTTTTTCGAATCCATTCAGCCGATCTCTGAGTCTGGTGGTAGCACTTTTAGCATAGCTTAGCATAGATCATTGTATTATTACAATGTATTATCAAATTGAGCAGAAGCTAATTATTTATTTCAAGGAACTTTGCTGCCGTACCATGGGTGCACCAGGCGCAATGATATTACGCAGCGCCTGAAAATAGTCCCCAGCACGCTCTCCCTGTGCAAGCAGGTTGGTTGTCACGTTGGTTATGTTGATGGAAGTTAGCCTTTTTCAGGTGCTGCGTAATATCATTGCGCCTGCTGCACCCATAGTACGGCAGCAAAGTTCCTTGATCATTACACAGTAATGAGAGAATAGTTCCTAGCCATATAGGAAAAAAATCACAACTTTTCATTTTCTGTCGGGCTTAGTACACGATGTAACTACAGAAGAGTCAAGTTTTAAATAGGAAAAATATCGCAACTCTTTGGTCATTTTTGAGCGAGATGCTAACGGTCTAATCAGATTCAATGATCTATGCTAAGCTATGCTAAAAGTGCTACCGCCAGATCCAGAGAATTGATTCGAAAACGGTAAAACTCAACTGTTTAATTCTAGTTCGAGTTGGAAAATTAGCCTATTTTCAAAAATAGTGGCGTGTTCCTTTAACCCATCCAAGGAACAGTGAGTAGTGAACGTATACACACACACCCGGAGCAGTGGGCAGCCATTTTCTGCAGCGCCTGGGGAGCGATTGGGGGTTAGGTGCCTTGCTCAAGGGCACCTCAGTCGTTTCCTGCCGGTATTGAGAATTGAACCCACAACCTTCAGGTTACCAGTCTGACTCTCTAACCATTAAGCCACAACTGCCCTTCTGTTCTAGCCTTATTGTCACATTAAAATTTAAATGTACATTTATGTTGTGTTCTCTTGTCAGTTGTGTTTAGATACTACCTTCTCATTCTTGAGAAACCCAATGCTGAATGTTTCATCCAAAGTGATGTGTTCCTTGCTGCTGCGAACAGCCGACACCATGATCACTTTCCTCTCTTGGCCTTGAAACTCCTCCACGGAACCAACCTACACAACACACCGAACACACAATCATTTTGTCATGTCCTAATTTAAGATAAAAAGCCATACCAGAGTGTTTACTAACTTTCAGGTCATCGATGCACATGCACTTTATGAGGTCCTCGTCTGATTTGATGGCCCGTCTGATCTTCTCCACCTATGAATACAATCCCAAGAGAAATTAAAGTGAAGGAAAAGACCATCAGAGTCAAGAGAAGTGTCATGGTCATTTTAACTGCTATTTTGGTCACAGAATAGAGCTGTCCAAGAGCAGGCTCCACCTGTTTCCTGTAGGGGGCGATAATGCCAATCTCTCTGGGGGAGATTCTAGAGATTCCTTTCTTGGCCTGTGTCAGGAGCAGCTTCTTCAGGTAATCTATGATGATGTCGATTTCAAAGGTGTTAAAGAATGAGGGGCTGTTCGACTCTCTTTCATCCTTCCCAGGAACTCCATGAAAAATCACAGGAAATCCCTGGGGGGGGGGGGAAATGCACAAATAGGTAATCTCCAGGAAACAGATTTAACCATAGTGACTAAAGTGCTGTTTAATATGTCTCATACTCTTTGGGGCAGGTACTCCCAAGTGCAGTACTGGTTAGAGCTGATCTCATTTGCACATGCCCTCAATTCCCCATCATAGAACAACTCATTGGGAACCTCCAGAATGGACGGATGAGACCTGAAGAAAGAGAGAGAGAGAGAGAGAGAGAGAGAGAGAGAGAGTGAGATAATAAAATAGGTGCACACTATAGCATATCGGATGAATCAATGGAACTCATAGGAAAACTGGGGCCGTTTCTCAAAACCAAGTACGCGAACTTCTGACTTGTGTCCTTGGTAGTTCAGACTTGCCAAGTTTGACTCTGGAGAACGAACTCCCGAGGACGGGAGGACACAAGTCCGGTACTCTGCTAACGGAAAAGCTGCATCACTCAGCTTGCTCTCACTCCAGTTATCTCTGTAAGTATATTTTAGGCTACAAAACGAAATATGTCATAAAACACCACTCTGCATTTTTTCATTTTCATTTAAAACAAACCTTAAACATAATAGCCACACAAATGTGGTTCAGGCAATGCGTACATTGATTATCTTTACTGCATGTATATTTATAACAAAAGGAAATATAAAACACAACCCTACCTCTTTTTGTTTACATAAAAAATGTAAATTAAACATAATTATGTGGTTCAGGCAATAAGTGTGCATATACAGTGAGGAAAATAAGTATTTGAACACCCTTCTATTTTGCAAGTTCTCCCACTTAGAAATAATGGAGGGGTCTGAAATTGTCATCGTAGGTGCATGTCCACTGTGAGAGACAGAATCTAAAAAAAAAATCCAGAAATCACAATGTATGATTTTTTAACTGTTTATTTGTATGATACAGCTGCAAATAAGTATTTGAACACCTGAGAAAATCAATGTTAATATTTGGTACAGTAGCCTTTGTTTGCAATTACAGAGGTCAAATGTTTCCTGTAGTTTTCTCCAGGTTTGCACACACTGCAGGAGGGATTTTGGCCCACTCCCCCACACAGATCTTCTCTAGATCAGTCAGGTTTCTGGCCTGTCGCTGAGAAACACGGAGTTTGAGCTCCCTCCAAAGATTCTCTATTGGGTTTAGGTCTGGAGACTGGCTAGGTCACGCCAGAACCTTTATATGCTTCTTACAGAGCCACTCCTTGGTTATCCTGGCTGTGTGCTTCGGGTCATTGTCATGTTGGAAGACCCAGCCTCGACCCATCTTCAATGCTCTAACTGAGGGAAGGAGGTTGTTCCCCAAAATCTCGCAATACATGGCCCCGGTCATCCTCTCCTTAATACAGTGCAGTCGCCCTGTCCCATGTGCAGAAAAACACCCCCAAAGCATGATGCTACCACCCCCATGCTTCACAGTAGGGATAGTGTTCTTGGGATGGTACTCATCATTCTTCTTCCTCCAAACACGGTTAGTGGAATTATGTCCAAAAAGTTCTATTTTGGTCTCATCTGACCACATGACTTTCTCCCATGACTCCTCTGGATCATCCAAATGGTCATTGGCAAACTTAAGACGGGCCTGGACATGTGCTGGTTTAAGCAGGGGAACCTTCCGTGCCATGTATGATTTCAAACCATGACGTCTTAGTGTATTACCAACAGTAACCTTGGAAACGGTGGTCCCAGCTCTTTTTAGGTCATTGACCAGCTCCTCCAGTGTAGTTCTGGGCTGATTTCTCACCTTTCTTAGGATCATTGAGACCCCACAAGGTTAGATCTTGCATGGAGCCCCAGTCCGAGGGAGATTGACAGTCATGTTTAGCTTCTTCCATTTTCTAATGATTGCTCCAACAGTGGACCTGTTTTCACCAAGCTGCTTGGCAATTTCCCCGTAGCCCTTTCCAGCCTTTCCTGTACAATTTTGTCTCTAGTGTCTTTGGACAGCTCTTTGGGCTTGGCCATGTTAGTAGTTGGATTCTTACTGATTGTATGGGGTGGACAGGTGTCTTTATGCAGCTAACGACCTCAAACAGGTGCATCTAATTTAGGATAATAAATGGAGTGGAGGTGGACATTTTAAAGGCAGACTAACAGGTCTTTGAGGGTCAGAATTCTAGCTGATATACAGGTGTTCAAATACTTATTTGGAGCTGTATCATACAAATAAATAGTTAAAAAAATCATACATTGTGATTTCTGGATTTATTTTTTTTTAGATTATGTCTCTCACAGTGGACATGCACCTACGATGACAATTTCAGACCCCTCCATGATTTCTAAGTGGGAGAACTTGCAAAATAGCAGGTTGTTCAAATACTTATTTTCCTCACTGTATATGACTATCACTGTAATAAAATTAAATATGACATAAAACACAACCCAGTCTCTTTTTGTTTAATTATCAATAATAGCCATTATACAAGTATAAGTAAAATAAATAAAGCAAACAATAATTAAATAGCCTAAACATATAAAGTTATGAAACTTCTCTTTGCCGTCCGTCAAAACAATTTACCAGGGAACAAATAATAGACTCATGAGACCAAAGATCGGCCATTAGATCTACACAAGATGAATTATATCTCATGTTTAACCACTACAGAAACATCAGAGCCAGCGGCAGACGTCAGAAGGACTAGCCGAGGAAAGGCTGCTCTCGGCGGGGTTAATATGCACTGAGTGCCCAGTGATCTCCTGGATCTCACAATTCGTGGATTTCACACTCCGAAAAAGCCAGGTCAAAATTTTCAAATAAGCACTCTCTTTATAAATAAACCACAGATTTGAAAAAGTCTTCACATTACGTGGGTTTTCTCATCCGCTACTGACGCTTTTTGGTTGGTGCGAGATGTATTCTGGGATACCTGTCTGTCTCAAGTCCATTCAAGTCACCTCTCGATGCATCCTCGATAAAAAGGGCGGCTCAAGGACACATTCGGGGATTTGAACTGCACTTGGCTAGATGTGAACTTTGAATTGAAACAGGACTTGGGCAGTGACTGATGATGTTCCACAAGTCCACAAGAACACAAACTTACAGATAAGAATGCATTTTGAGAAACGGCCTGGGTCAAAGGAAAACAGGCAAACAGAAACTGAACACAATGAAAACAAAGACCAGAACATAACCCTGACTTGACTGTAGGTTGTCTAAATTAAAAAAAAAGTTAGTCTAAATAAATGAAACATTTTGGAAGCTAGTTTCTGCCATGGATTAAAAAATAAAATAGATAATTATGACTTTTTATCTAACAATTCAGCCTTTTTTCTCGCAATTGCGTGTGATTGACAGGTTGTCCCGCCCTCGCGCCAGTAAACACATCTTCAGAGAAGAGATGTCGTTACAAGAGGGAGAGGAAGTTATTTTGATTAAAGATTACAAGAGCACGTGAATTTTATTAATATAATAACGCTGTACACAGGTAAATCATTTACAACAAATACTGCCATATTCCATAAAAATTGTCAATTTAGATTTTATGTTGATTTTAAGAACTAAGCAGACCGGTGTCCTACCTGTAGTTCAAAAGAAGTTTGGTGACATAGCGTTTGTCAAACTCAGTGTTATCTTTCTTATAAAGATCATTCTGTGTCATCAGCCTCTCCAGCAAAGAGACATCTACAGGAAAGACACACAACTCCAGATTACAATACATTACAATGAAACACATATTCATAAACACCATTTTGCTTATGTCTCCTTTTTTTAATTTACAACAGTCATGATTTAGCGATTGTTAAAGGTTAAATGGTAAACTATAACAATACTATTTTTAGGAACATAATTTTAACATTAAAATAATTATCTTAAAGGGCATCTCACCAAGTCCATGATTCATAGCAAGAGGAGATCTCAGGATCGGTCCCAGCTGCTTGGGATCTCCAGCCAAAACAAGCTGCCCGTTCTCTGCATTCAGCAGTCCTAAACACACCCAACGAGACAATGTAATGATTCCAAAAATGGATCTCGCTACTATCAGACGTTAAGACTTTTACTACTACAGTACATATGTATGCATCTGAGCAAGAGTGATTGCCCACCTGCCACACTGATGATGGTCTCTGATTCCACAGCATGTCCTGCCTCATCCACAAAGATGTGAGAAAAATGATCCACAGGAAAACCCCCAGTGACCAGCCTACCAACACAGACACAGTGTTTACAGACTGCTGTAAATCATACCTGTGAGAGAAATTTGAGTTTATAAGATGACGTCCTTCACCTGCCAGCGGTGACTAGAGTGCTGACCAGGATCTTGTAGGACATCAGATCCTCTTTACATGGGAAAATAACAATTTCTCCCTCCACATTACTGTTGTTCTAAACAACACACACACACACACAACATGGACAATCAAAATAAAAACTATAGCATACTTGCATATAGTAACTCCATATAGCATTTGGTCACTTAAAAATGTCACTACATTAAATAAAGTGTGACTATCTTTGTTAAATTCATCTTTATTTAAAAAAATATATATAATGTTTTACATTATTTATAATATAATATATTTTATATATTGTTTTAATATATTATACTATATTATACATTTTAATTTAATATTGTTTATTTACCTTTAGATATTTAGGGATGTCTTTTGGATTGCGTGAGCTAGCGTAGAGTCTGTATATTTTATGTGCATCCACATGTTGACTAGTGATCAACTTTTCACACAGTTGATCAGCTGCGCTGTTAGATGGAGCGCAAGCTAGGATATAAGCACCGGGTATATTCTTCTCCACCTGAGAGATGTTGAGAAACAGAGAAACAAACAGAAAGAATGACTGAATGCATTAGCTATTACACTGAAATCTTTCATGCAGGCAAGCATAATCCCAAATAACATTTTCATGCAGAACTGGTGGGGGTGTGTTTACTTTGGTGTGTATGATAACTAGTTTTACCTGTTTGATGGCCTCCACTATCGTGACGGTTTTACCAGTGCCAGGAGGTCCAAACACCAAGTACGGTGCCGGCTTGGACGTACCGGCCACGATGTTACATACTGCGCTGTACTGTTCAGGGTTCCTCTCAAGCTGTTGATCAAAGAGTCTAGAGAAACACACATTGTGCTGAAACACTCAATGTTTCCTTCTGAAGGTTCAACAGTATAATAATAATAGCATATTAATAGCACTCCTGGGTCTTACTGACCTCAGTGCAGGTGGAGACACGGGGGTCACAGTCCTTGGGGCCACAGGGAACAGCACGTCTCTGAGATTGTGCTGGACCGCCATGTGTACAGCTCTGTGTTGCAGTCTTAATGGGAGACGATTCACCGTGAACTCCACACGGAATTTCATCTTATCTATGTATACATGTTCAAGGAACCTTAACACACACACACACACACACACACACACACACACACACACACACACACACACACACACACACACACACACACACACACACACACACACACACACACACATGTTTGGTTTTCATCTTTTATGGGGACTTTCCATAGGCGTAATGGTTTTTATACCGTACATACCGTATATTCTATCCCCCTACACTGCCCCTGCCCCTAAACCTAACCCTCACAGGAGACATTCTGCAATTTTACATTTTCAAAAAACATCACTTAGTCTGATTTATAAGATGTTTTCCTCATGGGGACCTAAAAATGTCCCCACAAGGATGAGGATTTCGGATATTGCTATCTTTGTGGGGACATTTTGTCCCCATAACGTGATGATTACCAGTCCACACACACACACACACACACACACACACACACACACACACACACACACACACACACACACACACACACACACACACACACACACACACACACACACACACACACACACACACACACACACACACACACACACACACACACACACACACACACACACACACACACACACACACACACACACAAAGAATGAATAAACATCTATTGATGCATTTATTTAATTTGCTGATTACATTGCCCTGCAAATAATTCTGGTAATTTGATGTTTGCTGAGATTAAAAAATATCAATAAAAACTTTCCATCATGTACATTTTTTCAAATTATATATATATAATTTGAAAAAATTTACATGATGTATATATATATAAATTTACATGATGGAAAGTTTTTATTGATATTTTTTAATCTCATATATATATATATATATATATATATATATATATATATATATATATATATATATATATATATATATATATATATATATATATATATATATATATATATATATATATATATATATATATATATATATATATATATATATATATATATATATATCCCAGCTTTAATGCATTACAGAAGCGGTCAAATGTCAAAAGTTTAAAAAAAGTCATTTAACATACAATAAAGGAATGGAAAAATATACCCAAATATTCAATTTAATGCACAAGAACTTTACATAAACACAGAGTTTATAAATAAATAAACACACACACAAATTCTGTAATTTTCTGTCGCTGAATGGATTTAGTTAAACACCCACAGATGTAACAAAAAAAAACATCTGCGCCATGTTTTCATTTTCTTCTGTCACTGGCCATAATTTTAAACCTGAAATCAGACTTAGGCATAAAATAATGTAATACATGGGAAAATCGGCTGAGAATTGAACAAATAGTTCTAACCTGGCTCAGAGGACGTCTTTGTGGCAGTTTTTCTAGTGTTTAAGTGATAACAAAATGCTACGACATGCATATTATATGTTATGAGAAAGAGTGTGTGCTAGAGCAAAACAGGTACCATTTTTGGAATCAGCACCCCAAAATTAAAGGGATAGTTCACCCAAAAATGAAAATTCTGTCATCATTTACCCACCCTCAAGTTGTTCCAAACCTGTATGAGTTTCTTTGTCCTGCTGAACACAAAAGATGATATTTAGAAGAATGTTTATAACCAAGCAGATAGAGCAACCATTGACTAACATAGTAGGGGGGGGAAATACTATGGTAGTCAATGGTTGCTCTATCTACTTTGTTACAAACATTCTTCTAAATATCTTCTTTTGTGTTCAGCAGAACAAAGAAACTCATACAGGTTTGGAACTCTTGAGGGTGAGTAAATTATGACACAATTTTCATTTTTGGGTGAACTATCCCTTTAAGTAAGTGTTGGATTTCATACAGCAAATATGAGGCAGGGCAGTGTTATGCCACATGCAGCATGCATTGTTTTAAATCTCAATCATACTTCATACCTTCTGGAGAAGCCCAGTTTCACTTGATCCAGTTCCACTTTGTGAACGTAGCCCTTGTATTTGGTCACATTTGAGAAATTGACCTCCTCAAACTTGGTGAGAAGCAGGTGATCTCCCCTCAGGACTGATGGCCTGTTCTCTGATACACCAGGGAGCTTTAAATCAATAGATACACAAACAGACCTCAGAAACCATACACAGGAAGTGCTTTAACAAAAGACATTTCCACTCACGTTTAAGACCATTAGTCTTTTGTCATAGTCCCTGACTAATGTGACTTGCTCTCTGTTGTATCTCTTGATATCCACATGCATCTGACATTCCTCCAGGTGCAGCAGTAAATCAAAGCGTTCGGCATAATTATGGAAGCTCAGCGGACTCTGCAGTAATGACCTAGACACCCCCAAACACATTAAGGAATATTCATAACTATACTATATGACACCAAGTGACACAAAAAGGCAGTATGGAACATATAAAACACATAAGAATGCCACACAAAGGACTCAGTAATGCAGTGTGTGTGTGTGTGTGTGTGTGTGTGTGTGTGTGTGTGTGTGTGTGTGTGTGTGTGTGTGTGTGTGTGTGTGTGTGTGTGTGTGTGTGTGTGTGTGTGTGTGTGTGTGTGTGTGTGTGTGTGTGTGTGTGTGTGTGTGTGTGTGTGTGTGTGTGTGTCCTATAAAGCCTACAAATGAACAAAAGCACAATTAAATTATCTTAGTAAAATCATAAAATTGATTTTTATGATGCCTTTAGATTATTCTGGAATATCCTGCAAGTTTGCTCAGGGATTTTGTGGGCAAGCATGAAAAAAGCCACAATGTGAAAACTTCACAAACTTTGTTGCATAGATGTTAGGCCAAACTTTGACCAAACAAAACAGCATGGCACAAGCAATGCCAAGGCCACAGGTTCGATTCCCAGCAAATGCATGAACCGATAAAACGTTTCTCTTGAATGCAATGTTAGTCTCATCGAATACTCACCAACAAATGGGTAGCTGCCCCCCTGATAACATCAGACCCAAACACTGATCTCAAACCAGTTCTAAATGGCATAATTGGCATAACTTGAAGGACACTAACTGAAGTCTTATCAGCATGATTTCTGAAGGGTCACGTGACACTGAAGACTGGAGTAATGGCTGCTGAAAATTCAGCTTTGCCATCACAGGAATAAATGACATTGTGAAATATATTGAAATAGAATTTGTAATAATATTTTTCTTTAATGATACTAACTGATGTTCCTGAAACTTTCCACTGAGGATCCGATCATCTTTCAGGAGCTTAGCCAGTTGGGTGATGTCAGGAGAAGGAGTGTATTTCCCCAGTGGCAGAACATTTTCTAGAAAGTTCTGAACATAACTACAGGATAGAAAAACACATGGAGATACACATGTATAAATAAATGCACAAATAAAGGTATATTATCTATTTACTAGTGCAGGGAAAATTAACGCATTAACGCGGGCGTTACATTTTTTTCAGTTTAACGCATTAAAAATATTTAACGCAATTAACGCAGAGTTCGTTTTGCCTATCGATCCCTAGTTGCGCCAGTCTCGTGCACACATCGAGTTCTCTTTCGCTCTTGAACAAACAATAACGACACAGAATGTTGCCAAAATGCCAGTTTTGTCGATTATTCTCATAATAGGAGTCTTAAATAACGTCTGAAATGAACGTGAGAAAATGAGATGCGTGTGACAGCGCATCAGATCCACGTCATGTTCGGCAGCGGCCGATCTTAAAGTGACAGAAGCACTGATGATGTCTGTCATTAATGTTCATCAAAGAACAATGGGAACCGAGAAAAGATGATTAATCTATATTTAATTTATTATTTATGCAGTTAAGAAAGGTGTTTGATAACTATTACATTTCCGTATATGTCTAACAGGGAAGGCCACAGGTAAATATAACATTTATTATAATGGGTTTATTTAAAGATTGTTTTAAGTTCACTTTAATTAAAAGTAATTTGTTAAAGCCTAATACATGTTGAAATTGGGAGCTTTCATTTATACTGTAATTTAACGTCATTCATGTTTCATAGAGACATTAGTATCAGTGATTCTGGCCTTCATTCATAAAAAAGATGCCATTACAACAAATATTTTAAATATGCTGTCTTTAAATTGCTTCTACATTAATTTGGAGAGTAACTGAAATTACTACAATATCAAAATATTAAAAACGTGTGATTAATCGCGATTAATTACAGAAAACATGCGATTAATTAAATTTTTTTAATCGATTCCCAGCACTACTATTTACATTTCTATAACTTTAAGGAGGACTATATATTTCAATATATATATTTTTTTTAAATTAATTTTTGTTATTCATTTTTTTATGAATAACTTCTATTTATTACAATTTGTATAACTTTAAAGGTGTATTATGTAACTTTTTAACATATATACATCACTTGCCTGTGCATGTGTTGTCACATCCGTAATTAGAGAAAAGTTGCTCTGGATACTTGTGTATGTAAGTACGTATAAATAATGTATGTATGGTGTGGCAGTGGCATATGCTAGTTGTCACAATGAGGGAGAAAGGTGGACAAGGAGCACACTAAATCTCCAACCTGCGGAGAATTACCCCTTTAAAGAAAGAAAAAAAGAGTCTGCTGGCAAAAAAAAAGAATGCGACAGAGCTCGTAATAAAACAAGAATCAACATTGGCTTAGCTTTTTGGAGATGCGAGAACTGAGGGATTTGAAATGTTGTAAATGTGATGTGGAAAGGGCATTTTTGTTTTATTGAACAAATTGTTCATTGTAAAGCATTATCTATTGTGAAGGGTCATTTCATTATGGTTGTTGTAGCTGTGCTAGAATTTATTTTCAAGGAATTACCATGTCTATTAATGGGTAGAGCAACAGTTACATCTTCAGCTGGTCAGCTTGAGATCCTTTCCATCTAAACTGCTTATATCTCTAAAGCCTAGTAGTGAATGTTTTATGAGCAGTAGGATAACCATATTCATCCGCAGTCACAGAGCCGAAGCACAACCATAACATGCAGTACGTATGCATGCAGTAGGGCTGGGCCGATAAACGATATCATATCGAATCGCGATACAATTTATTATCGATAACGATGATAAGCTCTGCGCATTTTTACTCAATATAGATTACTCTAACACCCAATCACACAGCAGATATAAACGCGACAACAGCCAGTCAAAGCCAGTCAGCGTGCAGCTTTTAACGTGCACATCAAAAGTACCAGCTCTACTGACAAAGAAAACTCGACATGAGAAGAAAAAAATGAGTGAAAGTGGCGACGATCATTAAATCAAAAGTTAAACTAACTAGTTATTATCCAAAGACGACGGATTTGTTGATAAAAGGTAGCACGAATTGTTACTCATTTGAACCACGATAATTATCGATATCGACTGATATGAAAAGATTTTATCGAGATCATTTTTTGGGCCATATCACCCAGCTCTGGCATGCAGTTTTGTTTTTTAATCCGATATGGATTTTGTGCCGATGCCGATACCGATTTTTTTTCATCAGCCTTAGCCGATGACCGATACAGGCTGCAGATTTTCTTGAGCTGATATTTGGAGCCGATACTGCTTTTGCTCCCTCAATTTACATCATAAAAATGACACAATGATGATCATGATGATAAAAATTTAAAAAGTGCAGTGGTGAAACTAAATTCGGAAAATAAATATTTAAGCATAAATAAAATAATTACACTATTGCACACATTATCATCAAGCAAGCATCATAATAAAGTGCACACTGACTGTACTATGCTTAAAACTTTTATACTTTTACAATTATTTACAACCTAGTCATTTAATGCTTAGGTGCACTTAACTTAATCTCTTGAAAAAAATATCGGCGAATGCAGCAGCCTTGTATCGGCCGATGCTGATACATGTAAAAATCGCAAATATCAGCCCGATATATTGGCGGGCCGATATATCGGTCTAACACTAGTTTAAAGTGTTTCTTTAATTTCATAATATTTTATATTTTATTTTAAATTAAACATTCATCATATCATAATGTTTCTCTCACCCTTCAGGTGGAACACCCTCGTCCACTTTACAGTTTTCGGGTTCAAAGATGTTGAGTTTCAGGGGTTTGTATGGTTCTGTAGGACCCAGTAGGGCTGCAAGCTTAGTCCTGTACTCTGCCTCAATGAAGCGCACAATATGGAAGGGATGGGTGGCAGACTGGGTGTTCTGCTTAAACTCAAATGCCAGAGTAGCTGAATAAACTCCAACATGACTGCATTTGATTCTCACAGTCACCTCATACTTCGCACCTATTTAAAAAAACAAAAACAAAGAGGTAACCTTCATTTCTGATAGATCACATTAAAGGCATCAAACCAGAATATATCAAACTGTAACCTCCGAAACAACATGATGCGATTGGATCAGTACGCCAAGTGTCGGCTGCACTCACGTGGTTCCAGACGGAGAGGATTGTTGCGTGCAACTTTCCTGCTGTCTTCCAGAGTGAAACACTGCAGCCAGTGAAGAGCAGTGTAGTATGTGAAATACACGGCCTGTGTTCCCGTGTTCTCCACAAACAGCTTCAGCTCATAAACTTCTGCCCGATCCACAGAGATCTGAATCTTTCCATTCTCCATATTGAGCTTTGAGGACACCCGCACCCCATGCTTATCAGATATAAAATGGGACCTGGGAAAGAGATAATCAGCATTACAGATTTGTGATGGTATTATTCAGCATGTAACTAAGAGTTATACATGTCTTTATCTCTTCTCGATGGGACTATTGTAATGCCCTATGTTGGTGTCAGTCAGGCCTCTCTCTTACGCCTGCAATTGGTGCAGAATGCTGCAGCTAGACTATTAAAAGGAATATATAAGCGTGATCACATTTCACCTACAATGGCCTCCCTTCACTGGCTTCCAGTACGTTTTAGGGTTGATTTTAAAGTTTTAGTGTTTACGTATAAATCCTTAAATGGTCTAGTCCCGACTTATCTTTCTGACCTTATACAACACCATGTCCCATCGAAGTCGCTTCGGTTGGCAGATTGCATGTTTCTGGCTGTCCCCAGGGTAAGGCTAAAACGTAGGGGAGATCGGGCCTTTGCAGTTGCTGCCCCCAAACTAACGTACCATTGTCTGTGAGGCTGGCTCTCCACTTTTAAATCTAGTCTTAAAACATATTTAGTATTCTTTGGCTTTTGATTCAGTTTGAGAGCTGTGTCTTGTCTTTATGTTGTTGTTTGTTTTATTATTTTGGATTTACAGCACTTTGGTCAACTTCTGTTGTTTTACGTGTACTCTAGAAATAAACTTGACTTTGACTTTTGACTTTGACTTATTAAGCACTTATTATGCAAGTATCAATTGCAATTTTCACATTGTGAGAGAAAATAAATGCTAAATATTGTTTACTTATTGTTACACCCAGTCGGTGTCTTGGTAAAGGATCAAATTTAGAAAGTGTACCAACTCACCTGTCTGTACTGTTCAATCGCTGTAGGATGTCTTTTGCCAATTTTCTCCTTCCTCTGACTCCACCCTCTGGTCCTGGAACGGCGGCATCCTGACCACTAGGAGGCGGCAGTGAGCTAACATTACTCGCAGCAGTAGCTTGGTTTTGCTGTCTTCGACAGGGTCTGAACCATTGATCATGCAGCCTCACCCGGACCTGGACGTACCTTTTTCATGAGTGCACTACATCTAAGTTTTTACAATCTCAACCAACATTAAACAATAAATGCCAGTCAAACAATGCACATGCAAAAACAGTGAATACAAATAGCCATAAAATTTACATAACTCTATAGGCTGTGACTAACACATTTGCAGAACAACTTCTGTATGAGCCAGAAGTTTGGTGCAGGCTGGTTTATGCTGGTCTAGCTGGTATACCAGCATATTAATGCTGTTCTCAAGACAGCATGGTATGCTGGTTGCCGGTTTGTATGCAAAACATGCCTTATGCTGATGACCAGCAATGTTGGATTTTTCAAAACGAACAATAGTCCATGTTTCGAACACTGTGTTTGTTTTATACAAGTTAATATACGCACACGTACGTACGCACGCACGCACGCACGCACGCACACGCACACACACACACACACACACACACACACACACACGTATATAGTGGTTTAGAGGGACACCCCTTTTCTAACACCCTCAAAATAAAACAGATTTATCAAACATTGGTATATGGCCTCACTAAGATGCATCACACTTAAAAATGTAGTTCTTTCCATAAAATAATAGAAATATAACACCTGTTTTTTTTCACAGGCATACAGGGTCAACCAAATCATGGTTTGCAGAGACACAGGTTTACAGGGACTGCTTGTAAAACTTTACACATTTAGCACATTTACATGGTTAGGTCAAACATGGTTTACTAATTACAACTGATATACTATATTTTGACATGCTTGAATTAATCTATCTCAAGGTGGGTCAGTTAAAATTAGGGGCTTTTCACACTTGGCTCATTCAACCCTTGTGCATCAATGGGCAATTGTGGCTTTTTCAGTGTTTTTTTTTCAGTGTTTTTTTTTTGATAACTTTGCCTGTGGTAATGCTAACTGCATAAAATTACACAGGTGTGTATTTTTATTGGAATTTTACTATTTCACCCGCATTTCCTTTAAAAATAATTTGCACTATGTACACAAAATACTTCCTCTTAGCATCGTTCCCTTAGCACCCATTGAAACCCATTAAAACTGCAATTTGTAATCTCATTGTCATTTAACTATAAAATTATGCAATCTTTGTTAAAGGCTTTCATTCTGTTGGCAAGGCTTCAAAATTTACATTTCTACAAAAAAAATTTACCAGAAGGTGCCATTTTTTCAGGTTTGGTGTCTAGGCCTAAAGTAAATACTCACTTTATTCCTGTTTTCTGTCAATGCATATTATAAAGCCAATTTGATAAATTATGCAGCTGTAACTGTGTGGGTGTGTTAGTTAGGATGTCAGAGTGTGGTGTGTATGTAATAATAAAATTGTGTGTGGGTGTGCATGTGTGTGTGCTTGTATTATTTGAGAGACAAAAACCCAACTGCAAATCACAAATCCAACCGCTGTGTGTATCAGTGGAGTTTTGCTGGCATTTAATGGGGAAAAATTGGCACTGCGCCCAAACAAAATCTTACTGAGAGCTCATTTTTTGAGATATCAGCCTCAAATTTGGAACACAGCTAGTTTAGATGCATGGCTTTGATTTTCTAGCAGTTTTATCAATTTCATCAAATCACTTTCATAAACTTAAACCTCTATAATTTTTTGTTTTGTTTCACTTTTTAAACAATAATCTGAAAAGGGTCTTCTTTAAAATGACACCAAACTTAAGTCTGTGCTCCCAAGATTCGTTTTTTATGACAGTTTTTCGACATGGACATCTTTGTCCTCTTTGGACCTATGTGCAACTTTTTTTAATTGATGCACAAGGGTTAAACTGGTGCATTATTGGAGCAAAACAACTGAGCACCCTCTTTTGAGCAACTTCTTTTGGCTCACATAATATGTAAACTGTAAACCATTAAAATACAATACGGTAAATACATTTGAAATAATATACTGAGTATACTTAATTATGTAAATAATATTCAGGAACGGTATCTGAAATTAATAAAGCGTAATAAACAAATACTAATCCAGCAATTCAAAGAAAAGCCATTTATTAAAAAAGGTCACATATTTGAGTTGAAACATGCCATGCTAACGTCAAACAAATGATCACTTCCGTGGTCCTCTTGATATTCTAAAAAATAGTCCTAGCTTGAGTTAGCAGATTTAAGAGGCCACATCAGAGTTGATTTGTACAGCCCAGAAACGTTTTTTTTTCTTCTGGAAATGTGACGACTGGTTCTAGATTGTGCAATGGCTACAATACTGGTGCATCGAAAATGCTCGATGTTTATGATACGGTCTTAATTTATATCATTTATTTAATCATTTATGATTTATTCCTTATCAATATTATCTTTTAATTATTTTACCCATTTATTCCTACTCTATATACATAATAATCATCATTATACCTGACTACATCAGAACCCCGCCTAAGAGCCTTGCTCTGAGTCGGATGACGCCTTGCCTATGAACACTATCACTTGGGAATAAGATCTCTAGTTTTCCACTAACCTGCTGCACAGACTCCAGACAATCCCTTTGGCTATGCTTTAACCACGGTCGGAAGACCTCTTCATATGTATCATTTTATTCAGCAAACCCTATTGTTACTAGGTAAAAATCAAATCTGGATGTCTTGAATATTTCACTTGATTACTCAAAGTCATGAGTTTATTTTGATATCTCTCTAGTTTCATTTCCCATTTTGTTATAGTCAGATTTGATTCAGACACACTTACTTTGACCCAAGATTTGGGGACATTTAGATTTTAAAAGCATATCCTACAAAAACAAAAAAACAAAAAAAAAACAAATCACACTTCCTATACACAAATCATTTCCTGGACTCTTCACACATACACATCATGGTATCTACGGTCATAATGGTATTTATACACATACTCATCATAGTGTGTAAGGTCTTTTTTTTGTTTTAGTAAATTAAAGAAAACTTCATAATACACACACACACACACACACACGCACACACACACACACACACCAAGACTATATCAACTAATAATGAAAATACATACTTCAAACAGGCATACATCATCTGGCTAACTGTAACCAGTAGTTAATAATAAGGTGTCTTACATTGCTGTTAAAGTAAACATGACCTGTTCTGGAAAGACGCGCTTTGTTGCCTTTTCTCAATGCAAAGATGACTCTAGAGAAGATTGGATCTTTGATACGACCGTCCCTGTTAAGACAAATGTTTAACTTGTTCATTTAACTGACGATAAATCCAAAACGTCCACTGATGTGCATTTCCATTGTTTACCTGTCTCGAAACTCTTCATTGTAGATGTCTCTGAGGGAGTTTCTGTCAGTAATGGATCTCCTGTTTGTTTCCTCTAGCATCTCTATGAAGTCCAATCCAATTGCGCGCACAGCGACTAAAGGGAGATGATTATTCCTGTTTCTTCTGTTCATACTGTTTGAAACCTATCTCTCAGGTCAGTTACTAGATAGTGAACGGTTTACAAAGACACTACCTGATATGTGCCAGGCGCAGCTGTTACCGCGGAAGAGTTATAAACCAGACAAAACGAAACTTAAGCGTAACGTTATAACTGATAGGGTTAAACCTGCAGGATAATTAAACGATACGCACGCTTTCCATATGTGTAAGGAAAAAATATGATATAAAGGGTTTAAGATGATAGTACCCCCAAAACAAAAGTTGCAGAATTATTTGAATAAACTTAATTGAAGTGTTCAGAGGTACGCGCGCCTCCAGACGACCAGAGAGCAGTACTACAGTGACCCAGTGAGGAGGATTATTGCCTGGTGATAACGTCACATGAGTCATGACAGCCCTGCAGGAAAACTGGCTTGGCAAGGAAGGGAGAGCTTAGGCTCAGGAGCTCTTTATAAAGGGTTGCTTTTCACCTAAACTTTGTTGGACTGGCAACATAATAGTTGTGCGTGTGTGTGTGTGTGTTTTACAAATTTGTAGATGACTTTAAAAAGAACATACTGAACAATGTTTTATTAAAAATGTAAAAATGCAGAAAGTTTACTGTGATGGGTAGGTTTAGTGTAGGGGAATAGAATATAGTTTGTACAGTATAAAAATCATTACACCTATGGAATGTCCTTATAATGATAGGTGTACCAACTTACAAAAAAAACATATTTTCATGTTGAATTTTTGGATGATGAAGAGACTGTATATACAATGCTTTTAGTGACAAAACAATACATATTCAAGGGGGAAACAACTAAATTCCTTAGAAAAAAAAATATACAAAGTACATTTTCATACAAATGGATTTATTTTTTTCAAGCTACTTGTCATGGCATGCAGCACATTTTCGAGTCTGCCTTGATAGATCTGACTCTGAGAAACCATGATTTAAGCCAGAAGAGTAACTGTAATGCCTGGTTCTGAGTGTGTTGATAGGGTTGTTAAAAGAAGCACATTAGCATGTCTTCGGATTTTACATTGATTTGTGATTAAACATGAGATCCATCCTCCATTACACAAAATTGCATTTACTTCAGTCAAACGTCTTTCAAATTAAGTACACAATATTTGAATCATGTGATTGACGATGCACTGATGTAAACCTCCAAACCAAACAAATGGGAACACAATCAAAACCATTATCACCATGAATTATTAAGCATTACTAAATTAATGCTGCTGTATGTTGTTTGAAAGTTTTATGAAATAAGGCACTTCTTTTCAAGTAATCAATGATTTATCAATCATGTGTTCCATGAGCTCATATTTATTTGATGTATCTAAACTATGTAGACAACATTGCGTACAAAGCCCTGAGATTAACGGACAGGTTTGCAGATTTTCAACCAGTTTTGTATTGTTACAAATGAACAATGTTTACTTTTTTAATGTTGCCTGCACCCCGATCTCCCCCGTTTATTTGTCAGCAAACATTTGACAGCTCCAGCGCTTTTGTTAAAACTACAGTGCACTATGAGTGTTGAAGTTTCCCTATCTTTCTAGGAAAAAGGCTACCGCTACAACTCCTTTTCTCTAGTCACAATGTATACATTTTAAAAAGTGCCTTTCTACTTTCTATTGCATAGACACGTTTTATTAAAACCCTATCTTGACAACAATGAATGACCAATTTAATGCAATGTTTATATATCATAGTACTGTTTAGGTTTAAAATTAAGCTTCTGAGTTCCAGACTTTTCCAGTGTAATGCCAGAAAGGGGTGTGGTTATGCTAATGTGGACCTGCGTAGGAGGGGCTTTAATAGTGGCACTTCATTTTAATGTTCATGTCTCCATGCAGGATTCTCATATCGCTGGACCACACTCTCCTCTGTTTCCACTAGGGGGAGAAAGAATATGATAGTGAGCACTTGGTGTACATGATTTTCTGCACATTCAATCCCAACAAAGAACAGAAATTGGCCTTAAAAAGAAGCTATAAACAAAACAGGAGAGTTGTGCAAGTTCAAATGCACTACTGTTTAAAAGTATGATCCATCATTCTATGCTGATTTGAAAGTGAATAAGAATTTATTATTTTACGGTCATGCTGCTGAATATATTTGTGGAAACAGTGATACATACACTTTTACTCTTTGATTAATATACAAGTTCAAAAGAACAGCATTTATTTGAAATAGAAATATTTTGTAATATTATAAATGCCTTTACTGTCTCTTTTGATCAATTTAATGTGTATTCATTAAAATATTAAATTTGATATTATTAGAAGTAAGTATTTATTGAAAGAAATCTTACTGACCCCAAACTTGAACACTAGTGTATTTGTATAACCGGTCAGTAAATGGTGAGTTATGAATGTGCAGTCACACTAGGCCTTACTTCAGACGCTAATAAGCATTGGAAACAGAATGTGACGTCACACTCTAGGGCCATTTAAATAAATAATAAATTATAAATAGAGTACATTCAAAATGTTTAAATATATCTCTTTATGCAAATTCATAGATAAGAGTTCACTGCACTTGAACTTAAAGGTGCAGTGTGTAGTATTTATGAGGCTCTATTGACAGAAATGCAATATATTATATATTATAATATATATATATAACTATGTTTTCGGTGGAGTTTACATAATGAACCGTTATGTTTTTATTACCTTCATTATATGAAGCCATTTCTATCTACATACACTTGCACTGCCATGTTTCTACAGTAGCCCTAAACGGACAAACTGCTCTAAAGAGCGCTTGCTACTCTCTGCTGTCTCAGACGATGACATCTTTGTCCTGTGTCGGCCACCGTAGCTTCTCTATGTGCTTCAAAGGGAGGGGTCAGAGGTGGCCTGTTACAATTCCCAACCTCACCGTTAGATGCTGCTAAAATTTACACAGTGCACCTTTAAGTGAAAGACTAGCTTGATGGAAGCAAATTAAGTGCTAAGTCTAGTGTGACCGCACATGAATTAAGGCCATCTCTTACCTTTGGTCTCCTGGTGGATGTTTAGAGCGATCAGACGCTCAACAACTTCCTCTGTTCCCTCCAAGTCGGGATTATCATATCCAGTATAACCATTCTGCTCCTTGCAATAATTAATAAACCTGCAAACAGAAATGTACAAAAAAAAAAATTACTCGCAAGTTCACACAACCTCACAATATTTTATATGCATTTCATTCATATGTTAGGTGGAAGCGTATGTACCTGCCCCACGTTGTGTCTGTTTGTAGAATGATGGGGTTTCCCACCACGATCAGCAGGGATTTTGCTCTCGTCACTGCCACATTGAATCTCTGGAGGAGAGAAGAAAGGAGGTGAGCAAACTTTGTTTTCTAGGCTTCGCTGTATTGTATCGTCTACTCACTGTGTGTGAGATACTACCTTCTCATTCTTGAGAAACCCAATATTGAATGTTTCATCCAAAGTGAAGTGTTCCTTGCTGCTGCGAACAGTTGACACAATGATCACTTTCCTCTCTTGGCCTTGAAACTCCTCCACGGATCCAACCTAAACAACACGTACAGCATTGATTTTTTGCTCGCTTGTCCTGACAAGGATGAGAACCGATAACAGAGTGTAGGAGTGCTCAGACTCGCACTGACCTTCAACTCTTCAATGCCCATGCAGGATTTAAGCTCCCTGGGAATGCGAATGGCTTTCCTGATTTTCTCCACCTGTAAAATTAAAACAATGTCGAAAAATGGTATACAGTGATAAAATCATCAAGCAATCTATGTGAAAAGAAAACAGTAGAAAAGGTGTGTATAGATTTCTGATTGTTCAAAATGAATCCCCCCAAGTACAGACTAT
Source organism: Gobio gobio (assembly GCF_949357685.1). Classification (NCBI taxonomy): domain Eukaryota; kingdom Metazoa; phylum Chordata; class Actinopteri; order Cypriniformes; family Gobionidae; genus Gobio; species Gobio gobio. Next base: position 38,779,020 of record NC_137116.1, on the reverse strand, counting down.
TTCATGGATATTCACTAACGTTCAAAAGCATGTTTTTTGTAAGAAATTAATACTTTTATTCAGTAAGGATGCATTAAATTGATAAAAAAGTGACAATGTTACAAAATATTTATATTTCAAACTAATGCTGTTATATTGAAATTTCTATTCATCAGAAAATCCTGAAAAAAATGTATCACGGTTTCCACAAAAGTATTTAGCAGCACAACTGTTTTCAGCATTGATAATAATACATGTTTCAGCGGAAAATCAGCATATCAGAATGATTTCTGAAGGACCATGTGACACTGAAGACTGGAGTTATGATGCTGAGAATTCAGTTTAGTTTAATAAAGTAAACTATATTAAAATAGAAAACACTTATTTTAAATTATACTGTAATAATATTTCAAAGTACTGTAGCATAAGATACTTAAAAAAAATCTAACTGACCCCAAACTTTTGAACAGTAGTGTATCCTCTGCAAACAAAATTTCTTGAGGGTGTACTTGCTACTAACTGCATTTTGTGTGCAGTATGCATCAGGTTTGCTGTTGAAAATGAATTTTCACCTGTTTCCTGTAGGGGGCGATAATGCCAATCTCTTTGGGGGAGAGTTTTGCAATGCCCTTCTTGCCCTGTGTGAGGAGCAGCTTCTTCAGGTAATCTATGATGATGTTGATTTCAGAGATGTTGAAAAAAGAAGGGCTGTTGGACTCTCTGTCATCCTTTCCAAACACTCCATGGAAAATCACAGGAAAACCCTAGAAAAGAAGCACAGGCTAGAGCATAATGTGTCATCTCTAGAAAGTACAAAAAAGCTGATAAAGTGAAAACGTGCAAAAATGATCAGTGAAACCCAACAACATAATTAAAAAGGGACCTTGGTAGAGTAACAACAGCATTACAAAAACAAGTGGAGACTTAATAAAAGCACCCTTAAGCGCAAAAATGTAGCCATGAAATACAACCAAGCTCAGGAAGACTGTTATCTCAGTTTGTGGCCTTCACATTCCTTACACTAATGACTGCTGTGTGTGCAGGACTGCATGACCGCATAATCTACACTGTGGACTAAATGTAAACAAGTGAATGGAAGAAATTGAAATGCTCAAAACGACACATTTTTAATAGTTTGTTTACTCTAGAACACACACTTTAACTCGACTCATTTGTGGACTAGTTTTTCCTCATTCAAGCAGACAGGAGCTTGTATGCCCAGAAAAAAGATTTGTGTGACATAGACTAATAATCATGTTTTGTGTCCCTGAGTTTCAGTATGAAGCAAAGACAAGACACAACAAAAAGAGACAAAAGCAAGCAATGTTTACCAAAAATATACTTGAATACTGAAAAGTTGCTGAACACAAAAGATGATATTTTGAAGAATGTCGGTAACCAAAATGTCGGTTGATGGGCCCTATTGACTTCCATAGTATTGTTTCCCATACTATGGAAGTCAATGGGGCCTTTCAACTGTTTGGTTACCGACATAATTCAAAATATCTTCTTTTGTGTTCAGCAGATTCATATAGGTTTGGAACAACTTGAGGGTGAGTATGATGACAGAATTTTTCCTTGTTGGGTGAACTATCCCTTTAAGGCTGTGTGTCCACCAAAGCGTTTTTTTACGCGGCAGGCTGGCGTATCCAATTGTTTTCAATGGGAGCGCGTGTTTTTAGAACGGCACGAGGCGCTGAGCCCGCTGCGTTTTTTACCGGTTGCCGAGAGTTGAATAATGTTCAACTTGAATATAACGCAGCGTTCTTCATTGTCGCTTTTTACCCAGCCGACCAATTACATTAGAGGAGGGGCAGGACAAATACAACACCAACCAACCGCCACATCCTGTTTGTACAACGTCAACAGATGACAACAACAAGCATAATAACGGAACAAAATCATTTAAAACAAGAGTCAGAGAAAATACTTTACATTGCATCTGCATTTTTATACAGAATCAATACAGAAACAAACTACCTGTGAAATGAGATACTAGTAACACTTCCGCGGATATTCCGTATCATAAGTAAAGAGTCTCAACTGAAAAAAAAAACGCTTCGCTACCAAAACACTCGCAAAACCCCAACAGCAGGGCGTTTTCAACAGAGCGCCTAGCATTTTCAGCTGGCTGAAAACACTTTGGTGGACACATGGCCTAAATGATGCCGCAACCATATGATAAGTGAAGTTGAAAATTATTTGCTTCTTCATTGGTGGGTGTCCTAACATAGGGTCTGTGCCCAACTCGTATGCCGCAAAATGATGTGAAATTACTGGAAATACAAGTGCAAAACCGCAACTTCTGGCTAATAATGTCAAATCTGATTACAAAAAAACATGTATATCTTTGTTAGAACGATTCAAAACCACAACACGTCCATCTATTTCTGAAGCTTTAGCCTTTCTTATCTGGCCTAAGCACATGTAGGCTATAGGAGGATGTAAGTTTCCTGTATATAGGGGAGCGCGGGGCAGAACCTAATGTGCGGTTAGTTGCAACACGCATGGTTTAAAACTTTCCTCAGATGCCAGGATGACGAAACTTGGTGTATTTACTAGTTGCCATATCGACATTATTTAGAAAAAAAATTGCGCCAAAATTTAAAAATCTTTGGAAGAACATTATCACTGAACATTTATTTAACCATAGCAAAAATACATTTCTTACTTAAGTTTATTTTTCATCAGTTTTTTTGGGTTTATTTAAAATAAGACAAATCTGATATTATTTTAATCTTATATCTGTTATTTAACAGTTTAGATCTTTCTTAAATGCTGATCTAACCAGCAGAAGACACAAGCCAGGGTTTAAATCCCAGTTGTGCAGGTGTGGTGCATTGTACACTGCGTTACAATGAGCTCCTATTAGAAATATGCTATTATATTCTATACTTTTATGAATTCTTTTGAGAAACCATGAGAAAAGGGTGAGATGTCAATGTTCAGAAATGATTCATTATTATGTTTTTAATTTAGCTGTATAGCTGTATTTAGTGATGTGTTTGTTGTCAAACTCAAATGTGTATATTTTTAATGATTAAAAAATGCCATTATTTTATTTTAAAAAGTTAATAATTGTATTTTATTGACAAAATATTTTAGTTTGTCTTGGATATTTTTTTGATTATATCAGATAACATTTTAAGCTGTCATTTGGTCATGTTACAATGTTTTAATAATAATAATAATAAGTTTATTTTATATAGCGCCTTTCTCAAACCCAAGGTCGCTTAACATAGTACAAGGAAGCCTAACAACAAATAGACAAACAAAATAATATCAATAACAATACAACAAAACAAGCTGTGTATGGAGCTATGTGTTGGGTGTAGAGGAGAAGTGATCATTAAACAAAAAGGTCTTGAGATGTGCTTTGAAGAAGGGAAGAGATGGACAAGTCACGAAGAGGTTGGGGGAGGGAGTTCCAGAATTTGGGGGCCAAGGCACTGAAGGACCTGCCACCCAGAGTGGAGAGTCTGGTGCGGGGGATGACTAGGAGGTTTTGGTCAGAGGATCTGAGTGAGCGGGAAGGAGTATAAGGGGTCAAGAGGTCACAGATGTAGGGGGGAGATGTTTGAAATTAATGTGGTGAAAAAATAAATACTCTGAACTTCAAGTAGATTTACACAAACTGAGACAGTCAAAAAACGTTAGGTTGTGCCCCGCTCTCCCCTACACTATATTGGCAAAAGTTTTGGGACGCCTGCCTTTACATGCACTTTAAAGAGATCCCATTCTTAATCTGCAAGGTTAATAATTAGGAGTTGGCCCACTCTTTGCAGCTATAACAGCTTCAACTATTCTGGGAAGGCTTTCCACAAGGTCTAGGAGTGTGTTTATGGGAATTTTTGACCATTCTTCTAGAAGCGCATTTGTGAGGTCAGGCACAGATGTTGGACAAGAAGGCCTGGCTCACAGTCTCCGCTCTAATTTATCCCAAAGGTGTTCTATCGGGTTGAGGTCAGGACTCTGTGCAGGCCAGTCAAGTTCCTCCACACCAAACTCACTTATCCATGTCTTTATGGACCTTGCTTTGTGCACTGGTGCGCAGTCATGTTGGAACAGGAAGGGGCCATCCCCAAACTGTTCCCACAAAGTTGGGCGCATGAAAGTTTCCAAAATGTCTTGGTATGCTGAAGCATTAAGAGTTCCTTTCACTGGAACTAAGGGGCCAAGCCCAACCCCAACCCCTGAAAAACAACCCCACACCATAATCCCCCCTCCACCAATCTTTACACTTGGCACAATGCAGTCAGGCAAGTGCCGTTCTCCTGGCAACCGCCAAACCCAGACTCGTCCATTGGATTGCCAGACAGAGAAGTGTGATTCGTCACTCCAGACAACACGTCTCCGCTGCTCTAGAGTCCAGTGGCGGCATGCTTTACACAACTGCATCCAACGCTTTGCATTGCACTTGATGTAAGGCTTGGATGCAGCTGCTCGACCATGGAAACCCAGTCCAGGAAGCTCTCTGCGCACTGTTCTTGAGCTGAGCTGAGCTGAAGGCCTGTGTGTCTCAGCATGTGCTGAACCAGCTCTATGATTTTACGTTGCCTACCACTTTTTTGGCTGAGTACTTGTTGTTCCCAATTGCTTCCACTTTTTATAATACCACTAACAGTTGACCATGGAATATTTAGTAGTGAGGAAATTTAATGAATGGACTTACTGCACAGGTGGCAACGGTACCTAGCTTGAATTCACGGAGCTCCTGAGAGTGACCTATTCTTTCACAAATGTTTGTAGAAGCAGTCTGCATGCCTAGGAGCTTGATTTTATACACATGTGGCCATGGAAGTGATTGGAACACCAGAATTCAATGATTTGGAGGGATGTACCAATACTTTTGGCAATATAGTGCCCTTGTTCTATTGTTCACTTCTTCTTCTTGCTCTTTGCTTCAAGGGCCTTTCAGTTCCCTTACTCTTTGCTTGATTATTATACTCAGATCTAGACTTTAAATTTTTTTAATTTATTTATTTGAATTAAGATTTCTTTCATTTCAATATTGTACTCAATTATTAAAAGTTTGACTTTTTATTACTCTATTTTCATCCTCACACTTATCTAACTGGATCTCACCACATCATATTCTGATCAAAATATATTGTCTTGACGCTGTCTAAATGATGTTTATCAGGTGTGTCTGGGATGTCTCACTTTTATGGGCAGGTACTCCCAGTTGCAGTACTGGTTAGAGATGATCTCATCTGCACATGTCAGCAACTCCCCATCATAGAACAACTCATTAGGAACCTTCAGAATGGATGGATGAGACCTGAAAAGACAGAAGGAGAACAAAAAATAGACTTATTACAGTGGCCCTACAACATAATTCAGACACTGAAGTCTCATTTTAAAATGTACATACAAAAAATATATAAAAAAAAAAACTAAAGAAGCATCTATATCTTTAAGATACTGTGTAAATTTTGTCGTAGGAATGTGAACAAAACAAAAAAATCCTACACCTGATTAAGGATCCATGATCAGGTGTTCCCAACACTTATTCCGGATCGGGCCTATCCCAATCTATTTTTACTCAGATTGGCCCTTTCCCAAAGTTTTCATATGGCATCCTGTCCTCTGAAGACTTCTGACCAATTAAATCTTTCTAGTGCCCTTTTCCGTTCCACATAGCAAACACACACTAGCTTTATGCTTCCCATGTTTATTAGGAGTGAAATTTATGTTCAAGGTATTTTTGTATCTTCTTGATAATTGGATGTGCCCTAATCTTTGCTGAGCATAGCTCTCGGTTACTAAGCAGATAAGGTCTTCTACTATTACTGGCTACAAGTCAAAACTACTAAATCAAAAAGAAAAATGGCTCTGGTATGTGTGGGCCTCATTCATAACCATCTGTACTCTATCCACACAGAGGTCCAGGAATTTGTGATCTGCTCTATAAATCTTGGAAACTTTCTCTACATATATTCTAAGCTTTAGTTCAGCTTTGAGGCCCCTGTGTTTGTTCCATTCAGTTGTACTCCAATAAACGGGTTCCATTACTAAATATTAGTTAATGAAATAAGTAACATTAACTAACAAAGAACAATACATTTGTTACAGTATGTGTTAAACTTTGTTAATGTTAGTTAATAAAAAATGTAACTTTTCATAGTTAGTTCATGTTAGCTCAGGGCCATTAAATAATATTAACAGATACAACTTTTGATGTTAATAATGTATTAGTAAATGTTGAAATGAATATTAACTAAGATTAATAAATGCTTTGGAAGTCATTTTCACTAACTGTTAGTTCACGTAAACTAATGCAAATTAATGAAACATTGTAAAATGTTACCTTTTTTTTTTTTACGCATAGTGTGTGAACATGTTTCCTCTGATGGACCCTAATTATTCAGGGATTCCATGACACCAACTAGTCAACTAGTCAGTCAATTTGTAGTTGAGGTCTCTGGATTATTCAGACTTTACCTGTAGTTCCGCAGCAGTTTGGTGACATAACGGTTGTCGTATCCTGTAGTACCTTTCTGGTAAAGTTCATTCTGTGTCATCAGCCTCTCCAGCAATGAAAGACCTACAAACACATTTACAATGCAATTTACAATAAGAATAGAGTGTTGTGAAGGAAATGTTGAATTAAACATAACTAATATTTATTTTTCTTGCAGGATTAACATGTATATGCTTTCGAGTACTAAATTTCCCAACATCAAAGTTAGTGTATACAGCACCATGACCCTAGCAACAAGCTGAAGTATCAGGGGAATCCAAATTTGCTTTACCTAGTAATAGAGAATTATACATATGAAGAACCAATCATATTGAAAAAATATATATATATAATGAATAACTTAAATTAGGTGCGTAGGGGAACTCTACTACAGTGGATGCTGTACAGTGCCCTCCACTAATATTGGCACCCTTGGTAAATATGAGCAAAGGTGGCTGTGAAAATAAATCTGCATTGTTTATCCTTTTGAGCTTTCATAAAAATAAAAAAAAAATTAAAAAAAAAATTCTAACCTTTCATTTACGTAAAACAATTTAAAACTCACATTATGAAATATATATGTTTTTCTCCAATGCATGTTGGCCACAATTACTCAATTCTTATGAGTAAAATATATATATATTTCCATATTCCCATTCATATATATGTTTTTTTAGCACACCAGGGTGACTAGGAGCATGGAATTGTCCAGCCATGATATTTTGATATGATATGTAAATAATATATAAATATGAGGAAACACTTTATCATTCATCACAATGAGTGAAAGCAAAGAATATAGTCTCTATAGTGCAGCAAAAGATTGTTGGGCTTCGCAAAATAGAAAGTGGCTGTAAGAAAATAGCAAAAGCATTGGAAATCCCCATTTCCACCATCAGGGCAATAACTAAGAAGTTCCAATCAACTCAAGAATCTGAATCTGCCTGGAAGAGGACATGTGTCAATATCGTCCTAATGCAGTTTGAGTGGCCAAAGACTCTCCAAGGATCACAGCTGGAGAGTCCTGGGGTCAGAAAGCATAAAAAAGATCAAACAGCACCTACATCACCACGAGTTGTTTGGTAGGGTTTCAAGAAAAATCCTCCTCACTTATCCAAAAACAAACGGCAGCATATTCTGTTGTCAGACATGACTGGAACTTCAAATGGGACCGGCTTCTAGGGTCATATGAAACCAAAAAAAAAAAAAGGCAGCAAGATGTGTTTGGTGCAAACAGGAAAGTAATAATACAGTTTATTGCCCACGGTTAAAAATACAGCTGGATCTTTAATGTTTTGGGCCTATTTTTTTGCTGGAGGTCCTGGACATCTTGTTCAGATACATCATGGTATCATGGATTATAGCAGATACCAACAGATAAAAAATCAAAACCTGACAGCCTCTGCTAGAAATCTAATAATTAGCACAAAATGAAGCTTCTGCCTGAGTCCGATTCTGTAAATCCGCACCTGTCCGTACCCACAGTGCTTAAAACCGCATCCAACCCGTTTTCCGACAGCAGCACTAATTAAAATCCGCACCCGACCCAAAATAAAATCAGTTTAGCATATCACATTATAGACACACTTACAAAAATGTTTATTGCCAGCATACAGAAGTTCAGCCGGATCTGTCAAAAGGCTACATCATGAAGAACATAGTTATGTCACATAAATGTGTCCTCATTATCTCTACGAAGCACCTTCAGTTCTGTTCTGTCCCCTTTTGAAAATACTGTTCGATAGAACTGTGCTTGGTTTGTTACCACAGTTATCTGCGTGCTTCCTCAGCGATGAAGTTCCACATTTGCGGCTATCCAATACGAAAACTTTAAGGCAGGTTTTGCATGCAGCAAAGCCTTTCACAATATTGTTTTCTTCATCTGAGATGACTCCAAATTTCTCCCACACACTGGACTTGATTTTTGATGACGTATTGTCGACAACTTTACAATCTCCACTAGCTATTCTTTTCTTCAACTCCTCAGGATCCATCTCGACGACTGCCCTGCAGGCAGATCGCGTGGGCGCTGTTGTGATTCTCCTGGGAGAGCGCACGCGCCGCGCGGGCACAAATAAACTGACAAAAAAAAACTTGAAATACAGGCAAGGCATATTTTGTAGATGTGTTCCTAAAAATATGCATATTTTTTTTAGGAACACATCTACAATATACATGCATATATTTTTATGTTTGCACTGTTTTAAACCCGTGTTTAAACCCGTGTTTCTCCCTTGTCCGACCCGACCCGTATCCGACACAGTAAGGATGTTTTTCACCTGTTTCAGCAATATTCGTGGGTCACCCGAACCCGTGCCTCTGGCTTCTGCCATGGCCGTCCCAGTTCCCTGACCTGAACCCTATAAATGAGTGGGGTGAACTGAAGAGAAGAAGCACCAACATGGAGCTGGGAATCTGAAGGATCTGGAGAGATTCTGTATGAAGGAATGGTCTCTAAACTCTTGTCAGGTGTTCTCCAAACTCATCAGGACTTATAGAAGAAGACCCAGAGCTGTTTTCTTGGCAAAAGGATGCTGCAATAATTGGGTGCCAATAATTATGGCCAATGTGAACTAGAGAAACATTTATTTCATAATGAGATTTTCCCCCCACTTTCAATTGTTTTACTTCAAATGAAAGTTTAGAATTTTGTGAATTTTTTTAATGAAAAATCAAAAGGAAAAACAACGCAGATTTATTTTCATATCTGCCTTTGCTCATATTTACCAAAGGGTACCAATATTAGTGGAGGGCATTGTATATATATTTAACACCATAACTCAAGCAACAAGCTGAAGTATCAAGTAATCCAAAATTGCTTTTACCAAGTAACAGAGAATTATACATATGAAGAACCAATCATATTGTAGAAAAATTATGTAATGATTAACTTAAATCAGGTGCGTAGGGAAATTCTACCACAGTGTATATTTGTATTCATTTGTATCTCACCTAGTCCGTATTTAATGGAAAAGGGTGATCTCAGGATTGGTCCCAGCTGCTTGGGATCTCCAGCCAAAACAAGCTGCCCAGTCTCTGCTTTCAGCAGTCCTAAACACATCCACACAATGATAGACAGAACAATGCTACCACAGACTGATCTCTAATGAAAGATCTGAGTTTTCACAATGTTATTCTGTAAAGTCTTCAACCTGCCACACTGATGATGGTCTCTGGCTCCACAGCATGTCCTGCCTCATCCACAAAGATGTGAGAAAAATGATCCACAGGAAAACCCCCACTAACCAGCCTACCAACACACACGCACACGCACACATAAACACTCTTTACCTTTTGGCTGCTATGTGTATGTGAGAGAGTATGTGTATTGTATTTGTATAAGATGATGCCCTTCACCTGCCAGCGGTGACTAGAGTGCTGACCAGGATCTTGTAGGACATTAGATCCTCTTTACATGGGAAAATAATCTTATCTTCCTCCACATTACTGTTGTTCTAAACACACAAAAACACAGTCAGTAACAACAACAAAAAAAACTATACACAACTCATTCTCTGAACATGTCTCTCTCTGTGTTCCCATGACTTACTACTGAAATTATCATAATATAAGATTACTAAATATAGCATATTATTTGATTGGATTTAACATTTTACTGTTATTAAAATTAAAATATGCATTCACTGTAGCTTTGTTAATAATGCTTTATGCATTTTGTCAGAATTTGTCTTTTCCCCCCTTTATGATCTCTCTGACATCATATTTAAAAGTGGTTCAAAGAACAGAAGTATTGTTTCTTCAAAATGTAGCCCCATTAGCTCTGGGAAAAATCAAAGTGAACATTTTTAAAATAACATAAGAAAAATGTCTTAGCAAAAAGTACAGAAAATTTGATTAATAATGTGGTGTGGTGCTTCCATATTTCCATATTTTAATTAAGTTAAGGCTGTGATTGCCATATTTGCAATGTCCTTTGTTTTTATTTTTTTTTAAATATAACTTATAACTAGAAACTGAGTGATACAATCATATAATAATAATAATAATAATAATAATAATAATAATAATAATAATAAAAATAATAATAATAATAATAGGTATTTATTTTTAGCATAAATATTCATATTTAGTCCGCGTGTAACTTTTTATTTTAAAAATGAAAAGTCCTTTTCTATCGGTTATTTTCTTTCATAACTTCCCATTTTTATTGTGTTCATTTAATCAAACCTTTAATTAATAAATAAAGTCACACAAGCACTAACCTGTAAGACTTGAGGGATGTCTCTTGGATTGCGTGAGCTAGCGTAGAGTCTGTATATTTTACGTGCATCCACATGTTGGCTAGTGATCAACTTTTCACACAGTTGATCAGCTGCGCTGTTAGATGGAGCGCAAGCTAGGATATAAGCACCGGGTATATTCTTCTCCACCTGAGAGATGAAAGACAAAGAATCACTCACAATAGCTGCTTATTAAATTTAGCATACAGACACAATGAGATGATTTGCATGTAGGTGTGTCTGTTAGGTGTGTGGTGAGTTGAACATGATAACCAGTTTTACCTGTTTTATTGCCTCCAGTATGGTGACGGTTTTACCAGTGCCAGGAGGTCCAAACACCAAGTACGGTGCCGGCTTGGACGTACCGGCCACGATGTTACATACTGCAGTTTTCTGTTCAGGGTTCTTCTCAAGTTGTTGATCAAAGAGTCTTGAGACACATACACACATCCAGTTGAAATACTCCATAATATTTCACTAAAATATGATTTAGTAGCATACTTTCAGTCCAGATGGGTCTTACTGACCTCAGTGCAGGTGGAGACACAGGGGTCACAGTCCTTGAACCCTCGGGGAACAGCACATCTCTGAGATTGTGCTGGACCGCCATGTGTACAGCTCTGTGTTGCAGTTTTGATGGGAGACGATTCACTGTGAACTCCACATGGAACTTCATATTATCTATAAAACCGTCAAGCAGCCTTTACACATAAAACAAACACATACACACAAAGTTTAAGTGGTTATAAACTGGTCTGTAAACAAATATGCAAAATGACACCAATTGAACATGCTATAATATTTTGTGGTTACATGCTATAAGTGTGTGGTTTAAGCATTTGATGTTTGACTTGCACGACCGATCAAATGTTTGGGGTCATTAAGATTTTTTGTTTTTGAAAGAAGTATAATTACAATATAAATGTATTTACACTTTAATATATTTTTCAAATGTAATTTATTCCTGTGATGTCAAAGCAAATTTTTAGCATCATTCCTCCAGTCTTCAGTGTCACATGATCCTTCAGAAAACATTCTAATATGCTAATTTGCTGCTCAAAAACCTTTCTTATTATTATCAATGTTGAAAACAGTGTTGCTTAATGTTTCTGTGAACAATTTCTGGATTATTTTATGAATAGAAAGTTCAAAAGAACAGCATTTATTTGAAATGGAAACATTTTGTAACATCAGAAATGGTTTTACTGAGGTCAATTGAATGCATCCTTGCTGAATATAAATATTATTTCTTTCAACAACAAAAAAATTTTACTGACCCAAACCTATATATAGATTGGTCAGTTTTTAATGCTTTCTTATATATAATTTATAGTACATGGACAGAATATGATGATATATTTTTCTCATTTCAAGGATAATCTGGGAAAAGAGCCTTGTGTCTTGTCATTTTTAAGTGTGACCCTATAAAATGCTCTTTAGCTTAAAATCTTAGCTTGTCATAAACTCCTCATACTTCATACCTTCCGGAGAAGCCCAGTTTGACCTGATCTAGTTCCACTCTGTGGACGTAACCCTTGTATTTGGTCACAGTTGAATCCTCGAGCTCATCACTCTTGGTGAGAAGCAGGTGATCTCCTCTCAGGACTGATGGCCTGTTCTCTGATACACCAGGGAGCTTTAACAGAGACACACAAACAGCTCAAAAAGGTATCGTTTTCAAACAAATATAAAAGTACATACACCGCTAGAAATTTTACATTCCAGAAAGTTCACAGAACGTCCCCGCTGGTGTCAAGGACGTCGTCTGGTAACGTTCCTAGACTGTCATGATGTGGAGTTCTTTAAAGGGTTTGGAGACGTTATTTGACGGACCTTCGTGGAACATTCTGGACGTTCTCAGAACATTTAGGGGACCAGATTTTATTTGGAAAATTGATGTTCTCAGAACATTCTCAGAATTTCCCCGCTGGTGTCAAGGAAGTCGCCTGGTAACGTTCCCAGAACATTTTGAGACCGTCACGATGTGGAGTTCTTTTAAGGGTTGGAGAACGTTATTTGGCGGACCATCAGGGAACATTCAGGACGTTCTGGGAATGTTTAAGGGACCATTACTATAGGATGTTCCCTCTACACTATATTCCCATAACGTTTGCAGGACTTTTAGGGGACCAACCTAGAATTTTTGGTCCTATTTAGGTCTTTCCATCATGTTTACAGAACATGTTTGTGTGAATCTATGTACACTGGGCTGCTTTGCAAATGAGGGTCAGTAAAACGCAGGATTTGCACAAAAGTTGCTTCTTAAAGATGGATCAATACCAACCCTTCGTGATCCAACTTCATATCCAGAACACGCAAGTACTGCACTTTATAATGTGTGTTTTTGCAAATCGCCTTTCTGAAATTATGTTCGCTAATGCGGCTAAAGTTACCACTGTCTCTTACGGTGTTCACAGAGACCAGAGCTTGTTATTCTCAGCGCCCCTGATTCTATAAAGGGTTCGGGATTTTCGTGAGGTAGGTCGTGAGAACGTCCCCTTCTACGTGGGTACTACATAAAGGGACACTTCACCCCAAAATGACAATGCATCATGATGTTCCAAAACCAAACTGTGATTGGTTGCTTTACATGTCAGTCAGACGGCCTCTTGGGTGGTCATTGGCCAAAGAAAGCTAATATGGAGTCCTTCTCCCGTCAGTCTGAACTAAACTAACACAATCACATGCTTTATTAAACAACAGAAAGAAGCTGCCACTCACCTCTAAGACCAGAAGTGGTTTTCTGTTCACTTGCTCATGGCCCTTCACCATGGACACATCTTTTTTGTTATATCTCTTGATATCCATGCGCATCTGATCCTCCTCCAGGTACAACAGTAAATCAAAGCGCTTATCGTAGTTCAGAAAATCCAGATCACTCTCAAGTAGTGACCTACAAACAACCAAACGTACAGAGAAATAAAAAGTTACAATGGCTTTTACTACACATGCTCATGCAGAGAGCTTATTCTGTACTCTTCAGGGACTAGTAACAGGTCTCAGATCAACTGTAAAAGGCACAATTGGAGCTAAAGACCACTAACTTTTGTTCCTGGAGCTGTATTTTGAAACTCGGGACAGGATGGTTGACTTTCAGGACTACGATTAAGTCAGAGATGTAGGAAGGAAGACGGTAAGTCTCGAGTGGCACCACAAATTTCAAAAAGTTTTGGGTAGAACTGCAAATGAGAGAAGAAAAAAAACATGCAAATGAATGATTTCTGTACAAATGTATTTAATTCTAAAGAGAGTGATTTTTCTCTCACCTCTCAGGTGGAAAGCCCTCATCTATGTTGCACCTCATTGGCTCATAGGTCTCAAGCCGTTTATGTCTGAATGGTTCTGTAGGAACCAGCTGAGTAGAAAGCTCAGAGTCAAACGAGTACTCTGCCTCAATGAAGCGCACAATGTGGAAAGGATGGCTGGCAGACTGGGTATTTTGCTTAAACTCAAACACCAGAATGGCTGAATTAACTCCCACATGAACTGGTGTGAATTTCAAGGTCACCTCATACTTTTCACCTTTTAAAAAAAAACGAGAGAGAGAGAGCAACAGTTTGGGATCAAACCTCTTTCGCACCACAGTCCAACCCTTCATAGGAACGTGTGGCAACCACTGCTATATAATATGGAAGTAGGCATTCAGAAGCAGGAAAAGTCACAGACTAGCAAACTACAGTACCAAATGTAGGCTCCAAAAAACACCAACACCACTTTATCTTGTATTGCTGTACTGTTTGGTTGCACTCACATGGTTCTAGACGGAGTTCATTGTTGCGCGTGACTTTCCTGCTGTCTTCCAGAGTGAAACACTTCAGCCAGTGAAGAGCACCATAGTATGTGAAATACACGGCTTCTTGACCCGTGTTCTCCACAAACAGCTTCAGCTCATAAACTTCTTCCTGATCCAGAGAAAACTGAATCTTGCCATCCTCTATTTGCAGCACTGAGAACACCCGCACCCCATTCTTATCAGCTATAAACACAGACCTGGAAAGGAAAAGGGCAGAAAAACCTTTTCATATTTCGATGTATTTTCAGTGGTTGGTTTCTATCCACTGTTCAAAGTGACCAGTTCACCTCTCTGTAGTGTTCAGTCGGCGTAGGATGTCTTTTGCCAGTCTTCTCCTCCCTCTGACTCCAGCCTCTGGTCCTGGCGGTAGGTCAGGACACTGCGCACTAGCGGGCGGAGGCGAGCCACCATTACTCAGACGGGGAGTAGCTTGGTTTTGCTGTCTATGATGGGGTCTGTCCCATTGATTATGTGGCCTCACTCGGACCTAGAAATGCCCCAATAGGGTTGTCAGTCTTTGGCCATTCTCAGTAACACATTACATTATGACAGGGATCAACAAATAACGATATAAGTGATATTTCAGATTTTTTGAGTTTTGGTCATTGAAATTAAGAAATCAAATCAAATATAAATATAAGATGAAATATGTAAACTTAATCTTGAACAACATTATAAAAGTTGCTTTGGTAACTAAATTAAATAAATGAGCTAATTTGAAGCTAATTAAACTAACACTGAAATAAAATCAAATGAAAGTTAAATAGAAATATATATAAAAAAAATATACAAAAATGACAAGAGCATAATAATATTTTAAAATTTAAACAAAATATTTATAGTATATAAATATATTTATATATATTTTGTATATATTCTGCAATAAATGTATTTTTATATTTGCTAGAAATAATATCTATTTTTATTTTTCATTAAATATTAAATTTTAATTTCTATTTTTCCCCCACATTTTTCACAAAGAGAAAACCAAACTTTCACCAAAATTCACAAATGTCAAATTGTCAGTGGCACCGCAAAATGATTCAAAAGTGCACAAACCCCACACTAGCAAGATATCCTTATTGTTGAGCCCTGTATAACCAGCTCACTCATTTATGAGATTTATCAGATCATTTTTAATTGCAGGATGACATATTCCCCAGATTCGATAAGCCATTAAATCACAGTTTCATGTTAGTTATGACCAGTTAGTTTCATGCAGTAACAGTGTCTACTAATATTACAGTATCTTCAGCTAAAACAGCAAAACTTTATTATATTCTTATTTTCTAAACAGCTGAGTGCATGTTGTATTCCTCTTTTACGGTGTCCCTCTCCAAAGCATTCCTAAGAGACAACAAGCGTGACTCTTTTTCTTATGAGGCACTGTTGACTTTGTCTGAAATGGCAGAGTGGAGATTTTTGTGTGGTTTTCTCACTTAATTATTAACATTCAGCAGACAGGTTTATGCCCAGGAAACTTCAAAGAATGAGGATATGCTGTCCTCCTGAGTGTCTTGATTTACTTATTTCATCTGCACCACTGCCTTTTTTTCATAAAATGAATTAGCTAGAGTGATAAGTTGCAGTGCTAGTGCATAGCATATGACAGATGTCTTGAATTGATACATTTGCAAGACACTGAAAAAATGTTTTATGAAAGTATCGCATAATAATGGATATAAAAAGGGCACCTATTGTATAAGTGGCAAATACCAATACAAACACAAGTATAGGTAGCTAAAAAAAAGTGATCCACAGTTTTAAAATAAGCTGTAGATCAAAAGAAAAGAAAAGAAAAATCACTTTGGATATACTGTTTGGTACTGACCGAAAACTGCATAGAGTTGCATAACATCTGCTGCATGTCCTCACATGTAATCAGGGTTGGGGAGTAACGCAATACATGTAACTTAGTGACTTTATTTCATTACAGTTACATTTTTAATGGGTGGTAATCAAATTACAGTTAAATCTGAAAAGTATTTTATTTGTGTAATGTCATCTATTTAATTTGAACATTAATATAAACTGTAACGGGCAATTCATGTAAACAGCAGTTGGTGATTATAAGACTCTGACAGTCTGCAAAAGCGTCCTAAGCTACATTTCTGCTCATAAAATGTCCTTACCCTTGCAGAACATGCAATTTTTTAAAAGTTTTAACAAAATAAGAGGATAAAATTGCATTTTATTTTTATTTAGTACTGTCCTGAATAAGCAATTTCACAAAATAGATGTTTACATGTAGTCCACAAGACAAAATGACTGAATTTATAGAAATTGCCCTTTCAAAAATTGACATACCCTTGAATCTGAACAGTCTGTCATTACCTGGATGATCCACGACTGTTTTCATGTTTTGTGATAATTTATGAATCTCTTGTTTAAGTAATTTCGACATTTTAATCTTACAATTCTGACTTCTTTTCTCAGATTTGTGAGTTATAAACTCACAATTGCTTATCATGTCTAATTATAAGTGGGGAAAAAAGACTGACGTTTTTTTCCTCAGAATTGCTATTTATATCTCATAATTTTGACTTTATAACTTGCAATTGTGAGTTAATATCACGCAATTCTGACTTTATAATATACAATAGCGAGTTTAAATCCCCCAAAAAGTTAGAATTGTGAGATAAAATGTCACAATTATCTTTTCAAATTAGTGGCGGAAACAAGCTTCCATGAAACTCAATGCATTAAGAACAGGGGGTGAAAAAAACTTTAACAGGATCATGTGTAAATTTTACATTTAGTACCGCCCTTCAAGAAGCTAATAACTACATCCCAGAAGACAAAATGAGTACAAATTGACCCTGTTCATCCAATTCAAACAGTTTATACACCACAGATCTTAATGCATCATGTTGCCTTCTTGAGCATCAGTATTTTTTCCCTTATTTCTAAGATTGTCTGCATTGGTTTTCCCCTTCAGTTCATATTGTGGGAAAACTGATGTTGTTTAAAATAATATGCAGGAAAACGTCTCGGGTTATGACTATAACCCTTGTTCCCCGAGAAGGGGAACGAGACACTGCGTCATCATGACGACACTTTGGGGAACGCCCCTCGCGTAAAGCGTCTGAAGAAACTGTAAAATCAGCCCAATCCGATTGGTGTTGCGTGATGACGTCGTATGTGACGGCATACCCGGAAGATACAAAGAGACGTCTGAACGAAACAGAGATAGCGTTCTTTGCGATGAAGCGAGCGCTCTGATGATTGGGTGGACACGAGACGCAGTGTCTCGTTCCCCTTCTCGGGGAACAAGGGTTATAGTCATAACCCGAGACGTTCCCCTTCGAGGGAACTCGAACTGCGTCATCGTGACGACACTTTGGGGAACGAGTACCAACTATCCCGCACCAATCATACCCACCCCAGTGTGAAGCTGGAACCAGGCACAACTAGGGGGCGAGCACTCTCGCGCCAGGCGTCTCAGGGAGATGCAGACTATAAAAACGAATGAAGGTGTGAGGAGTGGCCCACCCAGCTGCCTCGCAGATGTCTAGCATAGAGGCCCCAGAAAGGAGGGCTACCGAAGAGGCCATGCTCCTGGTAGAATGGGCCCTCACGGCTAAGGGTGAAGGCAGGTTGCGCACCCGATAAGCCATGGCTATAGCCTGGACAATCCAGTTACTAATCGTCTGCTTTGACGCAGGCAGCCCTTTCTTGGGTGAACCAAAACACACCAACAGCTGGTCTGACTTTCTCCACTGAGCAGACTTCTCCAGATAAATCCTCAATGCCCGCACGGGGCAGAGGAGGTGAAGTCTGCTCTCTTCCGCCGTCACGTGAGGTGGAGGATGGAATGCCTGGAGAACCACTGACCTTGCCCTGTTAGATGGCACCTTGGGCACATAGCCCTGGCTGGGATGCAAGATGGCTTTAACCATGCCAGGGGCAAACTCCAGGCAAGTCGGCGTGATAGCCAAGGCCTGGAGGTCCCCCACTCTCCTCAGAGAAGTGATAGCAAGGAAAAAAGCCACCTTGAAGGTCAGTATTCTCGCCTCAGCCGACTCCGGCGGCTCAAAGGGGGCCTCAGCCAAACCCTCAAGCACCACCGCCAGGTCCCAGGTTGGGACCCTGGAATGAGCCGCAGGCCTCATCCTCCGAACCCCACGGAGGAATCGTACAACCAGATAGTGCCTTCCCAATGGCCCATCACTTAGAGGTGCGTGGAAAGCCCAAATGGCAGCCACATACGCCTTAAGTGTGGACGGGGAAAGACCGGCGGAGAAGCGGTCTTGACGGAACTCCAGCACTGAAGCCACGGGCAGATAACTGGGTTCACCTCCCGCTCTCTACGCCAAGTGGAAAATATTCCACTTCAGGCTGTACAACCTCCTGCTGGAAGGAGGTCTGGAGCTGAGTAGGGTCTCTACGACACCCGCCGACAGGCCCTCTACTAGGTACTGGGCCCCCTCAAGGGCCAGACCCAGAGACCCCACACCTCTGGCCGGGGGTAGGCTTAAATCGTGCCCTCGGCCTGAGATAGCAGGTCCCTCCTCAGAGAGACCTGCCATGGGGGACCGTCCCGCAGGTAGATGATGTCGGAGAACCATACTAAAGTGGGCCACCGGGGTGCTACTAAGAGAAGACTGATGCCCTCCCGGCGGACACGATCCAGTACTCCCGGGAGCAGAGTGATCGGGGGAAAAGCGTACAGACGAAGCCTCGGCCACATCTGTGCCATGGCATCCAGCCCCAGCAGGGCCAGATGAGTGAGGGAGAACCACAGCGGGCAGTGGGACGTCTCTTGAGACGCGAATAGATCCACTTCCACCGGGCCCAACCGCTCGCACATAGCCTCCACCACCTCGGGGTGGAGTCGCCATTCCCCGGGCCTCAGCCCCTGCCTCGACAGGATGTCTGCTCCCTAGTTTTGGTCCCCGGGGATGTACATCGCCCTGAGGGATGACAACCTCCCCTGGGACCACAGGAGAACCTGATGCGCCAGTCTGCAAAGAGGGCGCGACCTCAGGCCCCCCTGGTGGTTTAGATACGATATTGCCGACATATTGTCGGATCGTATCAGGACATGGTGGCCGCGGAGGTCCGGGAGAAAGCTCCTCAGAGCTTTGTAGACCACCAGCATTTCCAGGCAGTTGATGTGCCAGGAAAATGCCGGGTCTCCCACAGACCTCTGAAAAAGCGGCCTTCCATGACCGTGTCCCAACCAGTGAGGGATGCGTCTGTTGAAACGGTTTCCCGACAACATGATGCTCCCAGCACCGGCCCCCGGGACAGGAACCAAGGTCTCTTCCATATGACGAGGGAACGAAGGCATCTGCGCGTTACCCTGATCATACAGAATGAATTTCCCCTCAAGGAAAGCCCCCTGGTTCACTTCCGCATCAGGACATGGTGGCCGCGGAGGTCCGGGAGGAAGCTCCTCAGAGCTTCGTAGACCGCCAGCATTTCCTGGCAGTAGATGTGCCAGGAAGAATGCCGGGTCTCCCACAGACCTCTGAAAAAGCGGCCTTCCATGACCGTGTCCCAACCAGTGAGGGATGCGTCTGTTGAAACGGTTTCCCGGCAACATGATGCTCCCAGCACTGGCCCCCGGGACAGGAACCAAGGTCTCTTCCATATGACGAGGGAACGAAGGCATCTGCGCGTTACCCTGATCATACAGAATGGTCTTCCCCTCAAGGAAAACCTCCCTGGTTCCCAGCCACCACTGTAGGGGTCTCGTGCAGCAGGCCAAGAGATATTCTGTTGGACGCAGCTGCCGCAAGTCCCAGCAGTCCTAAACTGCTGTACAGTGATGCCCGAATGGAGGAACCTGATAATGATACGCTTCGCCCCCGAAAGCGAACCTCAGGAATCCCCCGTGACACAGAAGGATGGAACATGGAAGTATGTGTCCTCTTTAGATCCACCGTGACAGACCAGTCCTCAGACTGTATCTGAACCACGACACTCAAGCATCTTGAATCTGAATCTCCTCGGAGAACGATCCAAGTACCTCCGATCTAAAGTTGGACGCAACTGGCCATCCTTCTTAGGAACTATGAAGTACCGGCTGTAGGACCCGGACTCCCTGACTGGCGGAGGAATACGTTCAAAGCCTCCTTAACCGACAGGGAGTGTACTTCCTGTTCCATTACCCGCACCTGCTCTGGGCCGACCACAATTCAGACCACCCCGTTAGACTTCGGGGGAGGGAACTGAACTGCAGCCTGTAACCCGTTCTACAGTACGCAGGGCCCATGCAGATATATTCGGAGGCATAACCATGCGCCGAGATAATCTGCTAAGGGAACCAGCCTCTCGAGGCCAGCCTCGGGTGTCAACCGAGCCTCCTCCCCGACCCCCTGAAGCGGCTAACCGGCAGGGCGAAATCGAGGAAGATTTTCGGTGTGCGTACGCGTTTGCTGGACCGCCGCAGGTCTTGCTAGAGGCGGCTGGTGCAGCGCGCGTGCGCTGAGAAACGATGTGGCCCGAAACGTACTAGACGGCGGGAGCACAACATCGATTCCCAAAAGCTCCTCAGGGAAGGCGACCTCGATCGCTCCTACCCGGGAGAGGGGGCCGGCCAGCAGGGGCCTCATCTAAGGGAGCAGCTCGACAGGGCCGCAACCTCCAATCTTAGATGGATATCCAGACAAGTCAAACACGCTTGGGCGACAGACTGATTAAATATCTAACTTAACAAAGTCAGATAACATGACACTCAATTCCTCAGAATTAAATGTCATCATAATCACCCAACCGTGCAACCTGGTCTGAATGATAGGCTGAGTAAAAAATACATCTAACTCCTATAGTCAGATAATATTTTAATTTAATTCCTCGGAATTAAATGCAGCCATAGTAAGGTGAAAGCGAATACTGTTCGATTATATTATATACGGCTCGAAAATCACACGTTGCCTCAGCAACGCGGCTCAAGCAGTTATAATACAATTGGCCTTCCTCCCTCGAGAAGAAAGCCAAACAGTATCACATTTCACAAATACGGTGAACATGGTCTGAATAATAGGCTGAATATCTAACTCCTCAAAGTCAGATCATATTTCATTTAATTCCTCAGAATAAAACGCAGCCACAATTATCAGACAATACTGCTTAATTGTATTATATACGGCTCGTAAACCACACGTTGCCTCAGCAACGCGGTTCAAGCCGTTATAATACAACTGGCTTTCATCCCTCGAGAAAAAAGCCAAACGGGCGCGAGGCTGAAACACCCGAAGGCGCACGGCAGTACGCGTCGAGATATTTCTGAATGAAAACAGCCCGCCCCCTCAGGAGCTGACTGCATGCCTCGCACCCACAGTATCCCTTCTCACCGTGTCACGTTGTATCACTCTAATAACAGACCCAAACCTGCGCGCCGCCTCGGAAACTCGAGGTTGAATCTGCATTAGGAAAGGCGAGCCTCGATACGGAGCCCATCTAATTCCTCAGAATCAGACAGCTCACGCATCGGGTCCTCCACCCCGGGGGAAGAAGCCGCAGCGCGGGCTTCCACGCGGGGAAGGAGAACAATGGAGCTGTCACCGGGAAGGAGAAGATGCATAAGCACTTCTCAAGTTCCCCTGACAGACCCATCTGCGAGTCCATGATAGATCAACCGTGCTGCCTCAACAGCACGGGACCGGCCATGGAATTCGCGAGCCCTGTATGCTTGTGAAACAACGTTGGTAGATAACAACACCAAATACTCTCAGACTGGTAACACAGAGCGCTAACGCTGAAGAGCAAAAAAGCTATCTCTGTTTCGTTCAGACGTCTCTTTGTATCTTCCGGGTATGCCGTCACATACGACGTCATCACGCAACACCAATCGGATTGGGCTGATTTTACAGTTTCTTCAGACGCTTTACGCGAGGGGCGTTCCCCAAAGTGTCGTCACGATGACGCAGTTCGAGTTCCCTCGAAGGGGAACCAAGTCCTTTGGTGGTCCCTTGGTGTTACTAAGTATTCCAAAGTATTCTAAAGAATTTAGATTCAGTTACAAAACTTGTGTAATTAATGAAATACATTACAAATTACTTTTTAAAACATGTATTTTGTAATCTGTAGAGAAATATTTTAAAAGTAACCTCCCCAACCCTGCGTGTAATCCTATTCTTTGTTTAGCATCATATCTGTAATTTACTTCTCATACCGGAAATTGCCAGAACTGATTTATAGCATGTTTTTAAAAGATCCTTTTTCACACATAATCTCTAAACGGTAAATACCCGTAATAAACTCTGTGTGAAAGGGTTTTAGATGACTCACTGTTCATGTGCATCTGATTAAAGGAGTGTCTACCATCAGCTGATCAAGATAACACTGAATGATTACATCAACTAAGTTTCAGTTTGATGAAAATGAAACACTTATTCAGGCTCCAAATTTAGACACAATATTGTTTTGCTTTCCAAAAACTATTTATCTTAGCATTACCATTACAAACCATTTACATAAACAGCATGTAATTATGAGAAGATCAACTTTTATTTATGCCATTTCTTTATTTTAATTTTATTTTTTAAACCCCAGGAGTAGACACGACCAAACTGTGTTTGGATGTGTAGCTATAACATAAACCAGCATAAATACAAACCTACAAGCATACTGCCATTGACAACAGAAATAACAACACTATATGGGCATCAACAATAGAATTACAAAATGTCAGACAGTGGTAAATACAAAGGAGGTTTCTTACTTGTGTGTTAAAGTAAACATCTGTTCTGGTGACACGCGCTTTGCTGCAGTTTCTCAGTACAAAGAGGACTGAAGAGAAGTTTGGGTCTCTGACTCCGTCCCTGTGGATACAATTCGTAAAATAAATAGGCTACATGTTTTCATAAGTGCCTCTGTCCACTCATTTCACTGGTCAATTTATTCCAGTCATTTTATTTTATTTTGACTCCGTTTTGAGTAGAATTCAAAGTGAACACTGCAGGTTGAAACTTGGATTTTACATAAATACATCAAGAATTTTACATCAAAGTTTAATTTAACTACTGAAGAGAGAAAAAAAGGTTTTCCGTTTGTTTACAGTGTAATAACCTACTGATGCACTTCCTCTTTAAAATGTCTGTTTGAATGAATTGCACATAACGATCATTTCAGTGTAAGTATAGCCTAAGCGGAATAATTATTATAAGCAATACAAATTTAAAATAAAAAATAATAAACGTGAAATGATTACCTGTGTCGGAACTCGTCATTGTAGATATTTTTGAGAGAGCTTCTATCAGTAATGTGTCTCCTGTGGCTTTCCTCAAGCAGCTCTATAAAGTCAAATCCAACTACACGCAAGTCAGCGTTAGAAATCCTATTTTTTCTGTTTACCATGCTTAACTTTGGTACCGTGAGTCCTGTTGTAATGCACAGATATAATGTCAGTTATGATCCACACTGGCTTATATAAGCGCAGCTGTTTCAGCGGAAGCGGTAACGCAGGAAACGAAACTTAAGATCTACGGTAGGTTTATGTTTCTACAATGAAAACGTAACAAATGCACTTCGTTTACTTCTGTTAATAAAGGAGAACAGTCCAGGAGATGTCCAAAGCGCTAGTGGGCAAAAATAGAGGAGTAAAAAGCACATTATTATAAGAAGAAACTCTTTTCAGTTGCTCGGAGAGGTAAGTGCGCTCTCTGGTGGTCAGAGGGAGCAAGTGCTCCAAATATACACCTATTCTTTCTTGAAAGTAGTCTTACAGTTGCAGAGCTATTTGTGCTGTTCGTTTCTGATTTATGTGGGTATGTTACATTTTGTCCGTGTTGCTTATAATAAATTCAGTCAATGGTGTACATTATTAAACAGGACAGGGAAGTTTCACACAGGCCCACACAAACTCGTTTTTTAAACTTCCAAAGGACAATGTTTCTGGTCTTCATTTCGAGGTAGCCGGTCTTAATGCATCCCATCCCGTCCCATCCCAGACTTGAAACTCAACAATGCAGCAGGCCCTGACATTCACCCACGTAACGTTACTTTGAAAGTAGGCCATGTATGTGCTGATCAGTTGTGTTCAGGTCTTCATTTACATTTTTCTTTATCCTTGTCTTCATCAAAAATACCTGTAATGTGGAAGACATCGTGTCTTGTTCCTATTCCAAAACATGGCAATGTCACCGGGGGTCGTAGATGTAGTTTAGACAATTTTAAATGTTTTGAAAGGATACCTTTTCAAGATCTTTTAAAATTTGCAGAAAAGGTTTGGGGGTGATGCCATAGGGTGAAGTCAGCTAAAATGGGCTATCAGGTAAAATGGGCCAAATAAGGTTGTAATAGCTAGCCTGACAAGCCAGACCCACATCAAGATGTTGGGTCTGGGAACACACCATTGGCAGGGCTCAATCCGAGGGGCGGGATAAACGGTTGTCTTTCAAATTACCTCTGCACGCAATAGGATAGCGCTACAACCAACCAGTCAGAGCAACAAAGAAGGTGAAGGGGAGCTAGTTGATAGATTAAACTTTCGCCGTATCCGGTCAGCAAAACTCCGAACACATCTTCCTTTCTTAAGAATGACTTCAGTGCCGTTCTTTGTTCTTTTCTCAAAGAAAAGCTTAACTCCAAGTCTTCCAGAGTCGATTGGAAAGACCTGTTCCTTTGTTTACAAGTAGCATGCGGAACCGCCAACTCTGCCGTCATTATGTTAAGCCCGCCCACCGACTCTATACACGATGTGATTGGCCTGACCAGAGCATGGTTTTTCCAGCTTGCAAGCCAACGGAAAGTTGCTAGACGACCCTGGCCCTGTCCCAAATGGCACCCTAAACCCTCACGGGCCCTGTCTCAAATGGCACACTTCATGTGCACTTTCGGTCTTGTGTAC
This sequence comes from Gobio gobio, assembly GCF_949357685.1. Lineage (NCBI taxonomy): Eukaryota > Metazoa > Chordata > Actinopteri > Cypriniformes > Gobionidae > Gobio > Gobio gobio. Next base: position 38,753,746 of record NC_137116.1, on the reverse strand, counting down.
TTACAATGGCCGCTGTGTGCGCGTGTCCGTTAAGTCAAAGCATGCGTCTCAATCAGCTCCCTAGTTCAGTAGTCAGGGCACAGATCAGGACATAAGTCAATGGGCTGATTCCCTGATCAGTGTCCTGACTCCTGAACTAGGGAGCTGATTGAGACGCACCCAGAGTGTCCCATTTGTCATTTTAGGTTTCAGAAGGGTGCTTGCAAGCGTCCCTTTGAGGTCGATATGCGCCCTCGATGCACACGATGCATCAAGGGCACACATTGACCTCAAAGAGGGTGCTTGTGAGACCTAAAATGACAAATGGGACACCCTGCGGTCTCGTGGACTTAACGGACACGCGCACACAGCGGCCATTGTAAGTTCACAAGACCGAAAGTGCGCATGAAGTGTGCCATTTGGGACAGGGCCATTAACTGATCTTGGCATTGTTGCTTCAACACTTGTTGACATGTAACAATAGTTTTGATTAGTCTGAGTTTTTTAAGGTGGGCAGGGCAGAGTGTTACGTGAAGCTTGTCGGAGAGATAGTAAGTGAGCCTAGCAGTACATTTCATTCAGCATTAATAAGGATACTAAAGGTAAAGCAATTATAAGTAAGCTTACCAACAAATCAAAGGTTTATGAACAATGTTTTGAAATGCTCTTTCAAATAAAAAAAGTTTAATTTAAAAAAGAAACTTTAGGTAGAAATGGCTGGTTAGGCTAAAATGGGCCACAGTTTTAAGCTAAAATGGGCTGCATCAGCACACACTTTTAAACAGATTTTTTGTTTTGTTTTGTCAAAGATCTTTAACCAAATGTTTGACAAATGCTTAACAAGCATACGTGCACACAAAAGACACCAATGCACAGAAGCACAAACCTATACAACATGATCAATTCATTTTTTATTTGATTTGTTTAATGAAATATTCGTTCGACTTTCTGTTTAATGAAATACATTTATGGTGTTGTTGTGGCACACTAAAGACAATAGTGTCACTTTACTGTTAAAAATAAAATAATTTCAGCCGAAATTACATGTGTTGTTCTCTTTTTATATTGCCCCATTTTAACTGAACAGCTAGCCCATTTTACCGGAATGTTATGCTATGGCTCGAGAACTTTATTTATATAGCACTTTTTACAATGCAGATTGTTTCAAAGCAGCTTCGCAGTGTTAAAATAATGCAACAGAATTTGATTCGGCCGTACATGCTTTGATGTCATCAGCTCCTTTCAATTATCATACAGTGACCATGTGGGCAGATCAGTAATTTAGGTTATATAGTTAATTTAGTTTAGTAATTAGAATAATTTGGATATTTAGTTGAAAATGTGCTAATAGGAACAACAGCAACAGTGGCAAGGAAACCAAAACCCCATCAGGTGGCATAATGGAGAAAAATAAACCTTGGGAGAAACCAGGCTCAGTCGGGGTGCCAGTTCTCCTCTGGCCAATTAACAAACAGCGTATGATTATTATTTTTCTGGCAACTTTACAGGTCAGAAGTCGTATTTGATGGGGATATTCAAAAGATCGGAGGCAACACGCCGGTGACAGGTGTATTGAGGATGACATGTCGATTAAAAAAAATATTAAATTGTAATATTCGATAGATCGGAGTCATCGCGCCGGAGACGGGTTTATTGAGGATGACATATCGATTTAACAATTATTGAAAAGGAATATTTGAAAGATCGGAGTCATTAGTAAGAGACGGGTTTATTGAGGATGCCGTGTTGATGAGGCAATGTCAGGGGGAGTCTAATTGACACGGTTTCTGCAGACACTTCAGGGTCATGCGTCGGTCATGTCTGGGCGCAGGTCCACCATCTGATCTGGATACGACCCGGATCCGGCTGACTGCAGTAAACCTTGGGATAAAACAGAGAGACTATAACATTAGAGAAGATGCCATTCTTCTGATGATGTAACGGTACATTATGGGAAGTGTTCCCGGTTCCGGCTGACCTATGCAGCCTAACAATCATTTGATTGAAAAAGTGTTTTATGTGAATGTTATAGTGAAAAGATGTGTTTTTAGTCTAGGTTTAAACTGTTTAAAAGTGTGTTTGCTTCCCGAACAATGCTAGGAAGATTTGGAGTGCTAAATAGGAAAAGGATCGACCCGCTTGCAGTTGATTGCGATATTCTCGGTCAGTGTTGGGGAAAGTTACTTTGAAAAGTAATACATTACAATATTGCGTTACTCCCTTAAAAAGTAACTAATTGAGTTACTTAGTTACTTTTTAAGAAAAGTAATGCGTTACGTTACTTCTGCGTTACTTTTGCGTTACTTTTTCTCACCTGGGCTGGGCTTGCTTTTTTGTTTAGTTTTTTAATAGCAAAAAAAATCCTTTTTTGTGCAAATGTAAAGACCTCTTCATACCAAAATTGAAATAATAAGCCTCAGGCTGAGATAAAAATGCAAATTTACGCATGAACCATACTGCCGTGCTGTGCTGCCATTCTGGATAATGGAAGAATAGGATGCAGGAGAAAAACGTTTTACCAATAAAAACAAAAAATCTAGTAATTTTTGCTCATGGCTTAACTGAATCAAAGATCAGCAGCACGACATTGGTCAATAAAGGTAGATTGAATGCATAAAAATATTTGTTTTATTTAACATTTATATATTTGAGGTTTGCATAGTACTCTGATTTTGCATTTGACTGATGTTATTAATTTTGAGGAGTACTGAATCTTTATTGTGCAAGTGAGATGAATAAATGCTCACATTTAGTCTATACTACAATAACACATTTACACACAACGCCTCTGCACTTACTCTCGATTTTTCTCAACATGGGGACAGGAGAGTCAGTCAAATAAACAAATAAATGTGAAAAAGTAACTTGCGTTACTTTTTTGAAAAAGTAACTCAGATATTTTGTTGTAAATTTGAAAAGTAATGCGTTACTTTACTAGTTACTTGAAAAAGTTATATTATTACGTAACTCAAGTTACTTGTAATGCGTTACCCCCAACACTGTTCTCGGAATTATCAACTGCTTCAGTGTTTTACAGATCGATTTAGAAAGTCTTTTATTCCTGCAGTTAGGTTTTTAAATGAAGTTCTGTCATTTTTTGCATGGATTGTTTGTGATGTTTTTAATGTTTAACCCAAAAGCCATCTTTTGGACAAATGTAGTTTTATTTTTATTTTAAAAAATACTTTCCTTAATCTGAGCGGTACAAGCAGTGCCGCCGCTCCCACCGCGCACATCACGCGCTGCGTGTAGGGCACCAAGTGCTCAGGGAGGCACCACAAGAAAATGCTCTCTCTAACCCCTCTTGTGCAGTAGAAAATACATTGCAGACTCCCCAGACCAATGTTCAATCTTAAATTGAGCTTGGTCTGGTGATAGCCAGACAAAATTCTAGTGCCATATAGAACCTTTTTTTTGTTTTTTTTTGAGTGTATTGCCATCTAGTGACTATTAATATTTTAGCTTTAAAAAGAAATTAATACCATCATAGGTCACCAGATGACACCAAAGTCACCACATTTTTAGGTTTTGGCTCTCTGGACTTGCTGATATATTTTTTTTTACTGAAGTTAAAGAAATATTAAATATAACATAAAATAAGCATATTTTACATAAAAAAGACGGTACTTTTAGAGGTAAATAAATTCATTAATACCCCAAAAATCACAAAAAAGGCATAAATTGATAGAATAAATTGTATCAAAGATGGTGATATAACATTTATAAAAAAGCATTTTTGGAATCACACTTGTGACCTTCGTGCCCAAATGTGTCCACGAGGGCAGGATTAAGGGCTGTTATGCGAAGTTGGCTTGAGGGTTCATTGTTTATTTGTGTTGTTTGTAATGTGCAGTGGTGACAAATGAGTTTCCCCTTACAGGAATTAATAAAGTTTTGTAATCTAATCTAAACATTCTATAATTAAAAAAAAAAAATTTGAAAATATAAAAAGCGTTGAAGGTAAAACTAATATTGGGGACCTACTGAAATGTTATGGCAATAATAGGAAAATCTAAATGTATACCCCGGCCTATCATATCCATTAGTCTCACTTCAGGTGACATTGAGAAATGTGGCATGTTTTTAATTATTTTAAGAGTATGAATTCCATGTTGACTCATTGTGACCTTATATCAACATGTAACGGTTAGATTAAAAAATATTTAAAAAATATTAACCTAAAACCACATATTTTGGATGGAGGGTAATAGTATGTTTGTAAACATACTAACATAGTTTCAAATGTTTGTCACTGAAAATGGTGAACATGTTGTAATGAGGTGTAAAAAATAGAGGAATATATTGCAAGATAAAATGTTTCAGCTGGAGAGAGAATGGAGTTTGCCAGGGATTTTAGGGACAGGTGAGAAAATGAGGGAATGCAGTAAGACTCTCTTTACTTTTCTTATAGACACATGATTAGAGTGCAAAATATAAAAAGTTACGTTTTTTTTTTTTCCTCCCAATGAACTGAAGTACATAAAGCCCTGATGTTGCACACCCCAGTAGGTGGCGGTATGCACCAATACCAAGAGAGAGAGAGGGTAATAGTAGCCATTAGAAAAACCCTTATTTGTTGACAATGAGCTTCTTCCCCCTGTGGTGACTATATATATATATATATATATATATATATATATATATATATATATATATATATATATATATATATATATATATATATATATATATATATATATATATATATATATATATATATAGCGCTTACGAAAGTTTCAGACTGATAATAATAATAATCTTTTAGTAACTCTTTACAATAAGGTTTCATTAGTTCAATTCATTGGTTAACATGAACTAATAATGAACTGTACTTCCACAGCATTTATTATTATTTGTTAATGTTAATTTCAACATTTACTAATACATTATTAAAATCAAAAGTCGTATTTATTAACAATAGTTAATGCACTTTGAACTAACATGAACAAAAAATGAACAGCTGTATTTTTGTAACTATTTTGTAACAAAGATGAACAAATACAGTAGCAAATGCGTTTCTCATGGTTAGTTCATGTTAGTTAATACATTAACTAATGTTAACAAATGAAACCTTATTGTAAAGTGTTACCAATCTTTTTTTTTAGCACAAATGGCTGTGAAGTCAGTAGTGTCTGGTCATTAATGTCAGCCCCCATGAAATGACCCTCTTCATGTAAAAAAAAAAAAAAAAAAAAAAAAAATTTTTCCTAATATTTATTTATGCAAAAAGTGGTTTAAGGATAAAAACGTGCACCTTTAAATGCAAAATACATTTTTATTTTTCCTTGAACATGTAGGGATGTGTTGCTCATATCAAACACTAGATGTCAGTCTTAACCTTATATATATATATATATATATCCTGGTAAATCATACATTTTTACCATTAAATGCACTTGATTGAACATTCGAACATTTATACTATACAGACAATTCTTCATTTACCAGGTCTAATATAAATGTTGAAAATCTGACCACAATGAGAGAGTATCAGTTAGGGTCTATCTGCTGTTGTGTTTTTTTATTCTCCACCCCCATACATGCTCTCTCTGCCTCTCACTGTGATAAAGGGTGATATGGGTGGATAGATGTTAAGAGTATGTCTGTCTGTGGTAAAGAGGATGCTTGAGGTTCTTATCAGTTCCTGCTTTTGCCTCTTATGACCCAGACAGACTGGAGAGCCCCTCTTCAGCTGCCTGCCCTCCCCAGGATGAGTGCACCCTGCCGGGCCAACGCTCCATCGTTACACCCTTATCTCCACCTGTGGAGGAATTCTCCAGCCATATATGCCGCTCTTCTACTACTGTGTGCACGACAGACTAGGCCAAGTGTGCTGTAGCCAGCATTTGTGTATGTGTGTGTGTGTGTGTGTGTGTGTGTGTGTGTGTGTGTGTAGGGATAAAGAAGTCTAAATTTGTGGTTGTATATGTTAAGTAGTTTGAATTAAAGGTGCATGTCTGTTTTGGGTCTCTTCCTCGAAAAAGATGTTAAAACTTCTCATCTCTTTCTGGCTTTGATGCTTTAAGACTCCATTTTTATAGACTGTTTGGACTGATAATCTCTGTTTACAAGCTTTACCTTTATTTACAGCGCTGTTTACGAGCTATTCTTCCTCTTAATGTTGGGAAAGAGAGCAGGAAGGAGGAGGGAGAGTGTGGGAGATGAGAGGAGAGGAAAGGGTGTTTGTTGAGGAATGCAAAGTGGTGACGGGCAGGTTATGGTGTCTATGTGTGTTTGAGTGAGTGTGTTTTGTAGATTGTAAAACTAGGAGAGTCATAAGAAGGTTAAGAGCCATGTTGTACTTCCCTAAAAAAACTCATGATAGATCAAAGGGGGGTCTGTCTGGTTCCTCTTCTGTGTAACTGTTCTTGTATAACTAAGACTTCCATCCATCACAGTGACATGAGCTTGATCCCTTTCTCTGTGACAGTGACCCGACTCCTGAGATGATTTCTTTCATTGAGCATATCATACGTGTATTTGAGCTTACGTATATTTCTCCTTGAACTGATCCCAATTTCAATACATCTCTATCAGTGACATTGATTTGAGCTGATCCCTTTCAGTGACAGTGATTTGAGCTGATATCTCTCCTTGAACTGATCCCGTCCTTGAGCTTATCAGCGTTGCTAATACAGTGATTTGATCCGATCTTTCTATCAGTTACAGTGTTTTGAGCTGATCTCTCCTACCTGAACTTCTCTATGACAGCGACTTGAGCTGATCCCCATTTCAGAGGAGTGATTCGAGCTGTTCTCTATGTGAGTGACTTGATCTGTGTCTGAATCTATCCACCTTATGTGATAACATATCAGTTTGCAGTATCAAGTAGCCTAACTGAGTGTTTTTGTATAGGTACTCTAAGTGAATGACACCAGAAGCCTTGCACTTTCAAGTTATGGCTGCACCTGCTCTAACTTAAAAAATAAGGTGGATATGACGGTGCCCTCTTTTGATCCTGTGACAATGATTTGAGTGGCAGGTGGTGAGGTCGCTAGTGGGCGTTCACACTACTGTTTTCTTTACGAACTTTACAAATGATATTCACAGATATTATTCCACGTTGTAGAGGCCGAATACGTTTTCTTGCCGCTAAATACAATGTTTTTAAGGGAAAAGACTGAAAATAAATGGAATCAGTACATACTTTTTTTATTTTTTCAAAAGTCAATACATCATTAGTCCTTCTAAAATGTGTTTTTGTCTTACCCTGATTCACTATAGTAAGCCTATTATAATAAGTGTTTATATTTTAGACCTTTTATTTTATATTTTATTTATTTTTCGCTGGAAATTGTGTACATTTGTCACTTGCCCGTGCGTTTTTTCGTATCCGTAAATAGAGAAAAGTTGTTCGGGCTACTTTGATGTATGTATGGTGTGGGATCTCCAACATCTGGGGAATCACCCGTTTGAGTGCAATTAAGAGTGCAATTAAGTTCATAATAAAACGAGAATCAACACTGGTGATTTTCTAGACTGATATGGCTAGGAACTATAGCCTACTCTCATTCCTGCGTAATGTTCAAGGAACTTGGGTGCAGCAGGCGCAATGATATTACAGGCGCAATGATATTGGGGACTATTTTCAGGCGCTGTGTAATATCATTGCGCCTGCTGGACCCATGGTACGGCAGCAAAGTTCCTTGATCATTACACAGGAATGAGAGTATAGTTCCTAGCCATTATCGGTCTAGAAAATCGCAACTTTTAATTTTCCGTCGGTCTTAGTACACGATGTAACTATCCACATCACAAAATGTAAATAGGAAAATGTTGGCGTTATTTTGTCACTTGAGCAGTAGGCTAGCTGGAGCCATTTACCTCCAGTCTTTGTGCTAAGCTAGGCTAGCGGTGGGTGCGTCAGACAGAGTTATGGCACGCATGGAGATGAGAATGGTATTATGGACTTATCTAACTCTGGCGGATACGGTGAATAAGCTAAACTCCCAAAAAGTCGGCGTGTTCCTTTAAAGGGTAGAGCTGCAGTTATGTCTTCACCATAAACATATTAATCCGCACAGTCACTTTCTCAACTTTGTCGCATCCCTAGACACGCCTACATCCTGTCGCCAATGGTCACTTTTGCTCGTGTTACAGGAAATCGCCAGCTCTCCATTGAAATGAATGGGATCATGTGGCTTTGTTGTTGCGTGTCGCTGGCAGTGTGAACACAGCTTGACAGTAATTTGAGCTGATCCCTCTATTTGATCTAATGTCTCTCTCTCTCTCTCTGTGCAAGTGACTTTAGAAGATCTCTGTCCTTGTGCTAATTCCTCATTCAGTGATAGTGATTTGAGCTGTTCCCTCTCCTTGAGCTGATCCCCTTTCACTGGAGTGTTTTGAACTAATGAATGAGTCTCCCTATGAATGATTTTAGCGGATCTCTCTCCTTGAGGTGATCCCCCTTTCAATACAGTGATTCACGAGTTCACACGTACATAATCAGATAGAGTATGCATATTGGCATGCTGTCCGAGGGGAGGGCTCCTAGATCGGAATTTGGTCCGAGCCCAGAGTACTCCCCCATATCCATCCATGGCAGTTGAGAGTGAGGAGTTGGGGAGGTAAAGGGAAGCTGGAAAACTGTCACGGGACAGAGGTGAGTCGGCTATAGGCCTTCTCTTGTGGTGATTGGTTAGATTATCTGAACATGCTCTTCCAGAACTTTGTTAATAAAACATAATTCTGATCTCTATCAGTGACAGTGATTTAAGCGGTGACAATGGCTGCGTCCGAAAACCTAGGCAGCTGACTCGTTGTCTCACTGCCTTATCAGACAATGGCTTGTGAGGCAGCGTTTGTGCATGAAGGCATCTCACGAAACTAATTTCGGACAGACTTCTTAGGCAGTGTAACCGTTTAGTGATCTACAGCAAAATAGAGAGAGCTTTGGTGAGAATTAAACAAATATTTAACTACTACATTAGTAATTTCTCCCTAGAAATTACATCAGAAGTGGAAAATGTTGGTAAAAAAACGTACATTTATACACAAACTGACCAGAAAACGCAACTTTCGGACGCCGTCTTTTTTTCCCCAGCTCAGCTGTAAAAGAATGGAAAGCACAGGATTGTGGGATATCAAAGGCAGCGAAGGATATAAATATGCTGCCTTCAAAAATCGATCAGATGAAGGTATCTCAGGAGACAGGAAGTGAGATTCGGACGTGCCTTGGTGCGTTCCTTCCTTGAAATGTGTCCTCCGAAGGCAGCATTTTCCAGTTTTCGGATGCAGCCAATGATTTAAGTGGATCTTTATTTTTGTGGCAGTGATTTGAGCTGATATCTCTTCTTGAGCTGATATCTGTAATTTAAGCAGATGCCTCTTTTTGAGCTGATCCCCTTTATAATATAGGAATTTGATTTGAGCTGATCCTTCTATCTGAACTAATCCTTCTAGTGATTTGAGCTGATCTCTCTATTTGAACTAATCTCTCTTTATGACAGTGACTTAAGCCGATCCCTCACCTTGGGCGAATTCTTCATTCAGTGACAGTGATTTGAAGTAATCCCTCTCTTTATGACAGTAGCTGTGTTTACATTACCCTTCAAATTGCGCATATTAAAATTGCGAATTGAAAATACTCCCGATGGAATCACGTCAATTTAGCAAAAACTCCCATATATTGCAATCAAGTGTTTACGTTCGCATGAGGTGGTTTTTCAGGCAATTCGAAAAAGGAATATTTCGCAAAACTGCAATGGAAACAGTTTTTTCTATTTGCAGGTCTAGCGTATGTAAAAGTTGATCATTGTTTAAAGATGGCAGCTGTATATATTCCAGAAGACGAGAGAGATTTCTTTATTAAACTCATAAAAGAATTACGGGAATACTAGATTCTAAACAAAGAAATGCCACAATTTATCAAGACCTTGAAGTAGATAGGAGGGAGAAACACCCAGAAACACCTCATACATGGCCACTCACAAGTATAAGGGGCTTTTTCCCTGCCATTAATGCTTGGATAACACACTTATGTCCCTTTTGATTAAAAATAATGGCTAGTGCGGTGGCTGCTATATACGTAAACCTACCAATATCTGTTGCCGTGATTTTTGGAATGACTTATCGGGAGAGGAAAAAATGACATTTTGTCGCATAACATCGGTTAATGGTAACACCGTAATTTTGCACGTTTTTTATCGTCATTTAGAAAATATTGCAAAAGTTTTGCGCAAATCTGTAGTGGCTAGTGATTTAAAGTCGGCATGAACCGGAAGTTGCAATAGTCTTTTATTTTCCCTATTGTGACCGATATCCGAGGGAAATGGCTTCTCGGACAAGAAAAATATAGGGAGGGACTTGATTTTGTCCATGAGGAACTGGATCGTTGGATTATTTTGGATTGCTATTGCTGTGATCTCATGTGAGAGACCGGTTGTCCCGACCTCACACCAGTAAACACAGAGAAGAAGATTACTTTATTTTGATTAAAGATTACCAAGTGTGCCACACAAGTCCTGAAAAGTTAACTCGTCCCCTGGTGATTGGCTACAGTATAGGTCATAAACCCCGACCTCTCTATGTAATCGAATGGGACGCGAGCCAAACAAAAAAAATCCACTTACACTTCAAATATGTTTTTTCTAAAGATGGTTTGGACAATTTAGTAGTTCTTATCACTCAGACTTTTGTTCAAGTGTTCGTTTTTTCCAGTAAGTTTGGTTTTAGTTAGTTATTTGATGCTATAAAAATGGGGTGTAACATCATGATTGACAGCTGTGCTTGCGATTAAGTCTAAACGGACCTCCGTGACAGTTTATGAAGATTACAAAGGCACATGAATTGTAAAATAATAATAAGCAATGTGCAGATAAGTCATTTATAATAAATACTGCAATATTTCCTATTTTGATGTCATGGTTATTTTAAGCTGATCCCTCTCCTTGACCTAATTTTTCATTCAGTGACAGTGATTTGAGTTGATTTCTCTTTATGACAGTAACTTTAGCTGATCCCTCTCTCGGTGACAGTGATCCTTCTCCTACATAGTTCAGACTCTCTCTGTGACAGTGACTGATCCCTCTTCTATGTAACTCTCTCTTGTCTATTTTCTGCTCTAATAGATGGTAAACGTCTGTGTGAACAGAGCAGTGGGATCCAGAACAGAAAAAATGTTTACAACACTGTGATCTATCGACCATTAACAACAGGCTTAAAGCAGCCAACCCACATATCTCAGCATAACTCTGCACACCATGGAGAATATCACTGCATGATGGATTCACCAGTGTAAATGAGAGTGCTGTGTGCATGTGTGTGTTTAGTGCATATGTGTATTGGCACGATTGGTTTGCTTCTAGATTACATTACATAACACATAGCTCTTTTTGGATGTATGTTTGACTGTCTGTCTGTGTGCGGGTTGGTGGAGTGAGGTGAATTGCATTGATACATGATATTAGCATAGCTAATAGGGCTCAGAATTATTAATTCTCAATGCTGTTGATTGAGGCTTAAAACTTTTAAGAATAGCACCTGAAATAGTACACTGTTAAGAAAATCCTGTAGAATTTACAGTAACTTACTGTTAACTAAACCTACTGTATTACTATTTACAGTACCAATTAACTTGCTGTAATTTTACAACTTTAACTTGCTGTTTTTACAGTATAGTGTATTTTTACTGTAAAACATACAATAATTTTATGAATTTACTGTAATTCATTGTCCACTTTTTACTATTTACTTTAAAACTGTACACATTGCCAATTACTGTATTTCAACAGGTCCCCTTAAAAAACAATAAAAGAAGCATTAAAAACAATAAAAAGAAGCAATGACAACTGTTTAACTTTTTTTTTATTTTGTTTTTAATCGTTCAATTGTAAAACTTTCAGTTTTCTTAAAGCCTGCAGCAACTTATAAACATACAATTTTAAAACAATTCATGAACAGATTCAGTCATAAAAAATTACAAATTCAAAAGGTCTCAAGTCCAATCTATTTACAATAGTCCTTTCCACTACAGAGTAGACCAAAGGGCTGTACAGTAAAATAAAAAAGTCTACAAAATACTGTATTTTAATGGTGCCAGGGGGATATTTCTTACAATGCAACTTTAAAAAACAGTAACATACTGTAACAGCACAGTTGTCTTACAGTAAAATGCAGCTCATTTTACAGTTAATTACTGTTAAATTTACAGAAATCGCTAACAGTGTACTGATAGTGCTGGAAGAGAATACATTTTTAGTCAAGTTCCTGAACGTAATTTCGGGGAGTGAACCAATATAGGGCCAGATTTAGTAACAGCTTACGCCAACACAAATCCTCTTTTGCCGTTAAAAAACTACTGTCAGGGTTATTGTTGCGGCTGGCCATTGCGTATGCATTTGTAGGAGTTTCCCTTTCCCTTTCATTTGCTCCGGATGAATGTTGTTGGTATTACAGGGCTTGAACAGTAAAACATATCCGAGTGTCAGGTCTTAAAGTGACAGCAGCCTAATATACCTGCTGCCAAATTATGAGTTAATCTTAAACATATGGCAGTTTTTCCCCATGGTGTCAAAAATCTGGCCAGTAAAAATGCTGAGTGGCTAGTAACTTTGGAAAACCACTAGCCACAGTGGCTGGTGAGCAAGTTAATGTCAAGCTAAATGTCATATAGCATAAAGGTGGTCTCAAAGCTAACAAGCCTAAATACTGATTTCTGCAGTTATTCAGTGCGCCTGGCCACAAAGCTTCGTGGCAGGGCATTTTACCATTTAGCTTATATCATTTTTTTTATAACATAATAATATCACATGAGTGCAAAATAAAACATCAGATCATAAGAGGCCATCACCCACAGAATTCAGCATGTGTTTTAGTGTAAAATCCAGCATGATTGAACATCTTTATGACTGCAAGATACAGGGCCTGAAAAATGAGAATCAAAGAGTTCAAAGGAACTGGTATTAGTCTTGATTTGGTATTAGTGATTTGAAATGGCCCTCAGAGGGAGGAGATCCTTATCGCAGAGCGGGTCCACCTCACACCAACACATGTAGGCTATGTGAAGAGTAAATCAACACGAGGGTAAGAAAAACAAATCCAAAGCAATGTAAAGAGATGCCAAAACATCTGCTTCTATGTTAAAGGAGAATAGACGTACCAATGAGGTAGCAAGAAGACCCAGAGCTATTTTATCATATGTACAATATAACCTATTGAGTTCAGAGTTTTTAGTGTTCTGGAGTAAATAATTAAGCTTTTTTTCAGTTATTTTAATAGTAGAGTAGGTGTTATGGTAAAAAATCAACTGATTTTAATGTTGTGCTCTATTGCACATGCACTCAAACGAAACTCATATGCAATGTTAGAAAGCGAATTGATTTAGTGAATCGGTTTGTTTTGGCGGTTAATGAACAGATTTAAAAAAAAAAAAATGTATTCACTGATTGATGTGCAGCACGGCATTTCGTTTTTTCTGAACTGTGTCTTTGGTGCACTGGGTAGGATAAGCCAAAGACTGCCTGAAGACTGATAGCTACATTTTCATTATCTTAGGACTGATGTGTTACACGCCTGAATGCAAAGATATGCTGCTGTTATCAATGCAAGGCCAGAGGGTCAGACAACACCTGAAAAAGGCAAACACACACACACACACACACATACATTTGCACTCGCAAACACTCGCTGATAGCATGGACTGGTGTGAAAAGTGAGAGTTGGCAGGTGAAGAGAAACAAATGTCAAGTAGCAGAAATCAGAACAGCTGGAGAAGAATGATTTACACACTACAGCAGTGTGCGTGTGTGTGTGTGTGTGTGTGTTCTTTCTTTCATCTGTATGCTGTATTTTTGAAAGCTGATCAACAACATGGGATGCTTGTTTTTCCTGACAGCTTTTTAACTTTAAAACTACTTCATCATGAAACTGGTTTCCCAAAGACATAAACTGATCATATGTATACCAACACACATAAGCATTGTGCTGAGCTATGTTGTGTGCTGCTGTTCCTTGTCTGCCCTCGGTTTGCTGTTCGTGGGTGTGATGAGGTGTGAAGTAACACGGCCAGTTGTTTACAAACAGACGTGCGGCTTGACAGGGTGACGCTCTCGTTGTTTGTGTTTTGCGTTCCATTGAAGCTGGCGGACACTGACCCAGGGCGAGAGGAGTCGGCAGAGAGCAGGGAGTATTTGAAAAGATGCAGATAAGTGGAGAGCAACATTCCGTACGCTGACCGGAGGCGTCTGAGAGGCACAACACTCTCACAGGATCAAATCCTGCCTCTGCTTTGACTCTGACGGTCTGGACCACAGAATATTTTCGGTTCGAGCTTGTGTCTCAGATGCTGACTGATGTTTTTTGAGAGGCTAGCAAAACATTCTCTTAATATGTAGATCAGCTAAGCAATATCTCAAATGACAGTTTTGCTCTTGACACACTTTCATTCAAACAGTACATGAGGGAAATAAAGATAGAGAATTTGTTAGTGTAAGGATGTTACATATTTATGGCACAATATTTGCCTGAAATACCAAAAACACATAAATGCGACTAACTTTCAAAAATTTGGGATCGGCCAAATACATTGAGTCATAAACACAACTGATCCATATAAATGACTGGATTGCTCATTGGTTTCGAAACTGCCAGCAGACAGTGAAGCCACCGGAAATGTTTGTGTGTCCATCTTACGATCTTATAGCCAAAACATTGACCTAAAATCACCCGATTTGCAGTGTATCAGTCGCATTAATAGTTTTTAAGATATGTATGTTTATGGTGTTTTTGGGCAGGATAAGTAAGGGATAATCCATGGCTAGCTGTGCGTTAAACGATTTTAATGCAAAGAACCGCCCGACACGAAGTGTGATTGCCTCCGCAAAGTGCATTAAAATTGTTTAATGCACAGCTAGCCGTGGATTATCCCGCTTATACCAAGGTCATGTGCCAGCATTTACCTTAAAGCTGTAATTTATGTTTGCAGCAATAGAGGTTATGCCATGACGTCACCGTTGGCCGGAGTCGCTGCGGTTACGCCCACTGAGTGGCAAAAACACAGAGGCAGCATTGGTTTTCAGCGGGAATGCCACGAAAAACCACATCTAAAACAGGAAAGAGCTTTGAGATTGACTGTACAAACTGATTTGACAAGAAATCTGAGGTACATTTTTACAGACTTCTGAAAGCTACTGAAAAGAGAAACAAATGGATCGCAATTCACAGAAACATCTGGACTCCAGAAAGGAAAACGTAGATTTGCAGTTATCATTTAGCCTGGATGCCAGATGAATTTTGCCCCGCCCACAACATTTGAGTTCGGGAAATTCGGTCTGGACTTGATCCGTTGTGGAGCAACTATGCCCGAACAGGAGCTGTTTCGGACCAATGAAATTGTCAGGGCGGGCTTTATACGATGATGGACAGATGATCAACAGTGACGTAATCATCCACGTCACCAAAGAGCGCGTAGGTTGAATTTGTTCTAATCCTAAACTGAGAACTTGTCCGTATATGCATTCACTTTTATTATTTCTCTCAAAAATGATGATCGTGTATCCTTAAATTCTTTTTACAACACAGGCAAATATTGTTTTCACTCATCTGCCTCTTCTACCTCTTCCAGCGTCCGTGCAGTTGAGTTCTGTTGACAACTATGTGTCGCTTCGTTGGTCTATCCAATTGAGGTCTTTCCTGGTTCGGTTGAAACACGCCTCATAACCACAGCCCAATGGAGCAGTATCAGACTCATATTCTGACTAGTTATCGGCTAGTATACGGCTAGTTATCATTTTGTCTCAATGTTGAATTTTGGGGTAAAATCATACCCTATAAATTGTATTGTTATATATTGTATTGACAACTCATCAATTCAATATTTGTCATTGTATATTCTGTCTAATTAGATTTTTTTAAATAAACACTGACAAAAACTATAGAGACAGAGCGTATTTAGGCCACGCCCACACCGGGGGGGAAAACAATCCAACGCTCTCCATTGACTTTGCATTGCGGGAGGCTGCATCCTTGTCATTTCGGACTTATAAAAAAAAACAGAACAATGTCTAAAAGCTGATATGTGACAAAGTGTACAGCAAACAAGCTAAAAAAAACAGAAATAAGTTTTTATAAGCTGTCGACCCAAAAAAAACGAGAGTTTAAGGAGACAAAAGTGGATAAAGGCAGTAAAACGTGACGCTTCAGCAGGAAGAATGGGTAAATTTTGGGATCCTGACACTCAGTGTGCCTCAGTATACCTACAACCCCAAATCAGAAAAAGTTGGGACAGTATGGAAAACGCAAATAAAAAAAAAGAAGTGATTTCTAAATTTACTTTGACTTGTATTTCATTGCAGACAATATGAACACAAAATATTTCATGTTTTGTCTGGTCAACTTCATGTCATTTGTAAATATGCATCCTTTCCTGTCATTCAGACCTGCAACACATTTTAAAAAAAGTTGGGACAGTAAAGCATTTACCACTTTGTAATGTTGCCATTACTTTTCACAACACTTAAAAGACGTTTAGGGACTGAAGACACCAAGTGATGAAGTGTTTCAGGTGTAATTTTGTCCCATTCTTCCTGCAAACAAGTCTTAAGGTGGGCAACAGTACGGGGTCTTCGTTGTCGCATTTTGCGCTTCAAAATGCGTCACACATTCTCTATTGGAGACAGGTCGGGACTGCAGGCAGGCCAGTCAAGTACCCGTACCCTCTTCCTCCGCAGCCAGGACTTTGTAATGTGTGCAGAATGTGGTTTTGCATTGTCTTGTTGAAATATGCATGGACATCCCTGGAAAAGATGTCTTCTTGAAGGCAGCATATTATGCTCCAAAATCTCTATGTACTTTTCAGCATTAATGGTGCCTTCACAGAAGTGCAAGTTACCTTTGCCAAGGGCACTGACACAACCCCATCCCATGATAGACCCTGGCTTTTGGACTTGTTGCTGGTAACAGTCTGGATGATCCTTTTCTTATTTGGTCCGGAGCACACGGCGTCCATTCCTCCCAAAAAATACTGAGTCATCTGACCACAGTACACGTTTCCACTGTGTGATGGTCCATCCCAGATGCCTCCGAGCCCAGAGAAGTCTTTTGGCACAGTACAGTTTTAACTGGCATTTGTGGATGTAACTACGTATTGTGGAACTTGACAAAGGTTTGCCAAAGTAGTCCTGAGCCCATGTGGTGATATCGCTTATAGATGAATGACGATTCTTGATGCAGTGCCGCCTGAGGGATCGGAGATCACGGTTGTTCAGCTTAGGCTTGAGCCCTTGTCCTTTACGCACTGAAATTCCTCCAGATTCCTTGAATCTTTTAATTATGTTATGCACTGTTGAATGTGAAATATCCAAATCTCTTCCTATCTTTCTTTGAGGAACATTGTTTTTAAACATTTCAATAATTTTCTCAAGTATTTGTTGGCAAACTGGCGATCCTCGGCCCATCTTTGCTCCTAAAGGTTTAGACCTTTCTTGGATGCTGCTTTTGTACCAAATCATAATTACAATCACCTGTTGACATCACCTGTTTCAAATCACATCATTATTTAACCATTTTACCTCATTACTAGCCCTAAATTGCTTCTGTCCCAACTTTTTTTTAAATGTGTTGCAGGTCTGAATGACAGGAAAGGATGCATATTTACAAATGACATGAAGTTGACCAGACAAAACATGAAATATTTTGTGTTTATATTGTCTGCAATGAAATACAAGTCAAATTAAATTTAGAAATCACTTCTTTTTTTTTTTTTGCGTTTTCCATACTGTCCCAACTTTTTCTGATTTGGGGTTATATGTGTGCAGTAAATATGTTGTCACTGTTAAGTCAAATCTCCAAATGTCAGTTTTATATATGATATTTCCTGTCGCTGATTACGTTCCCCTCTAGTTGGTGTACTTCTCAGTGTAATATAACGTGTATCAATGGCCTGTATCCACTTATTTTGTCCTTAAACGCTCGTTTTTTGGGTCAATAGCTTATAAAAACGTCTGTGGGTTTTGTTTAGCTTGTTTGCCTTACACTTTGTCACATATCTGCTTTTAGACATTGTTCTGTTTTTTGTTAAAAGTTCGAAATGACAAGGAGGCAGCCTCACGCAATACAAAGTCAATGGAGGGCGTTCGATTGTTTTCCCCCCGGTGGGCGTGGTCTTCAGATTATGACGTGTGTCGCTCTGTCTCTATACAAGTTTTAGGGGTTGACAGTATGACGATATAACACTGATGTAAGTGATCACCCGGATTTAGACCTACCTATATTGTATTTATAATGCGTTCACAGGCAAATTTGCTTTTTGTATTTCCCCGGCGTCGAAATCAGGCACATATAAATGTCAGGAAACACAATCCTTGCAGCATGTCAATATCCATGGATCACTGGATCTTTGGTAAACTGTAAGGAACACTATATCAAGTCCAACCTTTAATTTAAACTTTTTCGCAGTTTCCATGCAGCAAGCTTTTTATTTTTTATGATTTAGTAGCAAAGTCATTTTATTACTTAAGTCGCAGGGCAGCGTTGAAAACAAGTGTCTGTGCTCCTGAATGTTTCTGGGTGTGCATAGCGTGATCTCCGCTCTCTGTATGCGAGTGACGTAGGCCTCTGTGTGTGCGCTTCAATGAAAACAGCGCATTAATATAGAACGGTTATTCAACTGACTTGGAACTACCTGTGCATTAAACAATTTTATTGTACACCTTCCAGCCAATCAGAATCGAGTATTCAGATAGACCATGGTATAAGCAATACATAGAACTCGATAAGATGGGTGTCTACTGCACACTGCCGACACAAGTCACTGAACTTACACAAAATATTTTTATTTATGTATGTAATTTTGCAGGAAATATTATGAACATATATATGGGATTATTAGTGGAAATTGATTTGAATATACATTAAATATTACAGTACATACAATCCCCTATTACTAAATTGCATCTTGCTCAGAGCGACAGTATAAATGCTTGGAAATAAAGATTTGCGTCTTTAAATTCATACACAGTCAGCGTAATTTATCTGAATTTCCTGATTATATGATTTTCTTTTTTGTTGACCAACATCCACTTCAGACTCTTGGAGGTCTTGTTAACGAAAACTGTTGAATCATTTACAGTTACTGTACGAACAAAAACAGTATAATTACATAACCACAGTGAATAAATCTACATGACGAATTAAGTTGTATGCCTTACAA
Organism: Gobio gobio; assembly: GCF_949357685.1. Classification (NCBI taxonomy): domain Eukaryota; kingdom Metazoa; phylum Chordata; class Actinopteri; order Cypriniformes; family Gobionidae; genus Gobio; species Gobio gobio. Next base: position 38,734,620 of record NC_137116.1, on the reverse strand, counting down.
AGCACAATGATAATCTCTATTCAGATTTCAGAATAATCATTTTGACATTTGTAATACAAATGCTGAGGTGTCTCGTCTATCTGATCTATTCGCTTCTGTAATGAAGATGAACGTAAAGCAGGGGAAATTCCCAACTTTAAGCAAATAACCATTTACATTTGTAGGACGTTTGCGTTGTAAGAATATACAGGGAGACTTCAGATTTAAAAGGTAATGTTTTCTCATTAAAATAATATGATTTCCTATTCAGTCATTTATATGGATCAGTGGGCCACACCCACATAATTTTAAAAGTTCTGAAATAATTCTCTTCTGCTTACCAAGGCTGCATTTGATCAAAAATACAATAAAACAGCAAAACTGTGAAATATTATTACAATTTATATTTTAAAATGTAATTTATTCCTTTGATGGCAAAGCACATGCAGTCTTCAGCTCATGATCCTTCAGAAATCTAATATGCTGATTTGGTGCAAACATTTCTTACTATAATGAATGTTGAAAATATACTTAATATTTTGTGGAAACCATGATACATTTTTTTCTGGGTTCTTTAATGTATAGAAAGTTCAAAAGAACAGCATTTATATTTAAAATAGAAATCTATAAATGTTGTAATGTGTCCTTGCTGTATAAAGTATTTTTTACTTTTTATCACTGACCACAACATTTTGAACAGTAGTGTATATCATAATGAGACTTTGTATATCACACTTTATTGCTTGTTATTGTGACTATACACCAATCAGGCATAACATTATGACCACTGACAGGTGAAGTGAATAGCACTGATTATCTCTTCATCACGGCACCTGTTAGTGGGTGGGATATATTAGGCAGCAAGTGAACATTGTGTCCTCAAATTTGATGTGTTAGAAGCAGGAAAAAATGGGCAAGTGTAAGGATTTGAGTGAGTTTGACAAAGGCCAAATTGTGATGGCTAGACGACTGGGTCAGAGCATTTCCAAAACTGTAGCTCTTGTGGGGTGTTCACGGTCCGCAGTGGTCAGTATCTATCAAAAGTGGTCCATGGAAGGAACGGTGCTGAACCGGCGACAGGGTCATGGGCGGCCAAGGCTCATTGATGCACATGGGGAGCGAAGCCTAGCCCGTGTGGTCGGATCAAACAGACAAGTTACTGTAGTTCAAATAGCTCAAGAAGTTAATGCTGATTCTGATAGAAAGGTGTCACAGTGCATCACGGTTTGTTGCGTAAGAGGCTGCATAGCCGCTGACCAGTCAGGGTGCCCGTGCTGACCCCTGTCCACTGCCGAAAGTGCCAACAGTGGGCATCAGAACTGGACCACGGATCAGTGGAAGAATGTGTCCTGGTCTGATGAATCATGTTTTCTTTTACATCACGTGGATGACCTGTACATGTGCGTCACTTACCTGGGGAACACATGGCGCCAGGATGTACTATGGGAAGAAGGCAAGCCTGGCAGAGGCAGTGTGATGCTTTGGGCCATGTTCAGCTGGCATACCTTGGGTCCTGCCATCCATGTGGATGTTACTTTGACTTGGCCTCCAAATTCCCCAGATCTCAATCCAATCGAGCATCTGTGGGATGTGCTGAACAAACAAGTCCGATCCATGGAGGCCCCACCTCGCAACTTACAGGACTTAAAGGACCTGCTGCTGAAATCTTGGTGCCAGATACCACAGCACACCTTCAGGGGTCTAGTGGAGTCCATGCCTTGACGGTTCAGGGCTGTTTTGGCAGCAAAAGGGGGACCAACACAATATTAGGATATGTCATAATGTTATGCCTGATAGGTGTATATCTCACAATGTGAGAGAGTGTCCCGCCCAAACTCGCAGCATAGGTTGAGCCGATGTCTGGCATGTTGAGATGCTCAAACAAACAGAGCAATGTTTTTATAGCGCCGCAGTGTTTACACTTTTCAGGTAAATCAAGCTACAAACAGCTTACTTTTTCTTGTCTCTGTATATCAAGCCAGGACAGGAGTAAGTGTGTGTGGATGAGAGGAACACACAGCAAGCAAAACTAGTCTGACATTACAAGCTGTCAAATCACAACAGCCACATCACAGAAAGAGAGAGAATAAGACGAAGAGGGTACGTACAGAGGGACCACCGAGGGTTCTATTAAAAGCACATGGTGGGTGGGGGGCAAACTATGTTCTGGTTTAGGGGCTGTGGAACAGCACGACCAGGCCTCTAAGATCTGTGTAATCTACAACAGACCAGACCACCTAAACCTCCGACCTCCCCCTTCTCTCTTTCATCTTCCTCTCTTCTCTTCTCTAAGAGAAGAGTCTAATCTCGCTTTAAAACACACAAAGACATCTCGGTCATTTCAAACCATTTTGCTCATGTTTCCTTAATGATAATGGTTCATTACCACTCGCCCTATCAAACTTGCAGATATCTGATGTTAACTCCGCTGTGAGGTGAAGATCTGGTCAGTGGCCTCTCTTTCGCTCGCTCTCACTCTTTTTCTCTCTCAGGTGAAATATGGCTGGAGTTGGGTAAAAGTTTTTTGGCCTTCTCAGCGGCTGACTTCATTTGAAACGGAGAACGGTTTCATGCTGCTTGCAAAATCATAACTCAGGCAGGCAGGAGGAGAAGCCAGACGCTGGCCAGAAACGAGGCCCAGAGATTCGAGATGCTCAGTCAGTCTTCTCTGCAGGTACAGAACACAGAGCAGAGATGCATCTCAGGTCAGAGGGTCCATGTTCCCACACAAACCCGTCTATCTATCCATCCACCCATCCATCATTCGTTTGTTTTTTCTAGTTCGGTCTATCTATCTATCGTTCTGTCTATCTTTTGTTCTATCATTCTCTCTATCGTTTGTTCTATCATTATGTCTCGTTTGTTTTATCATTCTGTACACTTTTGTTCTATCATTCTGTCTATCTTTTTTTCTATCATTCTGTCTATCGTTTGTTCTATCATTCTGTCTATCGTTTGTTCTATCATTATGTCTATATTTTGTTCTATCATTCCGTCTATCGTTGTTTCTATCATTCTGTCTATCGTTTGTTCTATCATTCTGTCTATTGTTTGTTCTATCATTATGTCTAGCTTTTGTTCTATCGTTCTGTCTATTGTTTGTTCTGTCATTCTGTCAATCGTTATGTCTATCTTTTGTTCTATTGTTCTGTCTATCTTTTGTTCTATTGTTCTGTCTATCGTTTGTTCGATCATTCTGTCTATCGGTTGTTCTATCATTCTGTCTATCATTTGTTCTATCATTTTGTTTATCTTTTGTTCCATCATTATGTCTATTGTTTGTTCTATCATTCTGTCTATCATTATGTCTATCTTTTGTTCTATCATTCTGTCTATTGTTTGTTCTATCATTCTGTCTATCGTTATGTCTATCTTTTGTTCTGTCTATCTTTTGTTCCATTGTTCTGTCTATCGTTTGTTCGATCATTCTGTCTATCATTTGTTCTATCATTCTGTCTATCGTTTGTTCTATCATTCTGTCTATCGGTTGTTCTATCATTCTGTCTATCATTTGTTCTATCATTATGTCTATCTTTTGTTCTATCATTCTGTCCACTTTTGTTCTATCATTCTGTCTATCGTTTGTTCTATCATTCTGTCTATCATTTGTTCTATCATTCTGTCTATCGTTTGTTCTATCATTCTGTCTATCGGTTGTTCTATCATTCTGTCTATCATTTGTTCTATCATTATGTCCACTTTTGTTCTATCATTCTGTCTATCGTTTGTTCTATCATTCTGTCTATCTTTTGTTCTATCATTCTGTCTATCGTTTGTTCTATCATTCTGTACACTTTTGTTCTATCATTCTGTCTATCATTTGTCTATCTTTTGTTCTATCATTCTGTCTATCTTTTGTTCTATCATTCTGTACACTTTTGTTCTATCATTCTGTCTATCTTTTGTTCTATCATTCTGTCTATCGTTTGTTTTATCATTCTGTCTATCGGTTGTTCTATCATTCTGTACACTTTTGTTCTATCATTCTGTCTATTGTTTGTTCTATCATTCTGTACACTTTTGTTCTATCATTCTGTCTATCGTTTGTTCTTTCATTCTGTCTATCTTTTGTTCTATCATTCTGTCTATCGTTTGTTCCATCATTCTGTCTATCGTTTGTTCTATCATGTCTATTATTTGTTATATCATTCTGTCTATCGTTTGTTCTATCATGTCTATTGTTTGTTATATCATAATGTCTATCTTTTGATATTTGTTCTATCATTTTGTCTATCATTTGTTCTATCATTATATCTATCTTTTGTACTATCATTCGTTCTATCATGTCTATCTTTTTTTCTATCATTCTGTCTATCGTTTGTTCTATCATTCTGTCTATCGTTTGTTCTATCCTTCTGTCTATTGTTTGTTCTATCATTATGTCTATCGTTTGTTCTATCCTTCTGTCTATTGTTTGTTCTATCATTATGTCTATCTTTTGTTCTATCGTTCTGTCTATTGTTTGTTCTATCATTCTGTCAATCGTTATGTCTATCTTTTGTTCTATTGTTCTGTCTATCTTTTGTTCTATTGTTCTGTCTATCGTTTGTTCAATCATTCTGTATATCATTTGTTCTATCATTATGTCTATCTTTTGTTCTATCATTCTGTCTATCGTTTGTTCTATCATTCTGTCTATCGGTTGTTCTATCATTCTGTCTATCATTTGTTCTATCATTATGTCTATCTTTTGTTCTATCATTCTGTACACTTTTGTTCTATCATTCTGTCTATCGTTTGTTCTATCATTCTGTCTATCTTTTGTTCTATCATTCTGTCTATCGTTTGTTCCATCATTCTTTCTATCGTTTGTTCTATCATTCTGTCTATCGGTTGTTCTATCGTTCTGTCTATCATTTGTTCTATCGTTATGTCTATCTTTTGTTCTATCATTCTGTCCACTTTTGTTGTATCATTCTGTCTATCGTTTGTTCTATCATTCTGTCTATCTTTTGTTCAATCATTCTGTCTATCGTTTGTTCTATCATTCTGTACACTTTTGTTCTATCATTCTGTCTATCGTTTGTTCTATCTTTCTGTCTATCTTTTGTTCTATCATTCTGTCTATCTTTTGTTCTATCATTCTGTCTATCTTTTGTTCTATCATTCTGTACACTTTTGTTCTATCATTCTGTCTATCTTTTGTTCTATCATTCTGTCTATCGTTTGTTTTATCATTCTGTCTATCGGTTGTTCTATCATTCTGTACACTTTTGTTCTATCATTCTGTCTATTGTTTGTTCTATCATTCTGTACACTTTTGTTCTATCATTCTGTCTATCGTTTGTTCTTTCATTCTGTCTATCTTTTGTTCTATCATTCTGTCTATCGTTTGTTCCATCATTCTGTCTATCGTTTGTTCTATCATTCTGTCTATCTTTTGTTCTATCATTCTGTACACTTTTGTTCTATCATTCTGTCTATCTTTTGTTCTATCATTCTGTCTATCGTTTGTTTTATCATTCTGTCTATCGGTTGTTCTATCATTCTGTACACTTTTGTTCTATCATTCTGTCTATTGTTTGTTCTATCATTCTGTACACTTTTGTTCTATCATTCTGTCTATCGTTTGTTCTTTCATTCTGTCTATCTTTTGTTCTATCATTCTGTCTATCGTTTGTTCCATCATTCTGTCTATCGTTTGTTCTATCATGTCTATTATTTGTTATATCATTATGTCTGTCTGTCTATCTATCTATCTATCTATCTATCTATCTATCTATCTATCTATCTATCTATCTATCTATCTATCTATCTATCTATCTATCTATCTATCTATCTATCTATCTATCTATCTATCTATCTATCATAGTATTCATCTATTATTTTAAAAATCTGTTGTTTTATCTATCTGTTGTTCTATTGTTCTGTCTGTATATCGTTCTATCATTCTATCTTTCTGGGTGCACCTTTGGTCTGAATGTTCTTCCAACTCATGTGTAGCACACGGAGAGAAAAAGACAAAGAAACATACTCTGTTCCATCACATCAAAATGACATCAGCAGAGAAATATCACCATCTCAGGAAACAAAGGTGCTGCAATCCTCTAATATCACCTGCCAATAGTTTTAACACACGGTAAAGAAATCCGGCCAAATGCGATATCTCTCTTTCTCTCTGCCTCTATCGCTCTCTCACACCATTTGTCTCTGGAGAATGATGAAAGAAACACAAATCATTCAGCTGTAGTGGTCGTTCAGAGAAATAACAGTTTGATTTTTTGGAAAAATTATTTCTCGAAGTGTTATTTGGCAGAACTGATGAAATATGAGCAGTTAGAACAGATCTCTCTATCAGATCCAATCCACAGAAATATGAAGCTTTTGGAACTTTGAAAAAGTAATTCATTTGCATGCATCTAAACTATAAATGAGTCATTCAGTCCAATCCAGATATGTCAAGAACTTACAATTTCAGTTTTTTTCAAGCGTGTTGTCATATTCATGATGCTGTTGAATCCATTTTTAGCATTGACTTCACTCTATGATGCCTTTTGCAATCCACATTGATGACCCTGCCAAAGATCCACTGCAAAAACTGTATGGAAGATTGGGCTGAGACATACATGACCTTTTTGTTCAAATATGTACCAAAAATATAAACGTCATCTAAGATTTCAACTTCGTTAGATTAGAATAGATTAGAAAATGTGAACCACTGCCATAAACAAATGCAGATTTGACTTTCAGCTGATTAGAGATATAATTTACCACAGAAAACATTAGTCAGCAACAGTCGTATTAGTCACCCATAATTGTAATGAATAATCCTTTGCTTCTTTGATAGTCATGCCAATACAGCCTTATCAATTTGAGTTTACATGAGAAATAGAGAAACAGGCATCAACAGAGACAGAGAGTTTGTATAAATCGAAACAAAATATGTTTCGGCTGTGTGCTGGTTGATCTGTGGTGTAGAGCAGGTCCGTCCTGGCTCGAATATCAAAGCTTTCCTGTAGCCTGTTCTACATTCAGGCTACACACACACACACACACACACACACACACACACACACACACACACACACACACACACACACACACACACACACACACACACACACACACACACACACACACACACACACACACACACACACACACACACACAAACACCTGCAGCAAGTTAGAAATGGTGTCATCGCTCTGAGAATAGTGAGGTACTCTCATTCTCCCTCTCTCTGCCTTCTCATGTTGACCCCCTCCAGGCTGAAACATCATGTGCGACCCTTATAGAGTATGTACACACACAAAAACACAAGCATACATGTTACAAACAGTTCTTCAGTTTGAACCAAGTGCTTTTTTTTTGGTACTTTTGTGCTTAAAGGGATAGTTCACCCAAATTTTTTTATTCTGTCTTCATTTTCATTTATCATTCACCCTCATGTCGTTCCAAACCTCGTCGCTGTGCAATACAAAATAAGATGTTTTGAAGATTGGTGAGGTCTAAAATAAATTGGAATTTTTTTTTAATAAAAAAATACTGCAACATTTTTCAAATATCTTCTTTCATGCTCCACCGAAGAAAGACATTCATACAGGTTTCTAATGACATGAGAAGATCAGAACGATTGGTTCAGACGAATAACATCTGTAAATAAAGTAAAACCATACACTGAAAAAATGAACTTTCACTGTTGTTAGTTGCACTCAAATCATCCTTGTTCACATTCTTTAAAAAACTAATGTAACTAAATTTACTTAGATTTACTGAGTTGTTTCTACTAAAAGTGAGTATTGTCAGCTTTACTTAATAAGTGTTTGTTCGGTCAACTTAACATTGCTGAGTGAAACGAACAAACTGGGCAGTGGATCTTTAGTTCCCAGCATGCTTTGCAAGGAACTGCATTAGGAGAGTAAATTTAGGGATTAAAGTGTTATTTTATATTTTTCAGTAAATGGACACTGACTTATGTCCAACTCACTGACCATGTCCAGTGTTAATTTCGTTGACGAATAATTTTTGTCATAATTTTCGTCAACGACCTTTTTTCAATGACAAAAACGAGACGATAACTAAATAAAGACTAGTGTTGGATGACAAAAATGTACTGTCATTTTCGTCAACAAATAAAAACGAGACAAAAATTTTAGGGAGGGACGATTAGGGAAGAGATCCAGTCAGAACTGATATCCTGTGTAACAGATGCAGACATTTGAATTGAACGTGCTGATCTAACGACTGGAAAACACGGCGCTGTTGCGCGTTCTACAGGCTCACGCATCAGAGCGGCTCACAATCAATGAATAGCGCACATTTATGCCAGGCAATTGTTTATGAACTAATGCTGATGAATAATGACAATGTTTACTTTACGATGTTTATATAGTAATATGTTTTAGACGGTTGTAACAACGAATATTTTATCTCCTGAACTTCAATGAGCTCCTGCAACTATAAGGCACAGACATTTCAAAATAAGAGTCAATGTGTATTTCGAACTTGTTTGTAATTAAAAGTCACGCATTATATTTTTGTTTTTGGTTACACAATAAACTGTATTTAATTTAATTCCCATTAAATTCATAGTCAGGAGGAAAGACCAGTATTTGACACACATTCAATAAAGTATCAAAGTATCAGGGTTATAATAGTTAACTAAAAATCTTCATTACTTGAAATGAAATAAATGTTAACTGAAATTAAAAAAATAAATAAACTTATTTGAAGCTTTAGCTTAACCTGATATGGCTTAGGCAACTAACTAAAACAGAAATACAAAGTTATAAAAACGATATAGATGTTTTTAAAAAACAAACAAAAAAAGTGAATTGAGCCCTGTTTCGTGTATTTTTAATGTCAAAAACAAAATGATGTCAAAATGTCAGTTCAAGTGACAGTCGGTTATGTAATGCTTAAATGCTTAATGTATTACAAGTGAACTAAACTCGTTAGATTTTAGGAGACTAAATCTACTGTAGATTTAGTCGACTAAAATCTTATGATATTAGTCGACTTAAACTTGACTAAAACTAAAAACAATTCAGGTGACTAAAATATGACTAAAACTTAATGGCTTTTTAGTCAAAAGTCTATGACTAAAACTAAATCAAAATTTGCTGTCAAAATTAACACTGACCATGTCCCTGTCAGTTTTCCTCCATTATGCGTCCTGGCATAATGTTGATGCATAAAGTGTAACTTTGCTGATTTTTAACCCGCGTGTGTAAATTAACAATGTTTTTACGTTCTCCTTGTTACCTGGACCTAAATTCACGTTTGTTTGGCAGCATAAGTCTGCAGGACGATGCAAAATGCGTCATCCGGCGTACTTTTGACAGCTCCAGGGCTTTTGTGAAAACTACAGATTATACTTTGTTTGCACATATTTTATCCCCGCCCACGGACAGTTTGATCGGGAGAGGGTTATTACCATAACAGTAGGGTATTGAAAACTGTACCTTACTATGTCTACTATTTAAATAGCATTATGTTTTAATGGAACACTAGGGTAATAGCTCTCGGTAACACTTTAGTTTAGGGTCCAATTCTCAACTAGATGCTTATTAACATGTATATTACTAGGATACTATTTATTAGTATTTATAAAGCACATATTAATGCCTTATTCTGCATGACCATATTCTACAGCCCTTAATCCTACCCAATTCCTACCCAAAACCTAAACATAACAACCACCTTATTAACTATTAATGAGCAGTAATTAGGAGTTTATTGAGGCAAAAGCTGTAGTTAATAGTTAGTTAATAGTGAGAATTGGACCCTAATCTAAAGTGTGTAATCTAAAGCTTTTTTACCTGTGCGTGACAGCGTTTGGGGGGTTAGTAAAGGCCTTCTGAAGCAAAGCGATTAGCAAATAGTGTGTATCTCGCAGTTAAAAATGCTTACGCTACATCTCACGACATTGCACACCAGTTACGCTCGTCAGACGTAGCGCAAGCATTTGCGAGAGGCGCCATACTTTTTCCGTAAGTTGAATACGGAAGGCAATTCGCCGGAAGCTAGATAATTTACTGTATAAAGTTTTAAATATGGATATTTTTCTTACACAAACGCATTGCTTCGCTTCAGAAAGCCTTTATTAACCCCCCGGAGCCATGTGAAGCAGGTGCAGTGACGGACCGATGCACTTTTATGGACTTCAAAAATGACCAAACAGCCACTGCCATTATAAAGCTTGGAAGAGCCAGTACATTTTTAATATAACTCCGATATGAAAGAAGAAATGTCATATACATCTAGGATGACTTTAGGGTGAGTAAATCATGGGATCATTTTCATTTTTGGGTGAACTAATCCTTTAAGTAATCAGAATTGAGTCATGCAGTGTAAACAAAGCCTTAATCTAAATTCACTTCAGAACACTTCCATCTTATTTAAAATTCATCAGCTTCAGCTTTCAAAATTAGAATCATCGGTCCGCATATATCCCTATTTGCTCCTCGGTTAAATGTACAGGCTGTCACATGACCGTGCAGCAGTTTAGAATTCAGCATTTTCCTGTAGTGCAAGAGATCAGAGCAAATTCTGCTAAATAAACAGCTCCGCTTCAACAAACCGGCCTGCACCGTGCGAAAGAGTGAGCGAGTGAGAGACAGAAAGGGAAAGTGAGGCACATTCACAGACACATCAACACACTGACCCTGCACAGAACTGACAGCACTGCTGACGAAGACACATTAACTCTCTCTCACACACACACACACACACACATATTATACACCATGAGGCTCTGTGACATGTTGGACATGAGTAGTGAATGAGCAGATGTGATCTTGTACAGGTTGTTCCTTCCTGCTGTGCTGTAAGAGGTGGTCTGCATGTAACAGATCCATGCCTAAATATCATCATTACATTGAGCAATACACTGCAAAAAAAGAAATTGCTGTGGGTCAGCATCCAAAATACAGCAGATGGATGGATGAATGGTTGGACCCAAGGGCATTGAATTGAATAGGGATGCTAGGGACAACAACAATATTCAGCCATACTGATTTGCCCCTAGCTATAATTTTGATAAAAGTTTTGTTTAATATGTTTAATTTTTTTTTAAGTAAAGTAAATAAAGTCTTTCAAAGATGTGTATTTAGTGACAGGGTGAGCACAGTTCAGTTGAATGATAAAGTTTTCCCTCTTTAACTTTGTTGTTAAACTGTTAAACTGCAAACTGTTAGCTCAAATATCCACTAAATTAAAATCAACACTGAAATAAGAGTGCATGGTTTATCTGTCAATCAGTTGCGTGTGAAAGTTGTGTCCGTTTCTATGGCAACAGTAGACACTCAGTCACGTTTTCTTTCAGAATCATCATGGGTTCAGTTCATTTTTAATATGATGTGCAGAGTCATCAAGAACGCTCCGATCCCCCAAATTGTTTAATTCACATTAAGTGCTCTGAGTATTACATTTGTATATGTACTCTGAGGCTGAATTTATTTGTATTTATTTTTTATGTCCCCACCAATGTCAAAACCAAACCTACACCATTGGATGGATCCATCAATCCTTCCAAAATTAATAATTAAATGAATGAATGAATGAATGAATGAATGAATGAATGAATGAATGAATGAGGCATTTATATAGTGCATTATGTACTACTGTACACCCAAAGCGATTGTAATCATTTGGATATGCTGATTTGGTGCTCAAGAGATATTAATATTGTCAATGTTGAAAACAGTTGTGGTGCTTAATATTTTTGTGGAAAGCATGATGCATTTTTCGGATTATTGATGAATAGTTCAGAAAAACAGCATTTATTTCACATAAATCTTTTGCATCATTTATATTTATTTGACAGTGGGACAAGAAAAATAAACTTAACTTGAAATGTATTCTCTGAAAATAATATCTTACACATTTTTGCCTCTCAAGTAAATGTATCTTGTTTGAAGGGTGTTTGGAGAAAACTACAAATACAGCATTATGCAAAATACTACTAAATATATATTTTTTTGTACACTACCAAAATATTTATTTTATTTTAATACACATATATATATTTTATTCATTAGTTACACTTTAAATTGTGGTATTACTATATATAGAGAGAGGTAACACTCTTGCATGGAAAAGTAAGAGAGAGAGAGGGGGGGAAACAAATAGAGAGAGAGTGAGACAGAGGTTGCGCCTGGGCTTGTTTACTGAAATTGCTGAATTAGTTATAAACACATTAATCTGGTTGAGTAGGAAGGCGGCATGCCAGAGAGAGAGAGAGAGAGAGAGAGAGAGAGAGAGAGAGAGAGAGAGAGAGAGAGAGAGAGAGAGAGAGAGAGAGAGAGAGAGAGAGAGAGAGAGAGAGAGAGAGAGAGAGAGAGATTTCCCCATATTAACCACAGAGAAGGAGAGGTCCAGGATGAAGCATTGACACTCCCTCTACAGTATATGCATCTGTTCTCCTCTTAGCAGACAGACAGTGAGGGGCCCAGTCTGGAAATGGGAACTTATTTTAGGCTGCGTGTTCTCTGCCTAGTCAGATCCTGTGTGTGTGTGTGTGTGTGTGTGTGTGATGTAAATGTTGGTCACCTTTTTTGCAGTAGCCAGTCTAAGGTCAGAAAGTAGCAGCGGACAGATAATGCTCAAATGGTGATGCGTCATGACATGTGACCCTCACTGCATGACTCAGAGACAGACGGGGAAAAAGAAAGAGACAGAGAGTCTCTCCTGCATTATTTCCTCATCTGCGGTTCCCAGTGCTGAGCTGTATCCTGTCCGACACACACATACACACAGTCTCACAAATTATTGAAACAATTGAAGTCACTTGAAAAAGTTTGAAGGCATAGGCTACTGCTCACCGAGGCTGAATTTATTTGATAAAAATGCATTAAAAACAGCTATATTGTGAAATATTATAACATTTTAAAGTAACTGTTTTCTATTTTAATACACATATACAAAGTAATTTTATTCCTGAAACAGCTGAATCTTCAGCAACCATCCAGTCTTTAGTATCACATGATCCTTCAGAAATCATTCTGTATAAATATGCGGATTTAGTACTTAGTTATTATTAGGGATGCAACAGTACAGTTAGTCCACGGTTCAATACATACCTCGGTTTTTAACCACGGTTTTTGGTTCGGTTCGGTTCTGATGACTTGTCACATCAGTTTTTTGTTATTCTATTCTTAGGCGACAGGAACAGCAAGAGGTTAAGGAGAAAAAAGACTATTTTTTTATTACAATACTCTTTATTTTACTGAAAAGAAAAAAAAACCTTGTACACATTCCTAGTGTATTGTAAAATATAAAATAAATATATATATATAAAGATTTACACTGGCATGCAGCTCAGAGCAGTACAGTAGCATTTAAGTATGAAATTGAATGAATATATGTAAAAATAAAACACTACATAAACTTCACTATAAAATATACATTGATTCTTATTAAAGCTACTGTATTAGTTTTTCAGTCAAGAACAGTGAGTGATTTTCTCTTTGCCTTTTGTTGCTTTATTATAACATTAAAGGGATAGTTCATTTAAAAATGAAAATTCTGTAATCGAGAAATGAATACAGGTTTGGAACAATATTAGAGTGAGTAAATAATGACATCATTTTAGAGGTGAACTGTCCCTTTAAGGACCGCGTGTTCACTACTGCACTGCTGTCAATTTAAGACCTCCGTGCATCTAATATACAGACACACGCCGATTTTACTTTCACTTTAGACATAACCGACTGTGTTTATGTTAACCTTGGGTGTATTTGACAGTATTCGCGCAGTAAGACGACTACTTAGTTCAGTAATCACGTGTTTGACAGGCGTTAAGTGTGCGCGCTCAGAAAAGCGCATATTAAAACCGCGCACGCAAATGAGCCGGCAAGGCTTTAAAACGCATGCAAATAATGAACTTTCTTGATTGTGAATATCTATAGTGCTCCGTGAGTATAACTCTACCACTAACGTGTGATGTGAATGTATGACGCGTTGTTCAGTATATTGGGATGGAGGCAAATGATAGAATTTGTAGAAAAATTATTAATTAAATGCAAAACCGAAAAAAAAAAAAAAACGCAATTCACAAGCGCATTGAACCGTGAATGCCGTACCGAACGGTTCAATATTATATTATATTATATTAATATTATATTGAGAATTGTGGCATCCCTAGTTATTATAATTTTTTATTGGTTTTCAGTTATTAATAGTGGTTCTTATTATTATCAGTGTTGAAAACAGATTTTTCAGATTCCATAAAAATATTAAGCACTAAGCAGTCCAACTGTTTTCAGTAGGGATGTGCGATATTGAGAAAAATGCGATATGCGATATCCTTGTTAAATAATGCGATATTCGATATGCGATACGATATTGCTTTAAGTGTGTAAAATCTATTTAAATTAACATATATTTTTTTTTATTTAAAAACTGAGAATGATACCATTTATGTGTTTCACATTCTTTCTGGGAAAAGAAAGCATCACTACAACTTCTGAAAGTGACCAGCAAAAAAAAAATGTATGTCACAAATCTGACAAAATATAATTTTAACCTCAATGTACAAACAATACATTGAATCGCTCAAGTTGAAAAATCTGAACTTTGGCGATATTCGCGCCGCATTACCAATCAGGAGCTTGCTCTAGTAGTGACAACAATGAGGAGAAAATCTGTATATTTATATCTGGTTCAGACAATATGATTATCACTGTTATAACATTAAATGACATGAAACACAACCCAGTCTCTTTTTGTTAAATGCAAGTTTATGTATGATCAATAATACAAAAGCATAAGTAAAAGGTAAAATAAGCTATCCTACATGAAATAAAGCAAACAATTCAGTCAAACATTCAAAGTCAGTGCTTGTAGGCTAACGTTACAACTGTAGCATACAGTTATAGCCTAAAAATAAAAAAAGTAATGAAACTTCACTTTGCCCTCAGTCTAAACGATTTGCCAGGGAACAAATTATAGATCCATGAGACCAAAGATCGCCTGTTACGAGACGAATTATAGCTCGAGACACACCACAGAGACATCAGAGCCAGCGGCAGACGTCAGAAGGACTGGCCGAGGAAAGGTTGCCCTCGCCGGCGTTCACGAGCGCTGAGCGCCGCTGATCCGCTGGAGCTCACAACTCCGAAAACGGCAGATAAAATGTTCAAATAGGCACTCTTTATATAAATAAACCACAGATTTGAGCTTTAAACAACTACATTATTGACTGAAAAAGTCTTATAAAACTACATTTTGTCACACATTAACAGTAGATTTTAACAAAAAAAGACGTGTAAACACAGCCAATATCAGCCATTTCTCAACGAGACGAGCCGGCTGGCAGAAGCCCCTCCCATGACGCAAATTCGCGTCTGTTGTGCAGTGAATGTCACGCGCGATTCGCGCGAATGAAGTGAGTAAACTCAAAATGTTCAAGCGTCCACCTTCGCGCGATTAGCGCAAATTATTCGCATCAATCGCGTCTGGTGTGAACTCCACACAAGACCTAATGCACGGATCCATTGACACGCATTCGGTTTCTTTCCCAACTGATATCGTTTCACTTAAAGCATAACTGACTGTTTACATGAATACTCAAGACAGCCATTTTGACATAACTGTGTGTATTTGACAGCTTGAGTGTGTAAAAAGACACGGAAAAAAGAACGGATTGTGCGCACATTTCGGTGTGTGTGTCAGACAGCAGACAGCACGAGACTGCAAGGAGTTGTTTTTCGCAAGTTATTGTGTTTAATAACTCTTTTTGACGTCAAGCAAGTCACATAAGTAACAGTCATGTGCTCAGTCTATTCTCTGCTATATGCGTCGACCTAAAACGTACAATTTTCACAATGTTGAAGTAGCCTATTAAAATCATTCAGATATTGCGTGGCCTTTGCGATATGCATATTGCGATATGTACATTTGCGATATTTCGATAATTTCGATATATTGTGCAGCCCTAGTTTTCAGCATTGATAATAATAAGAAATGTTTCTCGAGTATATGATTATCATGATTTCTGAAGGATCATGTGACACTGACGACTTGGAGAAATTATGTGGACCAAAGGAAAAAATTACATTTTAAAATATAGTAAAATAGACAATGTTTTTTTTTTTTTTTATTGTAATATTTCACAATATTACTGTTTTTACTGTATTTTTGATCAAATAAATGCAGCCCTGGTGAGCACAAGATACTTTTTTCAAAAATATTGTAATTATTCCAAACTTTTGACTAAATAAATTATTCTAAATCTGTATACATTTTAGTGGTAAATCTCTAATTTACTAATTTGCAGTGTAAATAAATCAATGAAATAACCGAGTAAAGGCTACAAGACCAACACATTTATTCAGAAAACCCAATAAATTCTATCTTGGCTGTTTATATCACTTATGTAACTAAATGGCTCATAACAAGTGTCTTTGAGTGTTTGTATGTGTACAGTAGCTGGAAAGAGATTTAGATTCGGAGTGTCTGAATGAGAATAGATCCCATCATGCTGTCAGACCATCCAAAAATAAGACCATAAATTAGTGTAAAGTCTAAGACAGATGACAGAGCAGTCTCTCTCTCTTTTCTTTCTCTCTCTAGTGGAGGTATATTTAGATGTTTTATTCTTTTCTTCATTTAATGTTCATGAATCCATGCTGATTCATGTTGTCACTTGTGCTCTGCTCATCCATCGCACATCGCCAGTCTGATTTTGGATTGGGTCAGAAGGTCAGAATGTTTTAACACTTTGTCAGACACATTTAAATGTCATGATTACAAGTCTTCTGCTTTATCAGCATTAGTTTTGAAAAGTGTGCTGATGGGTACTTATTCCCACAAAGGGACAGAGGCTTTTTCTGTGAACAATGTACAGAACTATAAAACTTCAGCATTATAACTTTCAACATCAGCACCTTCATGTGCTTCAATAAGACTCTGCAGATTTGTTTGTAACATTTTCTGATTCTGTAGGAAAATCTGTAGAATTCTGCAGAATGGATTTAAATTGTAAAATGTCTTAAACTGAGTAGAGAATATACTATTTTGAAGTACCAACATAGTCAATATATTATAATACTGGCTATATTTTTTCTTTGTCAACAACTGGTCAGTGTTATCAAACTAGCTGTTTTATTACCCATACATGTATGAGAGTTTTGTAACCCTGTATACTGTAGACTTTACTAAATTCAGTTAAAAATGTAATTTGTGTAATTTTTGAAGGTTTCTATAAATATAGAAAATAATAATATAATAAATATGGATTTCATTTTGGTTTGTAGTTATTAATAAGACTTTATTTCCTATAAATTATGAAAATAATTACATTTACATTTGTCACATTTTTCTGTGGGAACCAGGTTAAATAATTGAGCCTAAAAGAATCCAAGTTCTGTCATTAAACTAGATAGCGCAGACTGAAGGTGCTGAAAAGTACAGTACACCATGCAACAACTACAGGGCACAAGCTGATTGGTTCCTGTTGCATCTGCAACCAATGAGCTTTCTACTCAACATTTAAATAGTTTACTGTAGCAGTTTGCACCGCACTTTCAGAGTTCCTCTGAAACCCTCCACCTTCCCCAGCCCCACCTGTATAGATCTATACAATTAATGTAATATATGCTATTTGTTTAGCAGCAGCATGTCTTAAATGTTCACAACAGCATTTCTGTTTATGTACTGGCAGCAGCAATAATCATCATCAGCAGCAATATTCCACATCAGCAGCAATATTCAACAGCAGCAATATCATCATCAGCAGCAGCAGCAATATTCCACATCAGCAGCAATATTCAACAGCAGCAATATTCCACATCAGCAGCAATATTCAACAGCAGCAATATCAGCAGCAGCAATATTCCACATCAGCAGCAATAATCATCAGTAGCAGCAGCAGCAGCAGTAATATTCCACATCATCAGCAATAATCAGCAGCAATAATCAACAGCAGCAGCAATAATCATCATCAGCAGCAGCAATATTCAGCAGCAATAATCATCAGCAGCAGCAGCAATATTCATCAGCAATAGTCATCATCAGCAGCAGCAATATTCACCAGCAATAATCATCAGCAGCAGCAGCAGCAGCAATATTCATCAGCAATAATCAGCAGCAGCAGCAGCAATATTCAGCAGCAATAATCATCAGCAGCAGCAGCAGCAGCAATATTCATCAGCAATAATCATCATCAGCAGCAGCAATATTCAGCAGCAATAATCATCATCAGCAGCAGCAATATTCAGCAGCAATAATCATCATCAGCAGCAGCAATAAATCATCAGCAGCAGCAATAATCATCATCAGATTCAGCAGCAATATTCAGCAGTAGCAGCATCATCAGCAGCAGCAATATTCCACAGCAATAATCATCAACAGCAGCAATATCAACAACCTCGATAATCAACAGCAGCATCGGCGTAGCAGATCAATTCAGCCAAGATCAAATACATTAACATTGTCATTTACAACGATCAGGCATAACATTATGACAACCTTCCTAATATTGTGTTGTTCCCCTTTTGCTGCCAAAACAGCCCTAACCCGTCGATGCATGGACTCCACTAGACCCCTGAGGGTGTGCTGTGGTATCTGGCACCAAGGTGTTAGCAGCAGATCATTTAAGTCCTGTAAGTTGCGAGATGGGATCTCCATGTATCTGACTTGTTTGTTCAGCACATACCACAGATGCTCGATTGAATTGAGATCTGAGGAATTCGGAGGCCAAGTCAACACCTCAAACTCGTGCTCCTCAAACCATTCCTGAACCCTTTTTGCACAACATTGTCTAAAGCATCACACTGACTCCACCGGCTTGCCTTCTTCCCATAGTGCATCCTGGTGCCATGTGTTCCCCAGGTAAGCGATGCACATGCACCCGGCCATCCACGTGATGTAAAAGAAAACATGATTCATCAGACCAGGCCACCTTCTTCCATTGCTCCATGGTCCAGTTCTGATGCTCACCTGCTGGTGCTTTCAGCGTTGGACAGGGGTCAGCACGGGCACCCTGACTGGTCTGCGGCTATGCAGCCCCATACGCAACAAACTGCAATGCACTGTGTATTCTGACAATTTTCTATCAGAACGAGCATTACCTTTTTGAGGAATTTGAGCTACAGTAGCTCATCTGTTTGATTGGACCACACAGTCGTTTGGAACCCAATGCCTTCGCTACCCACGTGCATCAATTGGCCGCCCATGACCCTATCGCTGGTTTACCACTGTTCCTTCCTTGGACCACTTTGAATAGATACTGACCACTGCAGACCGTGAACACCCCACAAGAGCTGCAGTTTTGGAGATGCTCTAGCCATCACAATTTGGCCGTCAAATCCTTACACTTGCCCATTTTTCCTGCTTCTAACACATCAACTTTGAGGACAAAATGTTCACTTGCTGCCTAATATACCCCATCCACTAACAGGTGCCGTGATGAAGAGATAATCAGTGTTATTCACTTCACCTCATTGGTCATAATGTTATGCCTGATCGGTGTGCATTGCTATGCTAAACTCTTCCAAGAGTTATGACAGAAAATAAAAATTAAGCAGATGAAACAAAATAATGTATTTACGTGTCTTCCCTCCTAGAAAATGTTAATATGTTACTTCTTAGATGTTGTTACTCACTATTATAATCACAAATAATGAAACCATTTGTATTACAATTATTTTAATATAAATAAAACATATTGCTGTTAAAATAACTACATTGTTGTTTGATGTAATTGTTGTTTTTAGTCTGGAAGGCTCCCCAACAAATCATTCTAAGTAGGGGCACCAAAATGTACAACAAGGGTAGAACATGTTGTTCATAACACGCATTATATACATGTCATGCACCTTCACACAAGCTTAGAGGAGAATTCACGGACTCTGCCACATTTTACAGGAACTTCGGAGGTGTACTAATTTAAATGTACTATTGGACAGAATTAGCATGAACAGTTAAGAGAGGTTTTATAATCAGGTGAGTGTTTCCCAGAACCCCTTTCTAAAATAGCCAGCGGTGAATTTCTAAGCAGGCGGGCAGGAGGACGCTCAGTGTCCTCATTCCTGAAACAGAGCCAAACCTGACGACACTGAAGAGTTAAGACCTGTCACACAAACACAGGTTCAGATTCACACACAGGTACAGAAATAAACTGTGAGCTCATTCTCTCAGGTGTTCCTGTACCCTATGGTCACCTTGAGTGTCTGTTCCGTCTATTATAGAGCAGTCAGAAAGAGAGAGAGAGAGAGAGAGAGAGAGAGAGAGAGAGAGAGAGAGAGAGAGAGAGAGAGAGAGAGAGAGAGAGAGAGAGAGAGAGAGAGAGAGAGAGAGAGAGAGAGAGAGAGAGACAAACACAAGCATGACTGAGAGCTGATCTCATGGAGTTATGGCATTCTGCATCCAGCCAAACCTCAATGTTCAGTATCGCAGTAATGTGCTTGTTAATTTGTGTTTCTCTAATTTATGCATGCATGTATGTATGTATACCTTTTTAGAAGTTTGGGGTCAGTAAGAAGTCAATTCTTCTATTCAGAAAAGACACATTAAAAGTGACAAAGACATTTATAATGTTACAAAAGATTTCCATTTCAAATAAAAGCAGTTCTTTTGAACTTTCTATTCATTAAAGAATCCTGAACAAAATGTATCACATTTCCAAACAAATATTAGGCAGTGCAACTACTTCAAACATTGATAATAAGACATGTTACTTGAGCATATTAAAATGATTTCTGATGGATCATTTTACACCAAAGACTGGAGTAATGGCTGCTGAAAATTCAGCTTTACCGTCGGATAAAACATTCACATTTTTGAAAATAGCAATTTTAAAAATAAGAACGTACAGTGCCTAATTCTTTTAATTGTATGTGTATGTGTACTGTATGTCAAAGGGAAATGCATATATATATTTTTATATATATATATATATATATATATATATATATATATATATATATATATATATATATATATATATATATATATATATATATATATATATATATATATATATATATATATATATATATATTTATATATATTTATATATTTATATATATATATATATATTTATATATATTTATATATA